>NC_054494.1:15823890-16127299 GCF_017639515.1 Carcharodon carcharias | reverse complement strand
ACTGTTGGATGTAATTCCATGATTGTCAGCACATGCTGAACTATCCTGAGTGCGCTAATAGTTACACCAACAACCAATTTAGGATAAAGGCAAAATACTGCAGATGCTGGAAATCTGAAACAAAAACAAAAAACGCTGGAAAAACTCAGCAGGTCTGATAGCATCTGTGGAGCGAAAGACAAGTTAACGTTTCAAATCCGTATGACTCTTCAGAGCTCTGAAGAAGTCATACAGATTCGAAACGTTAACTCCCTCTCTCTCCAGAGATGCTGTCAGACCTGCTGAGGTTTTCCAGCCTTCTTTGTTTTTGTTACCAATTTAAGATAATCAGTTAAGCTCGCAACATGGCTCATTTACACTTGCTAGAAATGACATACATTCATATGCAGGGAGCCATTTTCTGCAAACAAAAAGAAGGTTCAAGCCTTGAGCCTCTTTTGAATCAAATACATGTTGTTTTATCCAGGCAACACCAATCAGCAACTTTATCTCCTATAGTATAAATTGTTGTAAATGTTTGAAATTTGGCATTCTTGCATTTGTCCTGATGAGTGCAAGATGAAAAGGCTTGGCAATGTGTCTCTCTTTTCAGCAATAGTCAAGTTCTGTCCTACCAAGTGACAAGATTTGTGAAATTATTTATATGTGCTAACAATGTTGAAAAGTGCACCTTGTAACATTCCTGTGCTAGTGAAACATCAGTGTATTCCAACAGCCAGCAATCATTTCAGTTCTTACCAAGTTCTAAACCGTTGCTTTGTAAGGAGAGAGATGTAGGTGTGGGATAGGAGTACAATTTACAAGACCATCTGCTAACCTCACAGATTCTTACATTTCAGTATAATGCACTGAACACTTTCCACACAAAATGAATTTATGGAAGTTGCTAGCTAGGACGTTATGGTCAAAGGCAATTGCTTTGATTTTCCCAACTTGAAGTATTAGCTATTTGGTAAACAGGTCACTGGGTAAGGATTTTTTAGGTTTTATTTAAACATATATGAAATATATGCAGAACAATATCAGGAATATTTTATGAACACATGCTTGAACCTCTTATCTGACTAAACAATAAAGAAACATCACAACAAAATGAAGCGGTTCCAAGATTCAGACAGCATGCAAACTTTTCCAGAGTGTTGAGAAAGGTTACTTGATTGCTTGTGTAGCATCAAATTAGGGGTGTGGGCAAATGAACCTGAAATGTCATGGTACTACAAAAGCAAAATATTGCAGACGCTAGAACTTTCAGTAGGTCAGGGAGCATCTATGGAAAAAAACAGGGTTAACATTTCAGGTCAACATCGACCCAAGGAGTCACTGCTACAGTACTGTTCCATGACACCAGCATTACATTGGTTCAAACATGGACAAAAGAACTGAATTTCAGAGGTAAGGTGAGAATGACTCTGTTCCAAGGCATCACTGCAGGAGTTCCTCAGGATAGTGTCCTAGGCCCAACCATCTTCAGCTGCTTCATCAATCTATTAAAGTCAGCCCTTGAGCCAACATTTTTCTAGATCAATAGATATGGTAGGGTGGTCATGTTACTTGTTTAGTATTAGAGATATAGGCTAATAATCCAAGCGAACTCAAATTCAAATCTTATCACAGCAGTTTGAGAACTTTAATTCAGTCCAAAACAAAATGGGAAACAAAAACATGGAACCAATATGAAGCTGTGTGAGTGCACTAGTGTCCTTTTAGGAAGGGGACCAGCTAACCTAATTCAGTCTGGTCTTTATGTTACTCCAGTCCCACATCAGTGGTTGTCTCTTAACATCCCTCTTATTAGCCTAGCAAACCACTTAGTTACTTGAAACCAATGCAACAGGTCAACAAGGCAGCCCACCACCTACTCAGGGCAATAAAGGCCTAGGCAATAAATCTCAGCTTCATCAGATTAACAAAATCTCACACACCCATCAGACCTGTCCTTACCAACCTACATTGGCTCTCAATCACTTAACAGCTCAAATTTTAAACCTCCAACCACATTAAGCTCTCTCTTCCTCTAGCATTGGCAGCCATGCTGTTGGCCATGTAGATCCTATTTTCAGGAATTTCCTCCCTAAACCTCTTCACCTCACCATTTCTCTCTCTCCTGCAAGACCCACCTATTTGACTAGATTTTGCTCATCCTTCCTAATATAACTCGGTTCAGTTCTACTTATTTATGTTTACAACTCACAAAAGCACCATTCTGAAGAAGAGTCATACGGGCTCGAAACGCTAACTCTGTCTTTCTCTCTACAGATGCTGTCAGACCTGCAGAGTTTTTCCAGCAACTTTTGTTTTTGTCACAAAAGCATTGAACAGCTTTCTATGTCAAAGGTGCAGCATAAAGTACTGTTGTTGAACACATTTAAAAATGGAATCAAGTGATCGGATTTTCAGCCTGCTGAATAAAGGTTTTTAAAACTCAACACCGCTAGGTTCATCAAGCGGTAATTATGTACATAAAGCATTAATAAAATAAACTAATTAAATAACTATAAATTAAAGTTCTTACAAGAGTTTGTTGCTGTTGCTGCAGAGCCATTTGCTGTTGAACGGACGCTTGTGCCATCATCTGCCGCAAAGCTGCTTGTTGCTGCATGGCTGTTGCGTACTGTTGCTGAAGATAGTAGTTTTGCATCATCTGCTGCTGGGCCTGCTGCATTACCTGGTAGCGCTAAATTAGTACAGAGTACAGCATTAGTGCAAGTTCTTTAGGTTTAGAGAAAAAAAAAACTGGAGTTTCAGGCTTTATTATTTTAATTTTACCATTTTATTTTTTGACAGCACCTTCCAAACCTATGATCTTTACTACCGTAGAAGGACAAGGGCTGCAGATGCTGGGGGAACATTGCCACCTGCAAGTTACTCTCCAAGCCTCAGACCATTCTGACCTTGAACTATATCATCGTTTCTTCACTGTCATGGGGTCGAAATCTTGGAACTCCCTTCCTAACAGCACTCTGTGTACCTACACCACAAGGACAATAGCAGTTCTAGGCAGCAGCTCATCACCATCTTCTCAAGGGCAATTAGGGATAGGCAAAAAAATGCTGGCATAGCTAGTGACGCCCATTTCTTGTGAACGAATAAGTACAAAAACTATACATGTATACAACAGAATTCAACTGCTTTCATTCAGTAGTCATGGTCTAGGACATACTACAGTTTCAGTCATGGCTACATTTAATTCTTTCACAGGATGTAGACATTGCTGTAAAAACCGGCATTTATTACCCATGTATAATTGCCTTCAAGGAGGGGGTGATCAGGGGGTGAGCTGCTGCAGTCCACGTAGGAACATTACTCCCAACATTGTTAAGTAGGGATTTCCGGGGTTTTGACTCAGCAACGATGAAGGAACATAATATATTTCCGAGGCAGGGAGGTATGTGACTTGGAGGTGATGGTGTTCCATGCCTCTGTTGAACTTCTAGGTGGTAGAGGTCGCAGGTTTGGGACATGCTATTGGAAAAGCCTTGGCAAGTTTCTGTAGTGCAGCTGCTAAATGATGCATAGTGCAGACAGTGTACCAGTGGTGAAAAGAATGAATTTTTATAATGGTGGATGGGGTACCAATGAAGCAGGTTACTTTTATCCTTTCATCCAGATAACTGAACAGTATTCCAACACACTCCTGAATTGTGTCTTATAGATGGTGGAAAGAATGTGAATAGTCAATGGCTGAGTCATTCAATGTGGATACCCAGCCTTTGCTCTGCTCTTGTAGCCCCATTATTTGTGTGGCTGGTTCACTTAAGTTTTGGGCCAATGGCGATTCCCAGAATCTTGATGGTAGGGGATTTGACAATGATAATGCTACTGAATATCATGGGGAAGCAGTTAGACTTTCACTTGTTGCAGATGGTCTTTGCTGGCCACTTGTGTGGAGCAAATGTTACTTGTCATCATCAGCCCAGCTTGAACAGTGTCTAGGTCTTGCTACATACAGACACGGACTGCTTCACTGTTTGAGGAGTTGTGAATGGAACTGAATATTGCGCAATCAAACATTCCCACTTCTAACTTTATGATGAAGGGAAGGTCGCTGATGAAGCGGCCAAGACAGTTTTGTCCCAAGTAACTCTGCTCCATTGTCCTCAGGCTGAGACGATTGGCCTCCAACAACCACAACAATCTTCATTTGCGCTGGTATGACTCCAGTCAGAAGAGAGTTTTCCCCAATTCCCATGGATTTCAATTTTGCTAGGGCTCCTTGAATCAGTCAATTGCTGCCTTTAATATCAAGAATAGTCACGCTCACCTCATCTCTGGAATTCAGCTCCTTTGGCCATTTGTGGACCAAGGCTGTAATGTGGTTCTGGCATAACCCAAACTAAACATTGACGAAGGAGTAAGTGACACCTGATAGCACTACTGATTACACCTTCCATCACTCTGCTGACGAGTAAACTTATGGAGCCATAACTGACTGGATTAGATTTGTCCCGCTTTTTCTCAATTGGACATGCTAGCAATTTTCCACTTTGTAGATGCCAGCATTATAGCTGTGCTAGAACAGCTTGGCTAGAGGTGTGGTTAGTCAGTTATCAGTACTAAAACAAGGGTGCTGTTTGGGTTGATAGCCTTAGCTGATGCCAATGAACTCTGGCATTGCTTGGTGACACACTGAAGTGATCGAAGATAGGCACCTGTGATGCTGGGGACCCCAGGAGAAGACAAAGTGCTTAAGTGCTAGTCTTTGCTATTATTAAAGATAGGGATGGTCATGAAGCCTCCTTTGCCCACTAGTTGTTTAATTGTTCACTCTCTGCAAGAGAAACTCAGCTAGTCTCACCCCTCACACTTTCCCTGCGGTCAAGCAAATTTTCTCTCTTCAGGTGCTTATCCAATTTCCTTTCGAAAGCCCCATTTAAGTCTGCCGGCACCACGCTCTTGTGCAGTGCATTCTAGATTCTAAACAGCTGCTGTGTAAAAAATTGTTTTTCGCAATGGTAGTTTTGCAAATCCTCTGGTTTTTACCCTTCTGCCAATGGGAACAATTTCTCTCTGTCTATAGACCTTATGATTTTTAACACTTCTATCAAATATCCTCTCAACCGTCTCTGCTCTAAGGAGAACCACCTCAGCTTCACTTTAGGGAAACGGGAACATGGTGGCAACGTTACTAAACTAGTAATCCAGAGGCCAGATTAATTCTTCGGAGAAAGGAGTTCAAACTCCACCATGGCATCTGGAGGAATTTGAATTCAACTAAATAATAAATCTGGAATAAAATATCATGAAACTAATGAATTGTTGTAAAAATGTACCTGGTTCACCAATGCCCTTCAGGGTAGGTCACCCTTACCTGTCTGGCCTGTTGTCTTAGACTAGTCAAGCAACAGCCTGACATTGTATGTATGATTGAGAGTATGACTATTTCCCATACACCACCATCACCATCCCTGGGTATGTCCTGTCCCACCAGCAGGATAGAGCCAGCAGAGGTGGTAGCACAGCAGTAAACAGTCAGGAGGGAGTTGCCTGGGGTGGTCCTCAACATCACCTCCAGGCCCCATGACGTCTCATGGCATCAGGTCAAACATGGGCAAGGAAACCTCATGCTGATTACCATGCACTGCCCCCCTCAGCTGATGAATCAATACTCTATGTTGAACACCACTGGGAGGAAGCACCAAGGGTGGCAAGGGCGCAGAATGTACTCTGGGTGGGGGACTTCACGTCCATCACCAAGAATGGCTCGGTAACACCACTACAAACCGAGCTGGCCGAGTCTAAAGGACATAGCTGCTAGACTGGGTCTGCGGCAGGTGGTGAGGGAACCAAGAGGGATAAACATACTTGACCTCATCCTCACCAATCTGCCTGTTGCAGATGCATCTGTCCATGACAGGATTGGCAGGAGCGACCACAACACAGTCCTTGTGGAGGCAAAGGTTAATCCCCACATTGTGTAGTGTGGCACAATGGGAGAGATTTTGAACAGATCTAGCAACTCAAGGTTGTGCAACCATGAGGCATGGGGGCCATCAGCAACTGCAGCATTGCACATAACCACAATCTGTAACCTCATAGACCAGCATATCTCCCACTCTACCATCCCACCAAGCCAGGAGATCAATCCTGGTTCAATGAAGGGTGCAGGAAAGCATGCGAGGAGCAGCACCAGTAATACCTAAAAATGAGGTGTCAACTTGGTGAGGCTACAACACAGGACTACGTGCATGCCAAATAGCATAAGCAGCAGGCGACAGACAGAGCCAAGCAATTTCGCAAACAGCGGATCAGATCTAAACTCTGCAGTCCCGCCACATCCAGTGGTGAATGGTGGTGGACAATTGAACAACTCAATGGAGGAGGAGGTTTCACAACTACCTCCATCCTCAATGGTGGGGGAACTCAGCACGTCAGTGCAAAAGATAAGATTTAAGCACTTGTTACAATATTCAGCCAGAGTGCCGAGTGGATGATCCATTTCAGCCTCCTCCGGAGGCCCCCAGCATCACAGATGCCAGTCTTCAGCCAATTCAATTCACTCCACATGATATCAAGAAATGGCTGAAGACACTGGATATTGCAAAGGCTATGGGCCCTGACAATATTGCGGCAATAATATTGCAGACGTGCTCCAGAACTTGCTGCACCCTAGCCAAGCTGTTCCAGTATGGCTACAACACTGGCATCTACCCAGCAATGTGGAAAGTTGCCCAGGCACGGGCTGTACACAAAAAGCAGGGCAAATCCAACCTGGCCAATTATTGCCCCATCAGTCTACTCTCGATCATCAGAACGACTACCAATCGGCGCTTCCTCAGCAATAACCTGCTCACTGATGCTTAGTTTGGATTCTGCCAGGGTCAGTCAGACTTTGACCTCATTTCAGCCTGGGTTCAAACATGGACTGAACTCCCGAGCTAAGGTGAGAGTGACTGCCCTCGACACCAGGAAGCATTTCACCGTGTGACATCAAGGCACATCAGCAAAACTAGAATAAATGGGAATCAGGGGAAAAACTCTCCGTTGGTTGGAATCATCCCTCGCACACAGGAAGATGGTTGTGGTTGTTGGAGGTCAATCGTCACAGTTCCAGGACATTACCCTGAGGAACTCCTGCAGTGGTGTCCTAGGCCCAACCATCTTCAGCTGCTTCATCGATGACCTTCCTTCCATCATAAGGTCAGAAGTGGAATTGTTCATTGATAATTGCACAATGTTCAGCGCCATTCGCGTCTCCTCAGATAATATCCATGACCAAATGAAGCAAGACCTGAACAATATCCAGGCTTGGGCTGACAAGTGGCAAGTAATATTCGGGCCACACAAGTGCCAGGCAACGACTTTCTCCAACAACAAAGAATTTAACCATCACCCCTTGTCCCTCAATCGTATTACCATCATTCAATCCCCCACTATCAACATGGGGGGGAGTTTACCATTGACCAGAAACTCAACTGGACTAGCCATATAAATACTGTGGCCACAAGGGCAGGCCAGAGGCTAGGAATCCTGTGCTGAGTAGCTCACCTGCTAACTCCCCAAAGCTGTCCACAATCTACAAGCCACAAGTCAGGAGTGTGATGGAATATTCTGCAATTGCAGCTCCAACAGCACTCAAGGAGCTTGACACCTTCCAGGACAAAGCAGCCTGCTTGATTGGCATCCCATCCACAAACATCACTCCCTCTACCACCAATGCACAGTGGCAGGAGCGTGTACCATCTACAAGATGCGCTGCACCCAGTACAGGGGGGGGGGGGGCAGGAGGGAGGACCACCTCCTCATGAACCTGCTCCTGGGCCTGGCCAAGTTGGCCATTAACAGGCAGCGGGCGATCGAGGGGGTCGTCTGACCCGACTGTCTGCTCCTCTTCCGCAGCTACGTTCGTGGCCGGGTATCCATGGAGGGTGAATACGTGGTGGCTGCTGGCACTGTCGAAGCCTCCTGCGCCTGGTGGACACTGCGGGGACTGGGGTGTTTTATAGACCCTTTTGATCACATTTTGGTTTGACAATTGTATGTTTCCTTTGAATTTTGTCTTTTGTTATTGCAGTTTCTCTTTAAGGGGCTGCTTTTACTTTGTCCCTGATTTTGTTAATTTAGTTTAATTGTTTTGACTGAAAAGAGTTACAAGATGCATTGCAGGAACTCACCAAGGCTCCTTAGACAGCGCCTTCCAAACCCACGACTGCTACCATCTAAAAGGACAAGAACAGCATACATGTGGGAACATTATCACCTGGAAGTTCCCCTCCAAGCCACACACCATCCTGACTTGGAAATATATCGCCGGTCCTTCACTGTCACTGGGTCAAAATCCTGGAACTCCCTCCCTAACAGCACTGTGGGTGTACCTACACCACATGGACTGCCATGGCTCAAGAAGGCAGCTCACCATCACCTTCTCAAGAGCAATCAGTGATGGACAATAAATACTGGCCTAGCCAGCGATGCCCACGTCCTGTAAATGAATAAAAAAAGTGACTCCAAATTCACACCAATCTGTGATGTAACTGCCCTCTGAAATTGCATTCCCAATGAAGGGTCATCACCAAGCTAAAACATTTACTTTTTCTCTCCATAGATGTTACCTGACCTGCAGATTATTTCCAGTATTTTCTGTTGTTTCTGATTTTCAGCATCTGCTGAATTTTCCTTTTGTGAAACAAATTTGCCTATCACAAATCCATGCTGGATTTTACTAGTTAATCCACAACTTTGTCCTGGATTATCATTTCTAAAAGCTTTCCAACCACTCAGGTTAAACTGACTTGCTATTAGTTGTTTGATTTATCCTTGCACCTTTTTTTTGAAGGGTAAAATATTTGCAATTCTACAGTTCTCTGACTCCAACTCTAAAAATAAGGATGATTTTAATTTGTGGCCAACACTTCTGCAATTTCCACCCTTACTTCTCTTAGCGTTCTCACATACATTCCATCCAGTCCCAGTCACGTATCAACTTTAAGCTAGCAAATACCTCCTCCATCAATTTTTAACACTTCCAGTATCTCAACTCCCTTCTCCTTCACTATGACTTTGACAGCATCTTCTTCCTTGATAAAGACAGGTGCAAAAGTACTCATTTACTTTCTTAGCCATGTCCTCTTTTCTGCTTTTCAGTTGCTGATAGAGCAGGGGTGCACCCAACCTTTTCACTATTCAGACATTTGAGTCTTTTGGATTCCCTTTTAATTTAGCTGCTTGACTTTCTCTTTGCCTCTCTCAATTTCATTTTTCACGATCCCTCTGAGCTTTCTATATTCAGCCTGGTTCCTTCCTGCATTTTCAACCTGACATCTGTCATCAATCTCCTTTTTCTGCTTCATCTTAAGTTGGCCTAAAAGGCAGAATCTGTACGTGCAGCAAGGATTTTGCTTTTATGTGCAACAGGTCAATTTCCGTGCAGATTGTGCTTTAGGTTCATACTTAACAAATTAGCTTGGACCCACAACCAAGGTTTGATTTAGGGGCCAATGCAGACAGAAGGATTGAATTTAATCAGTCTTCGCTGAGTTGAAAAGGGCATATGCTAGTCTACTTTGTGTATTCAATCCTGGAATTGAGAGTTGCTGTCATGCCAGCATTTATTGCCCATTCTTAATTGCCCTAAAGAAGGCAATGTTAAGTCACCTTCTTGAACTTCTGCAGTTTACGTGAAATAGGTACACAGACAATGCTGTTAGGGAGTGTGTACCAGGATTTTGACCCAGTGACAGTTAAGGAACAGTAATATAGTTCCAAGTCAGGATGGTGTGTGGCTTGGAGGGGAACTTTCAGGCGAAGGTACTCCCATGCATCTGCTCCTTTTGTTCTTCTAGATGGTAGAAGTCATGGGTTTGAAAACTGCTGTCAAAGGAGGCCTGGTGAGTTGCTGCACGTATCTTGTATGTGGTACACACTGCTGCCACTGTGCATCTGTGGTGGTGGATGAGATGCCAATCAAGCAAACTGCTTTGGCCTGGATGCCACAAACTTGAGTATTGTTGGAACTGCACGAAGCCTTTTAGATGGCAGATGAACTTTGAGCAGTCAGGAGGTGCACATTTCGAGAACTCCCAGCCTCCGACCTACTCTTGCAGCCACAGTTAAGTTTCTAGTCAATGCTAAACCCCAGAATGAGGGGGGGATCCAGCAATGGCATTGTTGTTGAATGCTAAGGGCAGATGTTTAGGTTCTCTCTTGGAGATTATCCTTCCCTGGCACCTGTGGTGTCAATGTTACTTGCCACTCATCAGCCCAAGCCTGAATGTACAACTCAATCCTCCCTTCTCTCCCCCCTAGCAAAGTATGATAGTTTGCATTCTCTTAGTTCCAAAGAAAAATATACAATCAATGTAGCCATATCCTATTTGAACATGAATTATGCATATTTTTATCTCCAATCAAAACAAGTGACTACCTAGAGCCAAGAACACAGGCTAACCTAAATATAAGGTCTGACAACCGTGATATCTGCACTCATTTGAGGGAATGCACCAGTAGTAAAAAAACCTCAAGTATGAGAACTTATGAAATTATATTCTGACAATCTTAAGCAACGTGGAATCTTGTGGCTGACTTGAGTACCAAGCCAAATGTGCTGAGTCAAGCATCAGAAGTTGATGCTCATTAAGTGCGCAGATGACAGCAACACAGAAGTTACTGTTTTAACTGCAAGAAACTTCAGTTTGCTTGAATTGAGAGGTTACACAGGCAACAGTTATTTATATGTAGTATGTTTAGCTGATTACTTGCACAGTTACATTCAGGAAATCAACTATAATCCTAGAATCAGTAAGCATGGCTTAAATGGTACGCTAATTTAGTTCCCACTTTATCTTACAGCTGTCTTTTATTTTACACATCCCCCAGGTTTAATATTTATGGATAGCAATAGACAGGTTGACAGCAAACTGGGGTAGCAGAGTTGGATGGAATATGGGATTTTTTCTGCATTCATAGGCCAATATGCTGTGAGATATAAAATTGAGGCTATACAATGCCAACACTAGCATCAAAGTGGCATGCTTGCATAAAGAGTATGTTATAAAAGTGTAATTATGAATCTTGATTCGAAGAAGTTGTCCCAGAAAGTTCACAGAAATACAAGTTTTAATACATGGTAGATGGTTATAGAATTAAGATATCTACAACCTCAATAGTAATGTGTGGCCACCAGATGTATCATAAGCAAACCTGGACCCTCTTGGACAAAGAACTGGAGCAGAAATGTGTGCGATCTTTTAAGGTTTCATAATACACAAAGGATAAAAAGAATTTCCTGCCATCAAAAAAGCTCTCTTCCATTTCATAGTATATGCCTTGGGGTATGGAGGAATTATCTGATGTTATAAGAGTGTCCACAACAAAACAAGATCACCTTAAAGTGGTAATACCTCACAGCTGCCACACAAACATTCAAAGTGTTATCACCACATCTGGAAAAATAAATCTAACAGAGAGCTGAAGTTACCTGATGCTTAGAAGTTTCTAGAAAGGCAGAAAACAATGTGGTCATCAGCTATACTGAGGTTCTGAAATTTCCCATAAAACAGGAAAAGTGTTTAACTCAACTTTTAAGAGGTAGGAGTTCAGAGTTCCACTGGCACATTCTGTATTCTCAATCTATTTTGGGCACAGAAAACATCAATGCCAGATTTTTGGAATCTATCAAAGAGCACCAGACACCCAATTTATTTAACAGTTTGCCACAATTTAGTTTGTCCACCAGAGCGTGCCTGCATGCATCTGAATATAATCCCTCACGAATGCAATATTTGGAAGGTGATTTTTGGCTGACTCCACACATCTAGGTTCAAGTCTCTTTGCTGATGAGCATTTCAGCTGACAAAGCAAGTGTCAAACTGTTATTCAGCTTACAGTCACGAGATCAAAACCAACCACCTGCATATGCTCACAGATCTGAACTGCAAAAAAATCTTTTAGTGCTCAGCCTAAAAGTTGAGAATGGGAACTTTGCACTGGAGAGTCTGGGTCTGCCAAACTTTGATAAAGCCGATTCCTGATTACAAGGAATGCAAGAATCGTCATATGTCAGGATTATGTTTTGCATAGTTTAGTTGAAATACAACAGTTTTTCCTTGATTTTTCACTGATACTAGTTCTTTGATCCAACAGCTATTATCTTGGCACTAGGGGAATAGTTATTTTGATTATCCTGGCAGCTCTGATATGAAGCTTCAGGTTAAGATGCCTTACGATGCATGTTCATTTGAAGATCACCATCAAGCTACTACCTACTTGTTTGCTAGATCATCAGGCAACAAAGCCACTCAGTCACAAGGTACCAGCCAACCCATTGGGTGGTACCAAAAAACAAAGCAAAGGCCCTAGAAATGCACATCAGGCATTGTTCTGCCTACAGAAGTCAAGACGCTATCTTGTTTCTTTTAAGACAAAGGAGCCTCCATCGTAGCTGAGGACATTGGATAGTTTCACCAGCTCTGGCACTTGGTCATATATTTAAAGAAGCAGAGGTGGTGCACAGCCTGCCCAATTGGGCAACTGGCTATGTCCCCAACAACAAAGTCCCTTTCTAGCTTAAGAGTCTGTGTCTCTTGGCCTTTGGTGAAAGGGACTAACTTGGTACTTAATAAATTTGCAAGATGACTGAGCAAGTGGCATTGCTGTTGATAACAGCAGTGAATGTTTCAACTTGAAGTTCTTTAGACCTAAGCGAAGGCTCAGCTCCTAGAACTTGTAGGATGATAAATACAAAATACTTTTAATTATTATATAGTTCCTTACACTAGCATTGATCAAAGCAGGCTTTAACAGAGATAGATCCTGACTGAAGGATTCAATGCAGTAAAGACTGCACCATGAGGCACAGAATGATGGGGCTTGAAGGAAGTTTAAAAGGAAAAATGTATTGCCTAAAAAAACATGTGTGCTGAACCAAACAGAATGCACCTGCAAAGTGATCATGAAACTCCAATGAATGGATGAGTAGTTCATGAGACCAGCACTGCTGACAATGGGGCAAAAGCACCAAGCAAGATCAATACAAAGACAGTCAATTATAGCAAGTGAAACCATGCAAGTAAATGTTTCAGGGCTTGAAATCTTAAAGGGGATGACCATTTGAAGAAATGGACCAGCCTGTTGGTACTTGGAGGATGAACACAAAAGAGGTATTGAGTACAAAAGCAGGCAATTTATGCTGAACTTTTATAAAGCTTTGGGTTAGGCCACAATAGAGTATTGCATCTAGCTTTGGTCACCATGTTTTTGGTAGAATGTGATGGCCCTTGAGAGGGTGCAGAGGAGATTTACCAGAATGGTTCCAGGGATGAGACAATTTAGCTACAAGTTTAGATTGAAGCAGCTGAGTTTGCTCTTCTTGGAGCAAAGGAGACTGACAGAAGATCTGATAGAGGTGTACAAGATTATGACAGGTTTAAATAAGGTAGACAAAGAAAAGCAATGAGAGAATATTTGCAATGCACCAATCTGCTTTTGGTGATGGCATGGGAAGAAAAACAAAGTATAGTTTTAAATGAAATTGAGCATTACCTGTGCTGCTTGAAGTATTTGCTGTTGCCGGAAATAGGCTTGTTGCTGGTGCAGCAAATACTGCTGCTGAAGTAACAGATGTGCCTGTGGTTTCAGCTGCAGATGCTGCTGAGGCTGTACTGGCTGAATTTGTGCTCGTTGACCAAGTAACTGAGCAATGTGGCCACTACTTGCAGCTGCAACTCCTGTGCAAACCAAAAATTTCAAATGTTTAATATGTTCTGATCATTGTTGTGCTCACAGATCTGAACTGCAAAAAAATCTTTTAGTGCTCAGCCTAAAATTTGCGAATGGGAACTTTGCACTGGAGAGTCTGGGTCTGCCAAATTTTGATAAAGCCGATTCCTGATTACAAGGAATGTAAGAATCGTCATATGTCAGGATTATGTTTTGCATAGTTTAGTTGAAATACAACAGTTTTTCCTTGATTTTTCACTGATACTAGTTCTTTGATCCAACAGCTATTATCTTGGCACTAGGGGAATGGTTATTTTGATTATTCTGGCAGCTCTGATATGAAGCTTCAGATTAAGATGCCTTACGAGCTTCAGGTCCATGAGACCAACAGGAATCGAGCTGCTAGCAATTACTTTTCTCCAACAATATCTAAGCTTCAATATGAAAATGCATGGGTATTATCTGAACATCTTGGGAACTTGAATGTGTAATCCAAATGCGATGCTCAGAAGTTAAAGGTAACTCACTGTGCCAGAACTAAGTTTAGAATTCTCAATTATCACAATTTTCATTATTCACCAGGGTAGGGAAAGAAGGTCTACCTGTAAGTTGATAGAGGTTCCATTTTGCATAGAATATTGATATATTGAATTTTAGCCCTCTTTGATATAGCAAAGCAAATCAATAGACCAAAATAAATTTGTGGCTCCACTCAGATATTGATCCAACTCATATTACAAATACTGTGCGAATCTTCTACATTACTCCGCAGCACTGGTGTAGCATTCTCTTCAACCAAACTTGAAAACAGCATAAAACCAGTGCCAGGAGGATTTTTATGTATGCCAGAGTTAGTGTATTTGAATTTGACAACGCTGCATCAGAGATTATGATGTCAGGTCTCAGCACACCTCTGTCATTGGTGGGTTGTGTATCGTTTCCAAAGAAAGAGTAGGGCCAGTTTTTGACAATGCAGCTGCATGGAGTACATGAGGGAGAGATCAGCTGAAGCATTAAGGGGTTGGGACCCGAGCCGCAGGCAGAAACGTTGATGCAAAGTCTCAATGCATCAAAGCTTTTTTTCCTGTCCTTAGGATGTCATTAGACTGAGTAGTTGCTTTCACAGCTCCTAAAATGTTAAGACACAGTAGAGGTCAATGCTACTATTTGCAGCACTGAAAGTTAAGGGCCTGAAGATCCACTGTAGGAACCTCAGTGACCTGGTTTAAGTTCCTTAGAATATCTTTGTTTTGAGAGGCCATATGGGTTTCACAATTAAACTGCCCCTGTAGTTTCAGAGCTCCCTGTACTCAAATGCTAAAGGAACGACTGAATGATTATAATCCTAAAGCCTGTTAATTTGAACAATCTCAATACATTAAAAATCAGAGCATCAAATAACCTTGCATTTCACATTCACCAATCCTGCAGTCTGCAGGGGAACAACATTTAAAGGGGGTACAGATTGGAAAGCTGGCATTGCAATATAGCAGCCCACATTTCTTTCAAGTTTGGCTTCATCTGGGAGAGTTGGATCACTGACTTTAGCAACTGATTCATTCAACAAACAATTCTGAGATACTTAATGAACATACAGGACAAAACCCACTGAAGCAAGTAAAATAAAAGGGAATATCAAAGGCTATGTGATGCTCTGTCACATGTTACACTACCCTTTTGCTGCTAATGTTCTCCTACATCCATTATAATTTCTGATCTGCAGTATAAATTACTGCAATGAACAGAAAATATAAAAGCACTCTTTTTTACAAAATAAGTTTCTCTGATAAGTTAACAGACTTGAGAAGTTTATCACTAATGCCATCTAGAGAAAGCAATTTGGATCTCAAATACATGAAGGATGCTCAGTTGACATGACTATGTGACTGTGGTGGTTCGTGTCCAGGATTGAAAAGGGTTACTATTGCTAAGAGACAGAGGCTGTCAAATTCAATACCAGCTGAACAGATAACAGTACCCAGTTGGTACTGAGCTTTCCAGTCTGAGTTCGCACAATAGGCATCCTTTTCAGTCCTGGATTCCAACGACTATGGAATTGCTTGTTGAGTGTCAGCTGAGTGGCTCCGTGGCTGGTCTCAGACAGGCTGTGAATCATACTGTAAATCTAATTTCTTCTGCAACTGAAAATTCAAACAATGTTTTGAAGAGACTTTTACCAAATATTGGGAGGAAGGAATTACATTGTCATTAAATTTCCACTTGCATTTAACTTCTTTAAATTAATAAACCTTTATCCTAGCTTTAAATAGCCCACAATTATCATGACTTGAGTTCTCAGCACAACATAGTCCATTTACTGCCAAGGGCCACATAAAAATTAAAGTTCAATTAGTTTTGGTCAAGTCATATATATTTAAATGTTTTAAGTCTGCTTGTGTACAGCAAATTGCTGAAATAAAGTACAAGTGCACTATGCTTTCATCTTTGGTTTATAGAATGTTTGATCCAAGCACCATTTCTTAGAGTTAGTCTTATCATAGAATGGTTAAAGATTACCATTTGACCTGTCATATTTGTGTCAGCTCCCTGCTAGTGCAACTCACCTAAACACCCTCTCCTCCACCTTTCCCCATGGCCCTGCAATTTGTTTTTCTTCAGATAATTATCCAATTGTCTTTTGAAAACAACGATTCCATCTGCCCTCACCACAATCTCAGGCAGAGCATTCCCGATCGTAACCACTCTATGCATAAAAAAGTTTTGCCTCTTGTCACCAGTTCTTCTTTTGCCTTTAACCTCCATATATCAGTGCGCTCTGGTTCTTGATTCTTCTGCCAACAGTACAGTTTCTCTCCACCTACTTTGCCCTCATGATTTTAAACACAGCTATCAAATCTCTTCAATCTCCTCAAAGGATAACGCCCCAACCTCTCCAACCTATGCATGAGACTGAAGTTCCTCATCCCTGAAAATATTTTCATGAATCTTTTCTGCACCGTCTCTAATGCCTTCACATCTTTCCTAAAGCATGGTGCCCAGGATTGAACCTGTGTTTGATACAGATTTATCAAAACTTACCTGTTTTGTACTCTATGCCGCTTTCTATAAAGCCCAGAAACCCATAGCTTTATTAACCACTTTCTCAGTGTCCTGCCACCTTCAATAGTTTGTGCACATAAAAATTTGTATCCTTATGCTCCTACCTCCCCCCTTTAGAACCGTACCCTCATCTTATATTGCCTCTCCTCATTCTTCCTACCAAAATGAATCACTTCACACTTCCCTGCATTAAATTCTATCTGCCATTTTTCAACCCACCCCACCAGCCTATGTACTTTTGAAGTTTATCACTATCTTCCTCACAGTTCACAATACTTCCACTACAGTTGTGCCTGCCAGTCTGATTCCAATTTAACTGGGCCAGATATATTCTCACCCTATTGAAGTTGGCCCTCTCCCAATTAGTTATATTTGCTCTGGATTGTTGCCCTTTTCCACAGCCAGCCAAAACCTAGAGATGCTATGATGACTGTCCCCTAAGTATTCATCAACTGACACTTGATCCACTTGACTCAACTTGTATTCCAGAACCAGATCCACCAAAGCCTCATTCATTGTTGGACTGAAAACATACTGATGTAGAAAATTCTCCTTAAGACACTCAAGGCACTCTCTGTCCTTTAAACTATTACCGTCCCAATCTATATGAGGATAATTAAAGTCCCCCATTATAACTACTCTACAATTCTTGCATCTCTCCAATTTCCTGGAAATTTGTTTTTCTATATCTTTCTCATTATTAAATGGCTACTAGTTGGTCTTTTCTAACCATTTCAGAAATTTTCACCCAGAGTGCAACTGCTGTTGTTATTAACATGTTCAGACACAATCTAGCAGGATGATTCTAGGGGAAGCATTCTTGAAAAAAATTAAGCCAGGTACTTCTTCACAATTGCTCTGCAAACAATTTATAATGTTTCATATGCTTTTATTCAGCTATACTCATTAAAAAACACAGGCAGCCCGCTGTGTACTAATTTTCTAAAGAAAACCAACATCTCAGAACATCACCTATTGTTTGAGGATACATCTGTAAGTGTTATTTAATCAAGTAACTTTTTGTTTTAAATTACTGGTTCACTGCCACTAAAAATTGTTAAATTACAATCCTTTGTCTTTAAAAAGGTTGCCATTGACACCTACTATTTTGTTGGGAGGGGATAAGGAAGGAATTGGATGTAAACAAGTAACATAAATCCACTAAAAACATTTTCAGGGACTATATAGATATGTGCATAACTACACACCTGATGGTTGGGAGGCCAACTGTGCAGCTGATGGTTGAGAGGCCAACTGTGCAGCTGATGGTTGAGAGGCCAACTGTGCAGCTGATGGTTGAGAGGCCAACTGTGCAGCTGACCTCTTCCTTGGAGTCATAGCAGGCTGAATTGTCAGAATGTTTGAAGATGGAGTTGGCTGGCCAGCTTTTGGCCTTTGGCGGGGTGCAATTGAGGTCTCTGTAGTAGGTGCTGGGTCTATAAGCCTATGGAAGGTTTATATGAACAGCAAATTTATAAGTACACATCAAGTTTAAAAAAAAGTCTGCATTTATTTTTCCAAAAGTGGAACATGCAATTTTGGACTGCAGCTTGAAAGGCATCAGGAAATTTACTTTGAATCTATCTTTTATCATAATGGTTCAAAAGGAACAGCTTAAATATAACTATATGATGAAGGGGCCAGTGTACCTTGCTCTTACTTGAGACTTTTTAGCAGCAACTTCACTAGCTTTCACTGGTACTGGCATTTTCACTGGTATTGATACATTCTGAAAAACAAAAACACACCTTGTACATATTTATCATTCCTTCTCAAAACAATTAATTAAAATACAGAATGCTGAGGTTAAAATTAAACTGTCTTAGCAGCAAAGTAATCAAAGTGCTCAAGTTTGGTGAAATGTACAGCTAAGGAAAATGCTCAAAATTTCAAGCTTATCTCCTTCTCCAAAATCAAGATTCATGCATTTTAAACATTTCACTCTCAAAGTCTATATTTGCTTTTACTTTTATCAAACCAAACATACTGAATACCCAGTGAACGTGCTTCACTAACCATCTTTAGACCTTATTGACTGAGCTACAAAAAGGAACCCTCCAAACATAATGGTCAACATGTGCAAACAAGAACAAATACTTACTAAAATTACAAAGTACAGTACATATACAACAGGAATCAGAGTATCAGTTACTCATCTTACTCATGACCTAGATAACCAACTTGCAACTTTTATACCATCCACATTCATTAGCACGCATGACACTCAATCTGGATAATCTAGCACCATCTGTACTGAACTGTCAAAATGAGCTCTACACAGGATTATTCCTATCAAAGGATCATTTCTTTGTGGTTATTGACGAAACCCAGAAAGAAAATTAACTTACATTGATATTGTTAACTGGACACGCCCTTTTTGACAGCTTAAATGTAAAGAAAGAAACCTGATAAATATCAGGTCTTTTATCTGGATCTGCTTCAAGCATATACCCTGCAAAAAAAGGTAACAGTTTCAGTTTATGTACATGAAGATTTAGGCAAAGTAGCAAAAACAAAACCTGAAAATTAATCAGAAGAGCTGGACACTTACGTATTAAGCAATGCATTTCATTGGAATACCTAGAATTATCTGGAATTGTAAAACTTCCATCACAGATGGCTACTTGACTTTCTCCAAATGGTAAGGTAAAGAAGCACAGTTTGTAAAGTAAACACCCAAGGGCCTAAGATATAAAAAAGAGAGCTTATCTAGAGGGAAACTGATCAGCAACTTTATTACAACAGTCAGGTCAAACTAATTCCAAGAAATCAAGTGTGAGATGCAAAGACCATATGGGAACCACATAGCACTTCCTAGAAAGAATCAATCCTTGCTTACCCATATGTCAGCTTCAGTGGTTATAAACTTTCCACTGTAAAGATTGACCATTTCTGGTGCTCTGTATGACAGCGTTGTATACCTGAAAATTAAAGCAAAATTACATTATTCATGCAAAACTAGCACTACATTATAAGGAGCACTGCCTTTCCCTAATGTTTGCTGGCTTTTTGCACACCTTCACAGCATGTTGCTTGTGTTTATATTTGAAATTTAGTTACAACTTGCCTTTATATAGTACCTTTCATGTCCCTGGGCACTACACAGGAGCATTATCGAACAAAATTTGAAACCAAACCATATTAGGGCAGGTAATTAAAAGCATGGTAAAAGAGCTAGGTTTTACAGATGATCTTGGAGGAGGAAAGAGAAATAGAGACTGAAGAGTTTAGAGAAAAAATTCCATCGTTGGAGCCTGGGCAGCTGGAGGTAGGGCTATCAATAGAGGAGTAATGAAAATGGATTAGTTAAAAGATCAGAATCGGAGGAGAGCAGAGATCTCTGAGCGTTGTAGGGCTGGAGGAGGTTACAGAGATAAGAGGGGCCAAGGCCATGAAGGGATTTGAAAAAAGGGATGAGAGTTTTAAAATTGAACTGTTGCCGGATGAGGAGCTAATATAAGTCAGTAAACACAAGGCTGATGGGTGAATGGGTTTTGGTGCTTGTTAAAATATGGGCAGCAGGGTTTTGGAAAGTTCAGTTTGGAGGGTGCAGAGTGGAAGGTCAGCTGGGAGAGCATTGGAGTAGTCAGGCCTAGAGTTCCCAAAGGCATAGATGAGAATTTCAGCAGCTTCACCCCATATCAACTTACTAACTTACCAAGTTGATGCAGAAGTGGAGGCAGGTGATGCTACGAAGGTGGAAGTAGGCTGTTTAATGATGAAGTGAATATGGGAACAGAAACCCAGCTTCTGTCGAAGGGTCATGAGGACTCGAAACGTCAACTCTTTTCTTCTCCGCCGATGCTGCCAGACCTGCTGAGTTTTTCCAGGTAATTCTGTTTTTGTTTTTGTTTTGGATTTCCAGCATCCGCAGTTTTTTTGTTTTTATCATGGTTAAATAGATTGCCAAGGTGGCAAATTGTCTGGTTCAGCCTCGGGGAGTAGCCAGAGTAAGAGAAAAAGTCGGTGGCTAGGGAACAAAGTTTTTGACTTCAGTTTTCCTAATATTTAGTTGGGGAAAGTTTTTGCTCATCCAATTCTGGAAATCTGACAAGCAGCATGGTGAATCAGAGAAGTGCAAGAGTAGAGAGAAGTGACTGTATGGTAGAGCTGGGAGTTGTACTTGTGGATTATTAGATTATATGGAAGTGTAAAATTCCAAAATATCAAAAAATTAAAATGTTTTAAGGCCTAATTTGAGCTAGATAATACCATATGCATTTGAAAAATTATAGGACTTCATAGAATAAATAAAACTGTATAATACTACATCAAACAACATAATAAACAACTACTGCTGGTTTCATACAGAATGGTTACACACAGAGAGATATGCCACATATTCACAAACTTCATTTTAATTTCAATAAGAAAACCAGGTTAAGTCCATATCCACATGGGCCCATATGATCTGCTGAAACAAAGATGATGACTCACCTCAAAAGGAAACAGAAAGCATACAACCCTGCAGAAAGGTGGCAGAAGAGGCCTGGGCCACTGATGGATAGGCTTGTTGTTAGAGAGAGAGAGGGGACAGAGAGAGAGAGAGGGGGACAGAGAGAGAGAGAGGGGGTCAGAGAGAGAGAGAGAGGGGGTCAGAGAGAGAGAGAGAGAGGGACAGAGAGAGAGAGGTATTGTACATTTAAGCTATTTATTGTGGATGATAAGGTTCATGGCAGGACAAGTGTAAGGCGGGTCAGAATTTTTCATCTCAGGGGCAAGGTTGATAAGCATCAACAGGTTTATCCAAATTGAGGGAAATGAAATATTGAAAGACTGTTTCAATAGGTTGGAAATGTATAGAGGCTGTGGCATAGTCAAAAAATATATGAAGCTAATCACAGATTTACCAAAAATCAAATAGATTACACACTGGGGGAGTGATGGCTCGGGAAGAATAAAACTGCTTTTTAATCAAAGGATACCAACAGTAAATTGCAGGAATATAGCTCATGCAGATTTGTTTAAAAATTACCCTCCCTCAAAAAATATTTTTAAATATAACATTTATACCAGATTTCTTCTGAAAACATCTAGCAATATGGCTGTGCTATCATGCTAGAAGCTACTGGAGATGCACTGAAAAACTGGTTCAGGAGACTGAAGTAATTTTTTTTTAAATGGCAAAACTAACACGCATTAAAGTAGTTGGACCTTGATCAGCAACTAACCACTGTAATCAGTTATGCACAAGTTGCTGCAAAAAGGCTTTTTTTGTGCTAATTTTAATGCCTTTTTGACTCTAAGCTAATTCAACTTAACAGATACAGAACTTCAACAGGATTTTAACTAAGACATACTTTTTTATTTCTTCCTCAACTGCACCAACACCTTCAGTCTGAGGATGTATAAATCTGTTTGTTGCACTTCCAAAGTCACAGAGAACATAACTACCACTATCGTGAAGAAGAAGATTTTCAACCTAGTACAGAACAGAAAGAGCAATGAATAAAACACACTGCACTTGCATGCAAGAAATTTTAGTTTGATATTTCTCAAATAATTCTCACCTTAAGGTCTCTATGAATAATTGGAGGTTTGCACTGATGTAGCCTAGCCACTGCTTCACAAGTATCACAGAATATTTGCAGCACCTCAGTTTCATTAAACCCAGAATGCAATCGTTGGTTCATCAAGTTGACCACCTGACCACCTGTGAGAACAGAAAAATCTGATGCATTAAAGTACGCTTTTGATTTATCAACTGAAACTCAACCATACTGATTTACATAAGGGCCATTGAAAATGCTACAGTGCAAGGTCTCAACTTTTCAGCTTCAATGCCCCTTAGCTTTATTCAAGCTTTTTAAAGAGTAATAAGGACAAAAAATAAACTGTAAACTACAGTTAAAGCTAAACAGAATAACAAGGAATTCTTTCAGTGCCATAACAGCAAGCAGTCAGAGAGAAGGTGAACATCTGAAAGGTACTGTACCAATTGGGATAAAAAGGAGGATGAGCAGAGTCAATATAATTAAGTATTCATTGGAAATTACTTTTGTCTTTCATTGACAGATTCACCAGTTTCAACGACCAATCTAGCCAAGCTTACACATGAACAAAATCCTGGGAACAAATGCTTTTATCCCAGAGCACCAAGGCAGGCTAGGGATGACATTTGTGAAGTGCTGAAAATGGCCATGAAGGAGCCAGTTTTGGACAGATATTATTAAATTAAAAGCAATTAATGATTCAAAGAAAGATAAATTTAAGCCAAGTAAATGCAGGCCCTTTGGTATTTTATCAGTATCTATTAAACTAATGGAACTGATTATCATGGGGAAATCTGTTTAAGGCTAACAAGGCTGTAAACAACAACCAACAAAACCAGGGAAAGTAAACATCTTGCATGATAAGCCACCTTACCTACTTGTTTGGGACAGCGGCATTCCAATGGTGGAAAATCATGTGATGCAGTGTACTTAAATTTCCCAAAACCCTTCAATAAATGTACTCATCAAAATGCTGTTACCGAAACTAAAAATGGTTCCAAAAAGGATGTGGGTTCAAAATTGGCTCTAAATAGAAAATTATACTTTGTTAATGAAATAAAGAGCAGTGGATGGGTTGAAAACTGCACAGCATCCTGGTAATCAGCATCCTATAGTAGTGTGTTGAGTTTCAGTCACTGAGATGAATGGGAGACATCCAAGGCAATAATCAGGAAACAGATAGAACCACAACACTGATCCTTTCTGGTACAGTTATCATTGCTGTGCAAGGATAGTGTGACGAAGAAAAGGAATGAAACTATATCAAATAACACAAACATTAAATGGCATACGTAAGTTAAATTTGATGCATTACATCCAAGGTAGTAGGTCATAGCTCATTACAGGGGGTGAAGCCAACAATTTTGTCACAGAAACAAAATAATCTGAAAATGTTGCATTCAGCTGTAGCACAAAATTTGAACACATTCAAATGTGGAAAGTCTCTTGTATGAACAAATAGTTAAATCTCTGAATGACTGAAGATTCTATTTACTCAAGACTCGATAGTCAACCCAGAGAGCTTCACCTTAACAGCAGAATAATAGAACATGTATTAAGTATTTAATACTCTTTTCTTTATAAAATAGCATACTGACTTAATCTTAAGCAAGTCCATAGGACAGGAGGGTGCAGGGTAGTTTACAGGCCAACATCTGGCAGGACAGGTTGCCATATGTGGGATCGCTGGATGATGGATGCAGCTTTAACAATAGCCATTGGCCAGTGAAGGGAGGCTAAGCAGTCTCATGTTTCCCATGAAACAAATCAGATCATACAAAAAAAAGGCATGGACAAAAACCTTTCAATTTAAGATAAATTGGCAGAGTAAAAGGTGGCCTTTCGTATAATGAACATAATGATGTACCTGGTTAAGTGCCCAAGGCAAGCACTGTGAATTCAGAATGAACCTGATGACTTTGTTGATGATGTTTATATAGATTATTCAAGGCAATTTTCAATCTTCCAGATGAATACACTATTAAACATTTTGCGTATAAATTCCTTGATGAAGGAGTCAACTAGCTATTTTAGATTTACCTTAAAATATGTTATTTAGTTATTCATGCACAATGAGGTTTCACCTATCTAGTTACAACTGCAGGGGGGGTACTACCTAGTTACAACTTACGGGGGGGGTGTACTACCTAGTTACAACAGAGGTACTTGTATCAGATAAGGGCAAGGTTATATGTTGCATATGATTGAAAACAGCAGTGACATTTACCTTATTCAGTTTCCTATTCCATTTTTTAAAAAAAAATTATGCAGTCATAACAAACTTTCTAGTTTGATCATAGCTTCCAGGGTCATGCAATCTTAGGGTTCATATTAACATGTTTTGTGCTTTCCCTTTAAGTGAACAATTATCAAGTGTTCTCTTGAACATTTCACCTCAAAATGCTCTAAAATTGATCCTTTAGCTCATTTTGAAACGAAACCAAATAATGGGAAAGAGTTAGAAATGAAAATACTTAGTAGTAGTGGGCTGAGGGAGATATGCTTCCAGTTAATGTAGAATTATACTGACAAACACTGGGAGATTCTGCACACACTCAGACTGCAGCATCCTAGGAATTGCAAGTACAAGTGTACATAAGAACATAAGAAATATTGCAGGAACAGACCGTAGGGCCCATTGAATCCGCTCTATCATTCAATACAATCATGGCTGATCCTTTGCCTCAGCTCCACCTTCCAGCCCATTAATGATTTCCCAAGAGATCAAAAAATTGTTTATCGCAGCCTTAAGTATACTCAACATGTAGCTGATCTTATCTTCAGCCATAGCTCAGGATAAAAATCAATACCAGCCTTTTTGACAAGATGGAGCCTCTAAGTAACAGCATTAAGTAAAAAGTACACAAAGGCACAAAAGACAAAATTATGGGCAAGTTAGTCAAGTTACTGTGAAATGTAATTTTGATATATCTTCGTTATAAACCTTCATTATCCACATTAGTAATTTCAACTATGGAAAAAATGGCAGCTGAAACAAAAATTTTGAAAGAGTATTATTTGAATAAGAGTTTGAAACTGTTGCATGCTGGTAGATTTTGTTCATTGCGCTCATTGAATTTTCAAATATGAATTTTCAACATTATAAATATTACACAAAGCGCAACACGATCAATTGGAAATGCCATTATTGTAATATATATATATATATATATATATATATATATATAGAGAGAGAGAGAGAGAGAGAGAGGGGTAGATATATATATATGCAAATACATGGACTGCAGTGGTTCAAGGCGGCAGCTCACCACCACCTTCTCAAGGGCAATGAATGCTGGCCTAGCCAGCGATGTCCACATCCCGTGAAAGAGTAAAACAAACATTAGAGAAATGTGATTAAATAAACATTAACAAACCTCTGCAGTATTCCATTAGAATAAGAACCTCCCATACATCACTGGCATTTATCGAGGTAACACTGGAGTCCAGGTAATTCACAATATTTTTATGCCCAGACAGATCTTTCTGTTTACAAACAAAGAAAAGCAAGATACTTTAGTAACTTCGGTGAAAGTAAGCATTTAACATATTGAAAACTTCATTGCTCATTTAGTTCAAAATATGAAATTAAAAAAAGTTCCAAAAAATGGATTCTGTTAACATTGCAAAGTGAAATATATGGTCAAATAACCCTTCATTTTTAATGGGTTCTGTCATTCAGTTACATACAGGAAAAATACTTCTAATGAAGGGTTTGCTTTCCTGAAAGATTATCCCATATTTTAGCAGTTTATTTATTTTAGTTTGCAACAACATTTTTATTTCAGCTTTTGCAGTTTAAAAATCCTTATGTAATATTTCAAATTCAATGCATTTCCCTGCCAGGTCAAGAATTCAAAATCAAAACATTTTGAAATTCACATGAAAACCCAGAGACTGACATCAGTCGTTTCTCCCGTTTTTAATTTAATATAAACAATTGTGCAAATTATGGTACAATGCTGCAAGTTAAATAAAGATTTACATCTCGTACAAGATGAAGTTTCAAGGAAAAATAAATTGACATCAAGCCCCCAGCCATCTTGTATAGAACACATCTAAACTTTGTCAGCTTTGCCACTTCAGCTTGCATCCTTTACCAGCAAAGCTTTAGTTATCATTGCTGTTAAGAGTTTTGTGACATCTAACTGTATACCCATTTATCAACATACATTCAGCAGCCCCATTCATGTAAGTCCGATATTAGCCTTGTGACACAGGGTGGTATACCGTGCGATACAAATATATCCTAATGCTAAAACGGAACTGTTTCTGCTGACTCAAACCTTTCAAAAAGTTTAACTTCTGTAAGCATACGTGCCTAAGATTACAGAATTTAATTGTTGTTTGATGAGGGATGTTCGCAGATTTAAAATGCTTGTAAATTTCCAGCTCAAAATTTCCAGCCTGTAAAACAAGGCTAACACAACTTGAACATAAAATACAAAATCTTACCAGCGCATGACAGCTCTCAACATGCCAATTTTCTCCTTCCTAAATAATTGGCCCATTGTTCATTTCCAATCCTGATTTTCTTTTGTTTGCAATCACTTGCACCAAACAAATTCCCCACAAACACATTAAACCAAAACTCACCATGCAGTGCAAAAAAACTCACCCAATCACTTTACAGCAAAATAAAATTCCAAGAGAAAGCCAGTCGCACCTTTCCCATCATAGTTCCCTAAAAGTAAAAACTTAAAATAAAATGTACAAAAATGTCACTGTTTTCTCCCATGACTATCTTTTGTACCTGTACAGTCAGACAACCTGAGTTCTCCACTCACTTCCCAGCCTTTCCATGTTCGCTGCTCTATGAATTTTCGAATACAACCAGCTGACAACACTCGGGCATTGGAGTCTGTCTAAAAATAGCGTAGCAATCAGATCTAAACTATACCTATAAAGGGCCGTAACTTCCAGTGGAGCAGCAACCGAGTCCGATTTACTTGCATTTACCTGGAGATCCAAGTGACCCTATCTCACCCGACCCACTGACTCGGGCGGGGTCAGTGGGGGGGGGGGGGGGGAGAGATAGAGTTGGGATGCTTCAGTACCCCCCACACCCCTCCCCCAAATACACTGTCCTGGAGCACCAAAGGCTCTCCCAAAGTTTCCATGGAAAAGACCAGCCCCCGTGGATGTTTGAGTTGTGATCAGAAAGAGGGCAGCATGAGGCACACTTGATATTTCCATAATCAGAAAAAAAACGAGACACACATCATCTCAATTCATATGAAACGAGTGCCAATAGCAGCGATACAACCGTACTGGAACAGCTTAGCTAAGTGCGCACAAGTCCTTCAGTACTATTGCCGGAATGTTGTCAGGGCCCATATATCCAATGCCTTCAACTGTTTCTTGATACCACGCTGAGTGAATTGCATCGGCTGAAGACTAGTATCTGTGATGTTGGGGACCTTAGGAGGAGGTCGAGATGGATCATCCACTCGTCACTTCTGGTTGAAGATTGTTGCAAGTGCTTCAGCCTTGTCTTTTGCACTGGTGTGTTGGGCTCCCCTATCATTGAGGATGGGGATTATTTGTGGAGCCTCCTCCTCCAGTGAGTTGTTTAATTGTCCACCACCATTCACGACTGGATGTGGCAGGACTACGGAGCTTAGATCAGATCCGTTGGTTGTGGGATTGTTTAGCTCTGTCTTATGCATGCAACTTCCACTGTTTGGCATATCATTAGTCGCTTGTTGTAGTTTCACCAGGTTGACACCTCATTTTTAGGTATGCCTGGTGCTGCTCCTGGCATGTTCTCCTACACGCTTCACTGAACTAGGGTTGACCCCGAGGCTTGATTGCAATGGTAGAGTGGGGGTATGCTGGCTCTGAAATTACAGATTGTGGCCATGTCCAATTCTGTTGCTACTGATGGCTGCAGCACCTAACGAATGCCCGGTTTTGACTTGCTTGATCTGTTCGAAATCTCTCCCATTTAGCATGGTGATAATGCCACACAACATGATGGAGGGTATCCTCAATGTGAAGATGTCTCCACAAGGGCCGTGTAGTGGTCCATCCTACCAATACTGTCATGGACAGATTCATCGGAGTCAGGTAGATTGGTGAGGACAAGGTCAAGTATGTTTTTCCCTCTTCTTGGTTCCCTCACCATCTGCTGCAGACCCAGTCTAGCAGCTATGTCCTTTAGGACTCAGCCAGCTCTGTCAATAGTAGTGCTACCGAGTCACTCTTGATGATGGATATTGAAGTCCCCCATTCAAAGTACACTGTGCCCTAGCCATCCTCAATGCTTCCTGCAAGTGGTGTTCAATGTGGAGGAGTACTGAGGTTACGGGGGCAGGGGGATGATATATATTGAGAAAAGGGCTGTTACTGTATTTTGAAACTGGAGAGGTTATTGTAAAGATAAATTCAGATCTCTTGGTGACAGCATGATAAATAAGTAAGGGACTGAATTATCAAGGGCAGGCACTGTGTGTTTTTGAGCACTCTCTCTTCAGGGTGTCTCCAGAATGCACTCCATCATATAGCAGTTACCATGTATTGTTGTCCTTTAGTCAATCAGTATTATACACAGATTGTTCTTTGCAGAAATCAAACAGTTCACTATTCTTTGAACCAGATATATTTCAAATAGAGAATGCTGGAACAGAAATTTTGTATTGGTCTGACTTTTATTTTAAAAGAAAAACATCAAAGATGGTACAGCATCTGCATCACTGTCACAAAAATACAGGTGAAGCACCAATTCTCAAAACAAAGAAGGTTGATTTATGTTTAAAAGGAATATGCCAGCCTGCTTGCCAGGTTTTAACTATATATTATCAAAAATCAATAACTAATTTACCAATGTCAAAAAGCACTTACACTTTTAGCAGTTGATTCAAACACCCTAATCTTAAAAGTCCTTAATCTTAATGAACATGTAAATAAAACTTAATTATATCAACTAAAAATGCATCTTGATACATTCTTGATGTAGCAGAGTGTAAATAAATATTTTTCATATTCAAAGCAATATAATATAACTGAAGTTAGTCCTCTCTTGCTGTTGGTACAGTTTGTATGAAGCAATCTTATTTCTTCGATCAGGTCCACTGTCCACATCAAAAACAGAATTACCTGGAAAAACTCAGCAGGTCTGGCAGCATCGGTGGAGAAGAAAAGAGTTGACGTTTCGAGTCCTCATGACCCTTCAACAGAACTGAGTGAATATTAGGAGAAGGGTGAAATATAAGCTGGTTTAAGGTGGCGGTGGGGGGGTGTGGTTGTAGGGACAAGCAAGCAGTGATAGATAATCAAAAGATGTCACAGACAAAGGTACAAAGAGGTGTTGAAGGTGGTGATAATTAGCACATTCATTTAGATAATAAGAATGGAGGGCAGGACACTCAGGTACAGCTCTAGTGGGGGTGGGGTGGAAAGACTAGCAGGGCATACAAGATTTAAAAATAATGGAAATAGGTGGGAAAAGAAAAATCTATATAAATTATTGGAAAACACAAAAGGAAGAGGGAAGAAACGGAAAGGAGCTGGGGATGGAGGATGGAGTTCAAGATCTAAAGTTGTCGAATTCAATATTCAGTCCGGAAGGCTGTAAAGCGCCTAGTTGGAAGATGAGGTGCTGTTCCAGTTTGCATTGGGCTTCACTGGAACAATGCAGCAAGCCAAGGACAGACATGTGGGTAAGAGAGCAAGGTGGAGTGTTAAAATGGTGGGTGACAGGGAGGTTTGGGTTATTCTTGCTGACAGACTGCAGGTGTTCTGCAAAGCTGTCGCCCAGTTTACGTTTGGTCTCTCCAATGTAGAGGAGACCGCATTGGGAGCAATGAATGCAGTAGACTAAGTTGGGGGAAATGCAAGTGAAATGCTGCTTCACTTGAAAGGAGTGTTTGGGCCCTTGGACGGTGAGGAGAGAGGAAGTGAAGGGGCAAGTGTTGCATCTTTTGCGTGGGCATGGGGAGGTGCCATAGGTAGGGTTTGAGGAGTAGGGGGTGATGGAGGAGTGGACCAGGGTGTCCCAGAGGGAAGGATCCCTACGGAATGGCGCCGGGGGAGGGGGTGTGTGTGTGTGTGTGTGTGTGTGTGTGTGTGTGTGAAGGGAAGATGTGTTTGGTGGTGGCATCATGCTGGAGTTGGCGGAAATGATCCTTTGAATGCAGAGTTGGTGGAGGATGATCCTTTGAATGCGGAGGCTGGTGGGGTGATAAGTGAGGACAAGGGGGACCCTATCATGTTTCTGGGAGGGAGGAGAAGGCGTGAGGGCGGATGCGCGGGAGATGGGCCGGACACGGTTGAGGGCCTTGTCAACGACCGTGGGTGGAAAACCTCAGTTAAGGAAGAAGGAGGACATGTCAGTGAAACGGTTTTTGAAGGTAGCATCATCAGAACAGATGCGACGGAGGCGAAGGAACTGAGAGAATGGGATGGAGTTCTTACAGGAAACTGGGTGTGAGGAGCTGTAGTCGAGGTAGCTATGGGAGTCGGTAAGCTTGTAATGAATATTGGTGGACACCAGAAATTGAGACAGAGGGGTCAAGGAAGGGAAGTGTCAGAGATGGATCATGTGAAAATGATGGAGGGGTGGAGATTGGAGGCAAAATTAATAAATTTTTCCAAGTCCCAACGAGAGCATGAAGCTGCACCAAAGTAATCATCGATATACCGGAGAAAGAGTTGTGGGAGGGGGCCGGAGTAGGACTGGAACAAGAATGTTCCACATACCCCATAAAGAGACAGGCATAGCTGGCCTATGTGGGTACCCATAGCCACACCTTTTATTTGGAGGAAGTGAGAGGAGTTAAAGGAGAAATTGTTCAGTGTGAGAACAAGTTCAGTCAGACGGAGGAGAGTAGTGGTGGACGGGGATTGTTTGGGCCTCTGTTCGAGGAAGAAGCTAAGGGCCCTCAGACCATCCTGGTGGGGGATGGAGGTGAAGAGGGATTGAACGTCCATGGTGAAGAGGAAGCGGTTGGGGCCAGGGAACTGGAAATTGTTGATGTGACCTAAGGTGTCAAAGGAATCACGGATGTAGGTGGGAAGGGACTGGACAAGGGGAAAGAGAAGGGAGTCAAGATAACGAGAAATGAGTTCCATGGGGCAGGAACAGGCTGACACGATCGGTCTACCGGGACAGTTCTGTTTGTGGATTTTGGGTAAGGAGGTAGAAGCGGGCCGTCCGAGGTTGGGCGACTATCAGGTTGGAAGCTGTGGGAGGAAGATCTCCAGAGGAGATGAGGTCAATGACAGTCCTGGAAACAATGGCTTGATGTTCAGTGGTGGGGTCATGGTCCAGGGAGAGGTAGGAGGACGTGTCTGCGAGTTGACACTCAGCCTCCGCGAGGTAGAGGTCAGTGCACCAGACAACAACAGCACCACCCTTGTCAACGGGTTTGATGACTATGTTGGGGTTGGACCTGAAAGAACAGAGTGCAGTAAGTTCAGAAAGAGACAGATTAGAATGGGTGAGAGGAGCAGAGAAATTGAGACGACTAATGTCACGCCGACAGTTCTCAATGAAAAGATCAAGAGAAGGTAAGAATCCAGAGGGAGGGGTCCAGGTGGAGGGAGAATATTGGAGGTGGGTAAAAGGATCCGCTGAACGGGGAAAGGACTCCTACCCAAAGAAGTAAACACGGAGACGAAGACGGCAGAAGAAGAGTTCAGCATCGTGCCGAGCCCAAAATTCATTGAGATGAGGGCGTAAGGGTATGAAACTAAGTCCTTTGCTGAGCACTGAACATTCAGCATCGGAGGGGAAGGTCAGAGGGTATCGTGAATACACGGCCAGGGCTGGGGACGAAGGGACAGGCAGGGGTGGAGGGTCCTAGATGGGTGTTGGTGTCGATGAGTTGTTGGAGCTTGCGTTCCTTAGCACTTGAGAGAAAGAGAAAAAGTTTCTTGTTGAGGCGTCGGATGAGACGAAGAATAAAATGAAACGGGGGGCACGCGCAGCTTTGAAAAAGGATGCGGTGGTGCTGCTGGAGGGGGAGGTCAAGTGTGTTCATATGGCGGCCCATGGCACCAAGTATGGATCTCATTATCTCGTTTAGATAATATCACCACCTTCAACACCTCTTTGTTCCTTTGTGACATCTTTTGATTATCTGCTCCTATCACTGCTTGCTTGTCCCTAAAACCACACCACTCCCCCACTACTCTCCCCCCACCACCTTAAATCAGCTTATATTTCACCCCTCTCCTAATATTCACTCAGTTCTATTGAAGGGTCATGAGGACCTGAAACGTCAATTCTTTTCTTCTCCGCCGATGCTGCCAGACCTGCTGAGTTTTTCCAGGTAATTCTGTTTTTGTTTTCCACTGTCTACATGTTGTTTTACAAAAGATATTTGATAAACCTTTATGAAGTATAAACTGAGTGATGAATACTGCAACAGACATAATAGTAGAAATAGCCTGAGTTTGACTGTTGGGTTATTAGCATGTAAATCTAATGAAGCATTGATGTCTTGTAATATATTGCTCACTATTTTGTAACAAAATCAATAAACCTTGTGAATCCCTTTTTTCCTTTTGCTGATGGAGGCGATGGTGATTAGTAGGCTTCCATGACACATACATGTTACAATAACAAATCAAGTGAGTTGACAGCAACAAGAGCATAAAATTTTAACATTTAATCCAAGGAAACATGTCTGTGTAACAAATAAACTATATCCTTGTAACTGGTTATATTTATTTTATTGTATAACATTCACTTATTTCTGTGGTGCAAAGGCAATTATAGAGGATTACACAAGTTTTTAAAAAGTTATTACATATTTACTGTCAGCTTAGTTTGCAGATTTGACTAATGCTGTCAAATGCAATTGCAGCACAATGTAATTCAAACAAAGTTACTTTTAATGTGGAGATTCTTTCTCAAATCAATAAAATTAAGTTCACAAAGAAAATGCTGGAAAAACTCAGGTCTGGCAATATCTGAGGAGTTAACGTTTCGAGTCCACATGACTCTTCTTCAGAGCTCATTAAATTAAAGTTAATGCTCAATTGGAAAGTTCCATCACTCCACCCAAAACTGACACTCTAGGATTCTATGGAGGAAGACCTGAAAATGAGAGCAACAATTGGCAGACAGCCTCAGGAGACTCATCCCAGTGGATCCTGGTCAAGCAATGTTTGCTTTTAAAATTTCATACAAGTTTTCAAATTCCTCCATGGTCTCATCCCTCACCATTTCTATAATCCCCTCCAGCCTCTCAACTTGAGAAATCATACAAATACTGTATAATGCTGTTGACTGCATTTTATAAACTTGATAAACCAACTTTTTAATTGCCATCTGAATTCTGTGGCACAGAAACTATGTCAATTGGTATCTGAGTCTACATCACAGGAACTGGTGCCATGCACCATGAATTGGCTTTTTTCCTCATCCATCAAATTGTAATATTTTTATGCTGCAAATGTAGTGGTGCAATGACAGCAACAAGTCATATGGGACTTCCCAAATATTGGCTCCAATGGTGCATCTCCTTAAACAATTAAGGAGATTTAAGAATAGAAGTAGTAACATAGGTGGGCACAGGGTGAATTAGAGTCAATTTGGGTACTGACAAGTAAAGAGGAAAAGAAAGGTTGGATCTGGAAAAAGAGAAACAAAGAAAAACAATTCATTTATTTTTCAAATACTAGGAACAAATTACTACCTACAATAGCGAGACTTCAATTTCAATTAGTTCTTTTCTAGGCCTCCAAGGTCAAGTGACATTGTCAAGACCACAAATCACATTAACAGGGTCCTAGATGGTTGCAGCAGGATGCCTTCATAGTTATAGCACAAATCCAACAACGTCTTGACATTGATTCAGAGGTTGATGGAAAGTCCATTTTTGCAATATTAATGATGGAATGACGCAAATCGTCCAGCAATTTTTGACATTTGTCAACTCATCCTCGTTACAAATTGCTGATTTTTTTTTAAACAAAGCCATAATTAATGGTGGATGCAGTGAACTCATTGTTTTGTCAGCAGTTCTGGGGCATTTTATATTTGCATCACTGAGTATAGAAGTAAACTGAAAAATAGGTGTTTGATTCTTTCACCTCCCCCTTTAAATCCTGAAGTGACGACATAGATCAATGATCAGAGGAAAGCTGTAAAATTTTCTTTATTCATTTATGGGATGTAGCCAGCATTTATTGCCCATTCCTAATTGTCCTTCAGAAGGTGGTAGTGAACTACCTTCTTGAACTGCTGCAGCCCATGTAGTGTAAGTACACCCACAGTGCTGCTAGGGAGGGAGTTCCAGGATTTTGACCCAGTGACATTGAAGGAACAGCAATATATCTCCAAGTCAGGATGGTGAGTGGCTTGGAGGGGAACTTCCAGATGGTGGTGTAACTGTACAAAAATTGAACAATTAGTCTCACCCAACGTGATATATCATAATTAATGCTTTACATAAGGGTGTCTACAATTAGCCAACCCCATTGTGGGGCTCCAAGTGCATTGTGTGATATACTACTACATTTCACAGGCAAGGGCCAGTTAAAGAATCTCAACTTTGGTAGAGTCACATATGATGAACATGAAGCATTCGCCATGAAATAACTCCTATCAGGAAGTTCCCCTCCAAAGAAATCGCGATCAACACTTCAAATAGATCTCTGGGTAAGGAAATCATTTGAATTCTTAGATTTTTGAGAAGGGGGTGTTTTTCTAGATGAGTCAAAAGGCCTTCCTCATTCATGCTTGGCAGCTAAATAGCTGACTTTCAGCAAGGAAATCAGCCAGTTTTCTGCCCTCTATCCAATAATTGGAAGTCCATGTATATGGGCACAAGGCGAGGACAGCATAGGAATTGGTTGCAATATAAAATATTATCTTAGTAATCTACATAATTACATTCTGGAGCATGAGAACATAAATTCTATGGTAAATTTGTCAATGGAATGCATCAGCCTCAATATGAATATACTTGTACACAACCTCTGAGTTCCCACATGTTTAGCTATTTATAGTAATTGCTGCCACACTAATGTCACAAATGTTTACCACACAGATGTTCAAACAAAATCTGGTATTGAATTATCAATGGTCCAATGTGATTCCCACTGATTTTGTTCATTAATCCTCATGCAATTCACACCTTGCACATTAATCTGCTGCACCAGCTATGGGTTTTTTTTTTTACAAAATCCATTAATTTGGGCGTTATCAACTAAGTTACATATCTCCATTACCCCCTACACCTCAACCCCCTCCTACGGCATCTCCCCATGCAACCGCAGAAGGTGCAACACCTGCCCCTTTACTTCCCCCCTCCTCACCATCCAAGGGCCCAAACACTCCTTTCAAGTGAAGCAGTACTTCACTCGCACTTCCCCCAATTTAGTCTACTGCATTCGCTGCTCCCAATGTGGTCTCCTCTACATTGGAGAGATCAAACGCAGACCGGGTGACCGCTTTGCGGAACATCTTCGGCCTGTCCACAAGCATGACCCAGACCCCTCTGTCGCTTGCCATTTCAACACACCACCCTGCTCTTATGCCCACATGTCCGTCCTTGGCCTGGCTGCAATGTTCCAGTGAAGCTCAACGCAAATTGGAGGAACAGCACCTCATCTTTCGACTAAGCATTTTAGAGCTATCCGTACTTATGACTGAGTTCAATAATTTCAGATCATGAACTCTCTCCTCCATCCCCACCCCCTTTCTGATCCCCCCCCTTTCCAATAATTTATTGTTTAAAAAATATATATTTTTCTTTTCCCACCTATCTTTAAATTTATTTCGATCTATTGTTTTATCCCCACCTTTTAGCCCATTTCAATCCCTTCCCCCCATCCCACCCCCACTAGGACCATCTGTTACCAGCTTGTCCTGCTTGCTATCCTTAATGTTCCCATTAGCATATTCCTTAGATAATATCACCACCATATACACATATTTGTCCTTTTGTCTATGACATCTTTGGCAATCTCTCCTTTGCCTCCACCTATCACTGACCTCCTATCCAGCTCTACCTGTCCCACCCCCCCTCTACCAGCTTATATTTCACCTCATTTTTCTATTTCCTTAGTTCTGATGAAGAGTCATACGGACTTGAAACGTCAACTGTATTCCTCTTCGCAGATTCTGTCAGAGCTGAGGTTTTTCAGGTATTTTTGTTACAGATTTCCAGCATCCGCGGTATTTTGCTTTTACCTTACATATCTCCATGCATTTCACACCCCGTGCATGCCATTTGCAGGTGATGCTTGAAAGGTATGAAATGCATCCAGCTTGAAGAACTGCATATAAATGGTTTATTAGAAAAATGGTTATGCGGTACACCATTCAAAATCAGATCACAGGAGGATAGAAAAAAGATCCAAACATCTTGCCCCAACATTTAATTAGATCCATGGGGGATCTCTAACCTAATTCCTTTTACCCCCACCTATATTCCATGTAGCATGATGTCCTTAACCAAACAAAGAGCCATCAATTGGTCTTTAAAATTTCAATCAACTCAACATAATAACTTTTCTCCAAAAGGGAGATCCTGAGTTCTATTACCTCCATGTGAAAAAGTGGAACCTCGTTTCATTTCTAAATGGCCTAGTTCTGGTCTTAAGAGTATGGCCCCTTGTTCTGGATTCCCCCAGAAGAAATTATTTTTTTCCCACATCTTATTGAATCCCTCAATCATTTTAAATACCTCAATTAGATCACCCCTTAACCATCTACATTTTTAGGACAAACAAACCAATTATATGCATCAGATATTGGCGTACAGCATTGGTTCAATATGGTGAAATTTGCTTGGGCAAGGGAAAAAGAAAACATTCTACAGCAATTTCTATAACCATGGAATAACAGGGCAGAATAATGATAACCAAACACTATATGCAAAACTTTACCTTTATTGCTTTTTTTAAAATGGATTTCCTGAACTAAAAAGATGGCTGCTATAAGTCACATGACCACAGGGTTGACCCTTTGTCTGGGAGCTACCCCCAGGAGTTGAGAACAAAATAAATCTTCTGGAATTTCACACTTCATTGTACAAGTCCCTCGTAATCAATGAAAGCAGAGGAAGTGCAGATGAACTGGCTCCCCCATCCTGAACTATCACAGAAGAGAAAGATCAAAACTCGTTTTACTGGAAGGAGCACTAATAGCCGATTTGTCTCTCTAAGGAGGAACAATGAAATCTTGGCTAGGAGCACAGAAACGAATTCCTAAGCTGCAATTAACCATTAATAGACCATATCAAAAGACCCAAGCCTCTGGCCTTTTAGACAGTTTCAGTATTGCAGCTTTAGGTCGCACAGGCAGACTGCTGCTTAACATCAACTGGACAGAACTCCAGCAGCCCAGTCAGGGTAAGCAGTCTCAACTCCATGAAGCCTGCTTGATTTTAAAAGTTTCTGATCAACGCTTGCCAAGTGGTCTAAACAAAAGGCCCATTGTGCAGCAACATCAGTCATTTCAAGAATTTTTGTATCGTTTAAACAACCAGAACCTCATCGGAACTGAATCCCACCATGAAGGATATACCCTCTGGACTTGAATTCATGTGAACTGGTATTCATTTTTTCTGTGGTCCTTGTACTGTAAAACTCCTTATTTCTACTCATACAAACAATGAGTCAACCATTCAGCCCCTCGAGTATTTCCAGCATACTCCATTTATATTATAGCAAGAAAGTCATCCTTGGAACCATCTCTAATTCAGAACTGCCCAGATAAACTAGAGAAGAATTAAAATGTGTGTGTCAAAGTTGAAATCAACACCCTATGTGAAAGCTATTTTAATAATCTACAATGCCAATTATTTGAGCTTCTATAATAAATGTCATTCTACCAGACTCATGTCAATCGCCCAGTCTGAACATCTCATACATAACAAGGGGAGATAAAAGGGTGAAACAAACTATAAACATATTAAACATTGCTTGGAGATCATAACAGCCAAAAACTTTACACACCATGAGTAAAGCATATGAAGATGTGAGAAGAGGCTCATCATCATTGACTATGAAGAACTCAAAACCTTCTCATAATACTGGTCTCTGTTTTACTCTACTTGGCGAATGAAATTGAATAGTTATGGCAATAGCACAAGCTTCTGGCTTTAATGCAGGATTGTGTTAAAAGTTATGCATTTAGTGCACAGTCACATCATTTAAGTGTCAACTGCACACTTGCAAAGATAGATATTCTCAGAAATTCCAGTTGGCTAAAGCCACACACTGAAGAGCTGAAACATCCACAAGTGAAAAAGAAATTGAGACATGGGAATGCAATAAGAGCATGAAACTCTAGAGAATTAAGGTGCATTCTATTCAATGTCTCCTCAAAAGGACAGCCCTCTTCTCATGCTAGGAATCAATCTAGAGAACCTTGATTATACACCCTCGGGCTCCTCCTTGGGTGAGGAGGTAAAAACTACATAATTGCAGCAAGACATCCTTACTCTTATACTCAAATCCCGTGTGCTACTTGCCTAACCGATTGATCGCTGTACCTGCCATTGTTGTACGTTGCAAAGTTACAAGGACAGCCAATTTTTAATTTTATTTATTCATGGGATGTGGGCTTAGCTGGCTGGACCAGCATTTATTCCCCATCCCTAGTTGGCCATGAGAAGGTGGTGGTGAGCTGCCGCCTTGAACCGCTGCAGTCCATGTGGTGCAGGTACACTCACAGTGCTGTTAGGAAGGAAGGGAGTTCAAGGATTTTGACCCAGCAACAGTGAAGGAACGCAAAAATATTTCCAAGTCAGGATGGTGAGTGGCTTGGAGGTGAACTTCCAGGTGGTGATGTTCCCATTTATCTGCTTCCCTTTTCCTTCTAGATGGTAGTGGTCATGGGTTGGAAGGTGCTGTTGAAAGAATCTTGGTGAATTCCTGCAGTGCATCTTGTAGATGGCACACACTGCTGCCACTGTGCTGTGGTGGGAGTGAATGTGGTGCCAATCTAGTGGGCTGGTTTGTCCTGGACGGTGTCAAGCTTCTTGAGTGTTGTGGGAGCGCCATCACACTCCTGAATTGTGCCTTGTAGATGGTGGACAGGCTTTGGGGAGTCAAGTGGTCAGTTACTCGTCACACTATTCCTAGCCTCTGACCTGTTCTTGTAGCCACAATACTTTATATGGCTAGTCCAGTTCAGTTTCTGGTCAATGGTAATCCCCAGGAAGTTGAGAGTGGGGGATTCAGTGATGGCAATGTCACTGACCATCAAGGGACAACGGTTGGCTTCTCTCTTGTGGGAGATAGTCATCGCCTGGCACTTGTGTGGTGCGAGTATTAATTGCCACTTGTAAACCCAAGCTTGAATATTGTCCAGTTCTTGCTGTTTTTGGACATGGGCTGCTGCAGAATCTGAGTTGTTGCGAATGGTGCTGAATACTCTGCAATCATCCCCATTTCTGATCTTATGATGGAAAGAAGATCATTGATGAAGCAGCTGAAAATGGTTGGGCCAAGGGCACTACACTGAGGAACTCCTACAGCAATATCCGGAGCTGAGATGATTGACCTCCAGCCACCACAACAGTCTTCCTTTCTGCTATGTATGACTGCAACCAGCGGAGATTTTTCCCTCTGATTCCCATTGACTCCAGTTTTGCTAGGGCTCCTTGATGTCACACAGTCAAATGTTGCCTGGATGTCAAGGGCAGCTACTCTTACCTCACCTCGGAAGTTCAGCTCTTTTGTCCATGTTTGAACCAAGGCTGTAATGAGGTCAGGAGCTGAGTGGCCCTGATGGAACACAAAACGGGCACCAGTGAGGTTATTGCTAAGCAAATGCCACTTGATAGAACTGTTGATGACTCCTTCCATTACTTTACTGATGGAGAGTAGACTGATGGGGCGGTAATTAGCCTGGTTGGATTTATCCTGCTTTGTGTGTGCAGGACATACCTGGTCAATTTTCCACATAACCGAGTAGATGCCAGTGTTGTAGCTGTACTGGAATAGCTTGGCTAGGGGCATGGCAAGTTCTGGAACACAGGTTTTCAGTACTATTGCCGGAATATTGTCGGGGCCCAGAGCCTTTGCAGAATCCACTGCCTTCAGCCGTTTCATGATATCACATGGAGTGAATCGAATTGGCTGAAGGCTGGCATCTGTGATGATGGGGACCTCCAGAGGAGGCAGAGATGGATCATCCACTCGGCACTTCTGGCTGAAGATTGTAGCAAATGCTTCAGCCTCATCTTTTGCACTGATATGCTGGGCTCCTTCATCATTGAGGATGGGGATATTTGTGGAGTCTCCTCCTCCAGCGAGTTGTTTAATTGTCCACCACCATTCACGACTGGATGTGGCAGGACTGCAAAACTTAGATCTGATCCGTTGGTTATGGGATGGCCCTATCATTTGCTGCTTATGCTGTTTGGCACGCAAGTAGTCCTGTGTTATAGCTTCACCAGGTTGACCTCATTTTTAGGTATGCCTGTTGCTGCTCCTGGCATGCCCTCTTCCACTCTTCAGTGAACCAGGATCGATCCCCTGGCTTGATGCTAATAGTAGTTGGGGGGCGGGGGGGAGAAGGATATGCCGGGCATGAGGTTACAGTAGCCCCCAGATGTTAATAAAGTGGACTTTGCAGGGTCGACAGGGCTGAGATTGCCGTTGTCATTTCCGGTGCTTAGGTCGATGCCGGGTGGTCTGTCCAGTTTCGTTCTTTTTTTGTGACTTTGCAGCGGTTTGTTACAACTGAGTGGCTTGCTAGGCCATTTCAGAGGGCATTTAAGAATCAACCGCATTGCTGTGGGTCTGGAGTCATGTGTAGGCCAAAGCAGGTAAGCAAGACAGATTTCCTTCCCTAAAGGACATTCATGAATCAGATAGGTTTTTACAAGAATCGACAATGATTCCATGGTTATCATTAGACTTTTAATTCCAGATTTTTAAATTGAATTCAAATTTCACCATCTGCCGTGGCTCTAAATACCAACTTATACTCATCTCACCTTTAAAAACCATTCTTCCTATTGAAGTACATAATATAACACTTACCCCCATTATATTCCACCTTCCAATTTCTTGTCAAATCACTTAACCAGTCTATACCCCTTTTGCAAGATCTTTGCATCCTCATTACAGCTTACTTTCCCACCTAACATTTTAGTCAGCAGACTTGGATAAATTACACCCCAATCCCTCATCCTAGTAATTGAAATAGGTTTTTTCTGTACCTCAACTATTTGCAATCTTTGCACCATTCTACTAGCTATAGCTTGCTATGTGAAAATTATCCATTTATGTTCTTTGCCCATAAACAAGACCTCAATCCAAGCTAATGTGCTATCCCAACCACATGGGCCCTAATTTTGCATAACAGCCTCATGTGGCATTTCCGTTTCTTACACCTGCGCTGACTGTGCCGAATTATATGATTTTTCAAATACCCCATTACCATGCTCCTTATAGTAGATTTTAGCATTTTCCCCTGCTGCTGATATCAGGTTAACGTGGCCTACAGTTCATGTTTTCCATCGTCATCATTTCTTGAATAACAGGGTTACATTTGCAACCTACAAAGCTATGGGGATCATTCTAGAATCTAGTGAATTCTGGAAGATTAAAGCCAATACATCCACCATCTCTGCAGCCACCAATTTTAAAACCCTAATATGTAGCCCATTGGATTTCAGTCCCATTAGTTTATCCAATACATTTTCTATACTAATAAATGCTTTAAGTTTCTCACTGTTGGTAGACTCTCATTTCCCATATGTTTTTTTCTTCCACTGTGAAGACAAATACAAAGGACAGGATTTTCCGCCCCCGCCCGCTGCCGGGATCACTTTGGTAGGACCGCCAAATCTCCCGCAGCAGGTCCCGCACAACGGGGCCAGAAAATCCCAGCCTAAATATTTAACATCTCTGCCATTTCCTTATTCCCCATTATAATTTCGCCTGTCTCTGCTACGGGACCCATACATACTTGTAGAAGCTCACAATCTTTTTATACTTCTTGCTAATTAATTTCTCATTCTATTTGTTCCCTCTATCAATTTTTATGTCATGCTTTACCCATTTCTAAATTCCAAATCACAGGTTTACTAATAAAGGTCACAGAACTGAAACATAAACTCTGTTTCTCTCTATGGTGTCAGACCTGAGGATTTCCACCATTTTTGGTTTCTCTAAAGTTTACTACTCTTTTTGGCAACATTGTAAGCCTCTCTTAAATTAATACTATACTTCTCTAGTTCATCCCAGTTGCATCAGCACATCTTCACCCATGCCACTTTCCCACAAAAGAACAGCACAAGCTGGAACCTCAAAAACATGTGCCCCAAATTTTATAGCTCCTTTTTCTTTCCTTCAGCATTTCTCCACTTCCCCTTCCTGTGTCTCTTTCAATGGCCCATCTGTTACCCATGAACCCACACATGGCTTCAGTCTCTTGTCCTTACTTTTTCGAGTTTCAGTCTTGTACTTTCTTCAACTACCCTACTTTTGACCATGGGTGTTTTGCTGACTGTCTATAAGTGCACATTGCAAGTTGCTTCAAACAACCACATCCTCATTTCCAAACAGGAACTCACATATACCTATGCCAATTTCCCACAAAAGTTCAACAGATGCCCTAACTTCTTCAAATATGCCTCAAAGCTTAACATATACAAGACATCTGGCCCAATTTGTCAGTTTATAGCAAAGTAAACTAGTGTGTTAGTGGATCATCAAAAGAAAGTCAACAAGTTCAGGTCATATTTGTTGCAGCTATGAAGAATGAATTTAGAGTGTAGCAACTGTCATCACAATGGCAGTGCTTAACAAGGTTGCAAAAACAACGACTGGATTATACTGTAGTGCTGAGTATGGATATGCAAGTTTCAACTAGCTTCCATTTTCAGGGTTAGATTCGGTTACCATGTTAAAAATGGAACGCTCTAATAATGACAGAATAGTGGCAGAATCGGACAGAGTCAGCATGGATTTACAAAAGGGGAATCATGCTTGACAAATCTACTGGAATTTTTCAAGGCTGTAACTAGTAGAGTTGATGAGGAGGAGCCAGAAGATGTGGTTTATTTGGACTTTCAGAAGGCTTTCAACAAAGTCCCACATAAGAGATTAGCGTGTAAAATTAAAGCACATGGGACTGGGGGTAGTGTATTGAGACGGATAGAAAACTGGTTGGCAGACAGGAAACAAAGAGTAGGAATACAAACAGGTCTTTTTCCGAATGGCAGGCAGTGACTAGTGGGGTACCGCAGGGATCGGTGCTGGGACCCCAGCAATCTACAATATATATTACTGATTTAGATGAGGGAACTAAATGTAATATCTCCAAATTTGCAGATGACACAAAGCTGGTTGGGAGGGTGAGCTGTGAGGAGAATGCAGAGGTGCTTCAGTGTGATTTGGACAAGCTGAGTGAGTGGGCAAATGCATGGCAGATGCAGTATAATGTGGATAAACGTGAGGTTATCCACTTTGGTAGCAAAAACAAGGCGGCAGATTATCTGAATCATTATAAATTGAGAGAGGGGAATATGCAACGAAACCTGGGTGTCCTCGTACACCAGTCACTGAAGGTAACCATGCAGGTGCAACAGGCAGTAAAGAAGGCAAATGGTATGTTGGCCTTCATAGCAAGAAGATTCAAGTACAGAAGAAGGGACGCCTTGTTGTAATTATACAGGGACTTGATGAGACCACACCTGGAATAGTGTGTGCAGTTTTGGTCTCCTTATCTGAGGAAGGATGTTCTTGCTATAGAGGGAGTGCAGCGAAAGTTTACCAGACTGATTCCTGGGATGGCATGACTGACATATGAGAGATTGAGTCGGTTAGGATTATGTTCGCTGGAGTTCAGAAGAATGAGGGGGGATCTCATAGAAACCTATACAATTCTAACAGGGCTAGACAGGGTAGATGCAGGAAGGATGTTCCTGATGGTGGGGGTGTCCAGAACCTGGGGTCACAGTCTGAGGATACGGGGTAGACCATTTAAGGACTGAGATGAGGAGAAATGTCTTCACTCAGAGAGTGGTGAGCCTGTGGAATTCGCTAAAACAGAAAGCAGTTGAGGCCAAAACATTGTATGTTTCCAAGGAGGAGTTAAATATAGCCTTTGGGGTGAAAAGGATCAAAGGATATGGGGAGAAAGGGGGAGCAGGCTAATGAGTTGGATGATCAGCCATGATCATAATAAATGGCAGAGCAGGCTCAAAGGGCCGAATGGCCTACTCCTGCTCTGATTTTCTATGTTTCTATGACACTTAAAAGGGTTTGGTGACAGGGTTTGTATTATCCTACTGTTAACTTATCTGCAAGTGTGTTCTTTATGATCGAGTGCCTGTAAACCTTGATACTGTCAGAGCATATCAAAAAATATTTATTTGCTAAAACAATTTAATGCAACCACATTGTTTTACAACACAAAAGCAGACATGACAAACATTTCCACAGCGCTTTTAACATACAGAAACATCCCAAAGTGCTTCACAAAGGAGGATTGGGACAAATGGGAAGAGGAGAATGAAAAGTGAATTCTAAGTAATAGTTGAAACAATCAGGAAGGCTAACTAAAAATAAGTTTTAAGGACATGCTTGAAGGTGGAGAGCAAAGTAGCAAGGCAGACGGAATTAGAAAAAGGAATTTTACAGTGCCACACATTATATTTGAAAAGAGTGGAAGAGTGGAGCAGAAATGCTGTAGGGGAAAGATCAAGCTGGGTGTAGGGTTGAAAGAAGTTGCAAAGCTCTGTGGAGTATGATAAGCTTATTAATAGAGTCTAACCCATAACCTCACTAAATAAAGTTTACATCTTTACCTTCATTGAGGCCAACCTGCTCAACAATGTGATCCCTATGTGATCGCCACACAAAGTTCTGTGGCTACCATCTCCAAGTTCTCTCAGGTAAGCAGTTTTCCTGGATATCCATCTCTATACCATCCAGCTGTGTTCTCATATTTCTCACCATTTCCGGTACAAATTCTTGCACCACACAACACTGACTACTAACTTGGTCCAACTCAGCAGCACTTTTGTGGCTGCACAATCGCACATTGTCTCTTGTTCTCTAGCCTCTTCATAGGTTTCAATACATTCAACCAAGCAACCTCCTCCACCAACTTTCCTCTATGGTAGTATCTTCTTTAGTTCCACTCTGACCTGTCAACATAGCTAGCACAGATTTTGATATATCCTATCCATACCTACATGATCATCTCTGGCCCCTTTCTAATCCTTGTCTACACAACTTGCCTTTTTAATATTCCCTTCCAGTGAAATTAGAAAACCTAATAACCTAGTTTAATTTTCTTTAATTGAAAGTCTGTTTCTGAAAATGCAATGAATAAACTGAAAATGCTTCATCCACAATAGGACTGAAAAAAGTAACATTTTCCCTGCTCAGAGGTATTGCAGCTTATAGGTCAAATGACCAGTAGCAACGATAGCCATTTCTCACTTTCAGCAAGAATGCCAACAACATTTACCTAGTAATTATGCTGAATGGCACTTCCAGGATTTAACTAAGGGATTGGGATTTTAATGAAGGAAAATTGGTCATTCTGCAATATCATCTAGCTCCTAATGTTTTACTTTTCTGATCACTTATTATTTCATTTCTATCTCTGGCTTTAGTTCCTTTTGATTCAGTTTCTGGCCTAGTTTCCGTAAACGATTTAATTCCTTTTACTAGGCAGTCAACAATAACAGAAGAAAAGTTCCTAGAGGAATAGCAGATTGGGAAATGTTTATTTTACTGCACAGATGAATGAGATGTTATTTTCATGTAAATTATATTGAAATTTATTTGGTAAATCACTTTCTCCTTTAGTCTGCTTTCACTCTCTCCCTACCCATCTGTCACAACTTGACATTCCCTTCTTCTGCGTTTTGAGACATAAAGTGTAGGCCATGCTTTTAAAATTCACCTTATTTGCAGTAGACAAACGAGTCATGACAATCAGTTCACTTGCTTTTAGTTCGCCAGCTACCAAAGGCACCCAGTGAATATGTTTCAATGCTGAAATTAAGGATACTTCCAATAAAAAGCTTAAATGTTTCTACTCGCGCAGACCTCCAGCAAATTGCATAGAAGACAAACATAAGCAGGTTATTGCCTTAACCTGAAGTTAGCTATATGGTGACCATAATTTTTCTTACCATAATGGCTATTTCCTGCTTACAGACTTGGAGGTCATGTTCGCTGTTTACATACATTCGTTTCAGAGCACATCTTACACCACTGAGTGTTTTAGCTAAAAACACTATTGCAAATCCACCTAAACAAATGAAAAATAATATGATTAGAAACATATTACAGATAATTAAACTCTGTTTTTGTTTTGCAGACACATTGCAGTTTTAAATTTTACTATATACCTGCTACGTTGTCACATAATTAATAAATACGCAAGACACTTTTAAAATATTCATACTGCATCTTTTACTTGGGTGTCTGGACTATCTACCAAACTAATGATCTATATTAACCATGGTAATTATGTATCAAGGCCTAGGCAACAAAATTAATAGTTGATCTAGCTCAATAAAATCAATTTTAAATAAATCTCACTTATAGCTTCATCATGAATGTTTCTGGAAAGGATCAGACTGCAAATATTTATCAGGGAACTTAAGTAAAAGGAAACCAGCACCTCTGAGTGCGCATGTATGTAAATAGAGCCCTTCTGTTTTGTTTATCCATTTCTCAAAATGTTCGTCATCTACCATCTATTCAGACACGCCTTATAAGCTTGTCCTGTATTTGGTTTTCATTACTGTATGACAGAAATTCATGCCATATGTTTACACATCCCTCTATCCAAAAAAATGCTATACCTGCCTTGCTCATTTAAATATTATCCGCCAAGTATCAAGTGCAAATCAATGACTTTTCTAAGTAATATATCTATTATTTCAATATAAATAAATCAAAAGACATAACTCAAAATTGAGGAACTGCTCAAGTTAACAAAGCTAAAAAAGTACTAGACTGCAGAGGCTCAAAAGGACAGCTCACCACCGCCTTCTCATGGGTGCATGAGAAATGCCAGCATTTGGCCTAGCCAGTGACGCCCACATCCCACAAGTGAATAAAAAAAATTTATTGCAGTTATTGGTATAAAATTGGTAGATAACTGTTTGCATTGCCTCTGGTGAGAAACAAATTCTGTTGCCCTCCATTTACATGACCATACACACAATTATATTTTAATATGTCTAACCAGTGAATGTGGCAATTTAACTGCAGATAGGTAAAAGATGTTCAGGAGGTCCAAGCAACTTTACAACAACTTGTATTTATATAGTGCCTTTAACATAGTAAAAAGTCACAATGTACTTCAGTTGCTGCATTTTAAACTGCTTAGTTTCCAAAAAGAAGTCACTTGAGACTCCCTCCAAATTTCACACCACCACAAGAGCAAGATCAGAAACCTGAGCTTAATTCCAAATTTATAACATAACTCCACATTGAGCAGATACACACCAACAGCTTCTGCAACCCTTTTAAATAATTTATTCCATCTCCCATTCAAATAGCTATTAAAGTGCATTCACACTTTAAGTGCACATTTCCGATACTATTCCCAAAACTGAGACATTTTGCTGTTCAAGTTGCTGCCAGTTAAATGGAATCCTGCCAGTTAAATGGAATCCTGCCAGTTAAATGGAATCCTGCACACAAGTTCAAACAGACACAAGGTCAACATGTTGTAAAAAAAAGTTCTTATATTTGAAATTTTCTACAAGTGGTACTTCACCCTATTAACACAATTTGTTAATTCGCACAAGTAATGCTTTGAATGTATTTGCAACAAGAGGAGCCTTATGTCAACAAAGAAACGGGTCATGTCAGGTACAGAACTAGTAATTTGAGACACTAGTGAAATGCAGCATTGTTGCTTGTGATCATTTGATGAACAAAACTTCCATAATTGATCCTTCAACTTCTGTCATTCTATTCTCTACACATTGCAGCAACAAATCTTATAAATAATTTCATATATGAAAAAGGATCATAAATCAAAGGTTTCCTATTGGTTACACATACATAACACACACAATATATTTTATAAATATATATTTATAACTCTCTTGAACACTGTACATGAGAAGCTTCACAATAGTTCTTTGCATTCTACTACCCCGAACCTGTACCTCATGTGGCTCTGATGAACACAGTGGAAATCTGGAACTCTCCTGTAAATGCTGATCCATTGAAATTTTAAAGACAGAGATCGTTAGCTTTTTTTGAGATGTGTATCCGAAGAAATGGAGCAACGACAGCTACAAGGAACTAAGGTACAGATCAACCAGAATCTAAATGAATTGCAGAACATAATTGAGAGGCTGAATAACTTGCTTCTGTTCCATGTTAAACAGGAATATTCCAGCAGATGCACAATAAATTCAAAAGCAAGAGCCTCCCCATCACAATTAAGAGTTGGAAGAGATGCCAGTTTTTGGTCAAACTTTGTCTAACCAGGTATCTTCTACCTTTCACCTCAGTACCATTTTCTATTATTTAAAAAAGGTTGGAGGATTGCATTCTAACCAGAATGCAATTTGCATGCTTGCCATTTGATTGTGGAACTCTGAACACAGGCTGACCTTGGGTGCAGTTATCTTTGTGCTTTGTAATCCATAATTTCTTCTAGCAACAATTTAATTTTTGTCTGCACTTCGTAAAACAAAAGATGTAATGAACACATAGGAAAATGCAAATATAGGCATAGGAAGAAAAAGACGGGCTTTTAGCAGGTACAAGGGGAGCAAGTCAGCAGAGGCATTAGTGGAGTACAGAAAGTGCAGGGTGGGGCTTAAGAAAGCAATTCAGAGAGCATAGAGGGGATATGAGAAAGCTCTGGCTGGGAAAGGTAGGGAAAATCCCAAGATATTCTATAAGTATACCAATGGGAAAAGAATAACCAGGGAAAGAGTAGGGCCCATTAGGGACCAAGGGGGCAATCTATGGGTGGAGCCAGAGGACATCGCTAGAGTGTTGAACAAATACTTCACATCCGTCTTCACCCAAGAGAATGAGGATGAAGGTATCGAACTCGGGGGGAGAGAGACTGCGAGATTCTTGAGCAAATTGAAATAGGGAGTGACAAGGTATTGGAGGTGTTGGCAGGCACAAATTAAAAGTGGACAAATCTCCAGGTCTGGATGATTTGTGTCCCAGGCTGCTGAGGGAGGCAAGGTAGGAGATCGCAGGGGCTCTGACACAAATTTTTAATTCCTCTCTGGCCATGGGGCTGGTGCCTGAGGACTGGAGAACAGCTAATGTGGTTCCGCTATTTAAGAGTTGTAGAGATACGCCAGGGAACTACAAACCAGTGAATCTCACGTCAGTGGTAGGGAAACTATTGGAGAAAATTCTGAAGAGGAGAATCCATCTCCACTTGGAGAGACAAGGTTTGATCAGGGATAGTCAGCATGGCTTTGTGAGAGGGAGGTCATGCTTAACAAATTTGATTGAATTTTTTGAGGAGGTGACCTGGTGTGTAGATGAGGGTAGTGCAGTTGATGTAGTTTATATGGATTTCAGCAAAGCCTTTGACAAAGTCCCACATGGGAGACTTATAAAGAAGGCAAATGCACATGGGATACAGGGTAATTTGATAAGGTGGATTCAAAATTGGCTTAGTTGTAGGAGACAGAGGGTGATGACAGAAGGATGCTTTAGTGACTGGAAACCAGTGTCCAGTGGCGTACCACAGGGATCTGTGCTGGGTCCCCTATTAAACGTCATTTATATAAACGACATTGGTAACTATGTGGGGGGTAGGATTTGTAAGTTTGCAGATGACACAAAGATTGGCTGGGTGGTTAACAGTGAGGTTGAGTGTCTTGGGCTAAAGGAAGGTATAGATGGGATGGTCAAATGGGCGGATAAGTGGCAGATGGAATGTAACCCTGAAAAGTTTAAGGTGATACTTTGGAAGAAGTAATTTGACAAGGAAGTGTTCAATGAACGGCATGACACTAGGAAGTTCTGAGGAACAAAGGGACCTTGGCTTGTGTGTCCGTTGATCTCTGAAGGCGGAGGGGCATGTTAGTGCAGTGATGAAAAAGGCATATGGGACACTTGCCTTTATCAACAGAGGCATAGATTACAAAAGTAGGGAGGTCATGCTGGAGTTGTATAGAACCTTGGTGAGGCCACAGCTGGAGTACTGTGTGCAGTTCTGGTTGCCACATTATCAGAAGGATGTGATTGCACTGGAGGGCGTGCAGAGGAGATTCACCAGGATGTTGCCTGGGATGAAACATTTAAGTTATGAAGAGAGGTTGGATAGACTTGGGTTGTTTTCGTTGGAGCAGAGAAGACTGAGAGGTGACCTGATCGAGGTGCAAGATTATGAGGGGCATGGACAGGGTGGATAGGGAGCAGCTGTTCCTCTTAGTTGAAGGGTCAGTCACAAGGGGACACAGGTTCAAGGTGAAGAGCAGGAGGTTTGGGTGGGGTGGGGGGGGGGGCGGATGTGAGGAAAAACATTTTTACACAAAGTGACTGTCTGGAATGCACTGCCTGGGAGGGTGGTGGAGGCGGGTTGCCTCACATCCTTTAAAAAGTACCTGGATGAGCACTTGGCATGTCATAACATTCAAGGCTATTGGCCTAGTGCTGGTAAATGGGATTAGGTAGGTAGGTCAGGTGTTTCTCACTTTTCGGTGCATACTCGATGGGCCGAAGGGCCTCTTCTACACTGTAACTCTGTGATATGTAGAAACCGTGGCAAAAACCTGATTCCCTTATGCCACACCTCCCACCATCCCCCGCAAGAAACTTCCAATCCAGACGTTTCTGGGTCAATTGCCAATTCGTTTCTGCACCTGCAGTTTTTAGAGGCCCAACTGATTTACAGAAGTTGAATACTTCAACAAAACAGATTGTGGAGGACTGCCAAATAGACTTACTAGCAACTTAAAAGAGGTTTTAGTATTCCACAAGTAATAATTTAAAAGCAAAGTCCAGCAATGCAGTAACTTAACAAAATTCCACCTTTTCCATTGGAAGGTTACTCAACAGGAGACTGAAATCCATATGGAAGTCATATAGGATAATGCTGCCAACAATTTGCATTTATATAACATCTTTAATTTAGAAAAAGTGGTGAATTTGTAGGGCTGAAGGAACATAGTCTCAATCCTTTGTATCCTCTATGGAGAGATTTAAATACAAAGATGAGAATTTTAAATTTTAAGCATTGGGTGACTTGGGCAGTTGCACAAACAAAATTTGGTATGGCATTGGATACAGACAGCAGAATTTTTGGATGGTCAGCAGGTTATGGTAGATGGGAGGCAAGACAGGAGCACATTAAAATAATAGTGAAATCTGGAGGTGACAAAGGTACAGGTAAGGATTTCAGCAGTTGGGCTGACACAGTCAGAAACAAGCAACGTCAAAGATGTATAGAGTCATAGAGGTCTAAAGCATAGAAAAAGGCCCTTCGGCCCATCGAGCCTGTGCTGGTCAAACAAGTACCTAACCAATCTAATCCCATTTTCCAGCACTAGGCCCACAGCCTTGATGCCATGGCATTGCAAGTGTACATCCAAATAGTTCTTAAATGTTATGTGGGTTTCTGCCTCTTCCACCCTTTCAGGCAGTGAGTTCCAGATTCCCACCCACCCTCTGGGTGAAAAATTCTTCCTCACATCCCCTCTAAACCTCCTGCCCTTTACCTTAAATCTATGCCCCCTGGTTATTGATCCCTCCAACAAGATCCCTATCTACCCTATGTTTGCCCCTCAATTTTATACACCTCAATCATGTCGCCCCTTAATCTCCTCTGCTCTGGGGAAAATAACCCCAGTCTATCCGATCTCTCCTCATAATTACAACTCTCCAGCCCAGGCAACATCCTGGTGAATCTCCTCTGCACTCACTCTAGTGCAAACACATCCTTCCTATAATGTGGATTCCAGAACTGCATGCAATACTCTAGCTGTGGCCTAACCAGCGTTTTATACAGTTCCAGCATAACCTCCCTGCTATTATATTCCATGCCTCGGCTAATAAAGGCAAGCATCCCATATGCCTTCTTAACCACCTAATCTACCTGTCCCGCTATCTTAAGGGAGCGGTGGACATGCACACCAAGGTCCCTCTGATCCTCTGTACTTCTCAGGGTTCTACCATTCATCGTGTATTCCCGTGCCTTGTTTGTCCTGCCCAACTGCATCACCTCACACTTATCGAGATTAAATTCCATTTGCCACTGATCAGCCCATCTGACCAGCTCGTCAATGTCCTCCTGGGTTAATCTAAGGCTATCTTCCTCACTATTTACTACCCCACCAATTTTCATGTCAATTGCGAACTTACTGATCAACCCTCCTACATTCAAGTCTAAATCGTTTATATATAGACACCACAAACAGCAAGGGACCCAACACCAATCCCTGTGGAACCCCACTGGACACAGGCATCCAGTTACAAAAACACCCCTCGGCCATCACCCTCTACTTCCTGCCACTCAGCCAATTCTGGATCCAATTTGCCAAATTGCCTTGGATCCCATGGGCTCTTACCTTCGTTAACAGTTTCCCATGCGGGACCTTATCAAAAGCCTTGCTGAAGTCCAAATAGACCGCATCAAATGCATTGCCCTCATCTACACACCTGGTCACCTCTGAAAAATTCAATCAAATTGGTCAGATATGACGTCCCCTTAACAAAACCATGCTGACTGTCCTTGATTAATCCCTGCCTCCCCAGGTGTATATTAATTCTGTCCCTCAGAATTGCTTCCAATAGCTTCCCCACTACTAAGGTTAGATTGACAGGCCCCCAGTTCCCTGGTTTATCCCTTCCTCCCTTCTTGAACCACATTGGGTGTCCTCCAGTCTTCTGGCACCTCTCCTGTGGCTAGAGAGGTATTGAAAATTATTGCCAGCATCCCTTCTATCTCCTCCCTTGCCTCACTCAATAGCCTGGGATATATTTCATCTGGGCCTGGAGATTTATCTACTTTTAAGCCTGCCAGGCCACTTAGAACCTTCTCCCTTTCTATGCTAATTTCTATAATTATATCACAGTCCTTCTGCCTGATTTCCATACCTACGTCGTCCCTCTCATTTGTGAACACTGACACAAAGTATTCATTTAGAACCCTGCCTACGTCTTCCGGCTCCACACACAAATTACTACTATGGTCCTTAATGGGCCTTACTGTTGCCCTAGTTATCCTCTTACTCTTAATGTACTTGTAAAATAACTTTGGATTTTCCTTTATTTTACCTGCCAATGTCTTTTCATGCCCCTTTTTTGCTCTCCTAATTTCCTTTTTAAGATCCCCCCCTACACCCTGTTTTTTGCCCTCGGTGCCTGCCATAAGCCTCCCTTTTTCTTTATCCAATCCTGTATATCCTTCGACATCCAGGATTCCCTGGATTTGTTGGTCCCACCCTTTGTCTTTATTGGAATATGTTGGCCCTGTACTCTCCCCTATTTCCTTCTTGAATGAGTCCCACGGCTCTGACACAGATTTACCTAAAAGTAGCTGCTCCCAGTCCATTCTGGCCAAATCATCTCTGATCTTATTAAAATTGGCCTTCCCCCAATTTAGAACTCTGGTTTCTAGCCCATCCTTGTCCTTTTCCATAACAACCTTGAAACTAACAGAGTTACGATCACTATCGGCAAAAAGCTCCCCCACTGATATCTTTACCACTTGCCTAGCTTCATTCCTTAAAAGTAAGGCCAGGACCGCCCACTCTCTTGTAGGAATTTCTATGTACTGGCTTAAAAAGCTCTCCTGGATGCATTTGAAGAATTCTGCTCTCTCTGTACCTATCACACTGTGACTAACCCAGTTAATGCTGGGGAAGTTGAAATCCCCACTACTACTACCCTATTATTTCTACACTTCTCTGAAACTTGCCTACATATCTGCTTTTCTATTTCTGACTGTTTGGAAGCCTATAGTACACTCCCAGCAATGTGATTGCTCCTTTTTTGTTTTTAATTTCTACCCATATGGTTTCATTTGAGGAGCCTTCTAAGATGTCATCACTCCTTACTGCAGTAATTGATTCCTTGATCAATATTGCGATACGCCCTCTTCTTTTACCTTCTTCCCTGTCTCATGTGAAGACCCTATATCCTGGAATATTGAGCTGCCAATCCTGCCCCTCTGTCAACCAGCATGACAGCATACTTCCATGTGTTAATTTGTGCCCTCAACTCATCTGCCTTATTCGTCAGACTTCTTGCATTAAAATAAAATAAGCTCCCTTGTGCATTAACTGGCCTATAATTTCTATGCCTTCCAGACTCACTTGCCCTCTCTAATTTTAGCTGTGCATCTCCCCCTGCTGAAGTTCCACTTAGGATCCCATATTCCTGTCAAGTTAGTTTAAACCTCCCCAACAGCACTAGCAAACCTCGCCACAAGGATGTTGGTCCAATTCCGGTTCAGGCGCAACACGTCCACCTTGTACAGGTCCCACCGCCCCCAGAAACAGTCCCAATGTCCCAAAAATCTAAAGCCTTCCCTCCTGCACCATCTCTCCAGCCACACATTCATCTGGGCTAATCTCTTATTTCTATACTCACTAGCACGTGGCACTGGAAGTAATCCAGAGAAAACTGCCTTTGAGGTCCTGTTTTTTCATCTGGTTTCCTAGCTCCCTAAATCCTGCTTGCAGGACCTCATCCCTCTTTCTACCTATATCGTCGGTACCAATATGTATCACGATACCTGTCTGTTTGCCCTCCCCCTTTAGAATGCCTGCAGCCGTTCAGTGACATCCTTGACCCTGGCAGCAGGGAGGCAACATACCATCCTGGAGTCACATCTACTGCCACAGAAACCCCTTACTATCGAGGCTCCTACCATATTGCTCTTCCCCTCTTTTTCCTCCCCCTCTGTGCAGCTGAACCACTCACAGTGCCATGAGCATGGCTGCACTCCCCAGAGGAACCATCACTCTCACCGTTTTCCAACACAAAAATGGTTCTTGAGCGAGATGCACCCTGGGGATTTCCTGACTACCTTCCCAACACATTTCTTCAGACTGATGGTCACCCATTCCCTCTCTGTCTGCACTTCCATAAGCTGTGGGGTGGCCACGTCTAAAAACATGCTATTCACGAAACTCTCAGCCTCGCAGATGCACATCAGTGCCTACAGCTGCCGTTCAAGCTCCGAAACCCAGAGTTCAAATAGCTGCAGCTGGTGGCACTTCCCGCACACGTGGTTGGTCAGAGAGCAAGGAGCATCTAGGACTTCCCACATGTTATGTACTGCCTACAACATGGGACTGAGCTGCCCTGCCATGCCTCTAGTTGAAAAAAAACTAAGTTAAATACAGTAAAAAAAAATTAAATAATTTATGTACTTTAAATAAAATCTAGAACCCTTACCTTTCCTTCGCTTAATCTATTTTAAACTGGAGGAAAAAAACTGGAGAAAAACACTTACCCACTACTCACCAATCAGCTCTCACCTTTGTCACTTTTTAAAGCTTCCCTGCACTCGTGCTGGTTCTGATCACTCTGCCACTCTCTCGTGCTATCTTGTGATGTCACTCTTGTTACTTACAAGAAGAACTGACTGCAGGACGCTCTTCCCAGACTGCTTCACCGCGATGCTGACTGCAGGGCACTCTTCCCATGCAAGTAGGCATGTGACAGAGGACAATGGATAAGAAGCTCAGCTTGGGTTGAATAGGATACTGAGGTAGGGAATAATCTGGTTGAGCCAAAGAAGTAGTGACCAGGGGTGGTGATGAAATCAGTGGTATGGAGTTTGTGGTGAGAGCCAAAGCCTTTGATGTTCCCAAATGGAGAAAACGCCCTCATTAAAATTTGGATGCTGGACAACAGTCTGAAAACAGAGGCAGTAAAGAGGGTCAAAAGAGGTAGTGTAGAGCTGTATGGAATAGTTATATGTGGAATCAGACACCATACTTAGAAATGATAGTGGGCAGCATGAGGAAGAACAGGGGAGGGGGCCAAGGATAAGTACTTTTACCTGCAATGCTCTGCGCTCCTCTATTCAGGCCTCTTATGCATTACTTATTTTCATCTTTCCTTCCTCCTTTAAGACATTCCTTAAAACCTACTTCTAACCAAACTTCTCATTATCTATCCTAATGTCTCCTGCGGCAGGTGTCAAATTTATTTGACAATGCTCCTATGAGGTGTCTCAGGATATTTTACTATATTAAAAGTGCTATATAAATATAAGATGCTGCCGTGTGGTGCCTTGTAAGGCAACAGTGCATGGGCAGAAACAGAAGCAAACTAGGATTCTAAACTTACAACCAGACTGGAACTGGTAACAAAGGATCAGAGCTTGTGACATGACCAAAGACAATTTCTGCCTTCCCAATATATTGTGAATTTTAACTTCCCGAAAACAGGCCAGTTGTAAATGTTAAAAACTTTTCAATCTCAAGCCTAGCCCCAAACCAGGAGGCGGCTTGTCCATTTAAATACAGTGAGACAAGGCCTCACATTTAACTTTCCTTACAGGTTTAACCCTGGCTGGCTGGGTTTCCCAGGCTTTGGGAAACATGGTACCTCAAGGGAGGCAAGGACAGCTTCAGAAAAATGGTGTGCACCCTTACAGCACTGCTTCTGGGCCAGGAGGAACAAGAGTGCTTCCCTCTGGCCCCAAAGTCTTACTACCACCACCGCCTCCCCCCCGCCACCTCAGACCATCTGTCTCCTTTATTAATGCAGAATAAACATTAAGATTTAAAAGTTTCTGCACAGTGGAAACAAAAACATGCTCTAGAAACTACAGGAGAAGAGTGAGTTTTCTAGCACTCTAACAAGTGGATCTTAGCTTTAAAAAAAATTCCCTTCAAATTGTGTTTCTTCAAACTCCTACTTTTCAAAAGATCGGTATGGTTTCACAAATGCACACTGCAAGAGGCCATTCATTAAGTATGACCCAAGACAATGTGTTGTTGAGAAGTTAATTTAACCACTGGCCTAATGTTGCTTCAATGACATCCACATACATACTTTCCTGAAGGAAATCAGGAGTAGGAACAATGGTTGATTTTTCCTCTCCATCTGTGCTGCAGCCAATCAACTTTGTAAAAAAAAAATCAATGCTTATGCATAAACTGCAGCAAAAACTTGTTTTCCATCCCCCCACCCCTCTACTGTTACTCCTAGTTGAGATCAGCTAATTCAGCAGGGATGAGGAATCAAAACATGGATCTTTCGATGTGTTTGCGATAGAGAGGAAATCAGTGCTGCATTTTACTCAACAAGTCACCACAGCACTGGATAGGGATCATGGGAGGCAAGTTCAAACTTCCCAGTGCTTTTTATATGCAAGTGTTATCAACGACTTTGGCCAAGGAGCAAAACAGTTTGAAAAAAACATACATGTCAATTAAAATTAAAATCACACTCCTAAACTTTATTGTGCAGAAGCACATCCAACATGTTGAGTCAAAAATGAGTTTTGCAGAGCAGGTTCTCTCAGTAAATAAACCTGAACACTACCTCATATTGGTAGAGTGCATTATGTCCTATTCCTCTACAGAATACACTATTTTACCCCAATATATTTGTAGTCAGAATCAATCCTTTAATTCACCTAGTCTCACTTCCCTCCATTGGGCTGAATCTTACCTATGTCGGGCGGGCTGGGCAGCAGCAGAGCCAATAGCCACCCGCAGTCCCTGTTAATAAGCTAAATTACTTTCCTAGTGGCCTTAATAGGCCTTTGACCGTTCGGCCGGCATGCATCCGCCAAACGTAAAATCGAAATGACACCTATGACATTGGGACACACACCCAATGTTATCTCACATCCTTTTACACATCGCCGTGTCAGGCTTGACCCCGCACTCTGACAGCAATATTCTGGCCACTGTTTCAGCAGCGATTGATGTAAATGTTAGCCTTGCACCTCAAAGTCCCACATGTAGTCTGAGAAACTGGGCCAGGTTTCAGGTCGGCATCAACATACAGCAGCAAGCTACTCAGTTCACCCACATACAGGATCAAAATTTTGGCAAGAGTATAACTTTGCTTTCAAGTTAGATTGATGTACTTGCATATTTTCATGTTGCTAAAATCCATGATTGGGAACAAAATAATTGAGTAACTGAAAAAGCATCAAGGAGTCAGCATGGTTTGTGAAATATCTAATTAACCTAATAAGATCTCTATGATAACATCTTATGTAAGAGACGGAGGTAAAATTGAGGCACATGAATTGGGAGACAACCATATGACATGGATAGGACATTAATTGGGAGTTAGGAAGCCGAAAATTGAAATAAATTGTCTTCTGAAAAGCAATCGGGCTTCAGCTTTTCACTCTATACAAAATGACTTGGATTTTGAACTAGAGTTTGGGAATGGTGCAATTGGAACCATCTCCCACTATTCAACTGTACTCCTGAACAGCAGTTTCTATAAGCCTCTTACAAATCAAACATTAACCTTTTGTGTATCTATTATGATACAGCATACCTCTGAGTTAACAATCAATCTTTACTGTTGAATTAGGTGGGACACAAGAAAAAACCAAGAGAGATATGAGCCACATAATGGAAATCCAGATGTTGCCAAGTTGTATTTCTGATTAGCAAATGAAAACTGAGTAGCAGACAGTCATAGGGCATCTGATCCCAAAACTCACTCACACTGTACATGCATGCTTTAAACTTTTTTGCCATTTGTTGATTTCCGTCTTGCTATTCTATTGAAGTGAGAAAGTGCTTCAGTAATTGTTACTGATGGGTGGCTGATCATTTTCATTAAATATATTCTGTTTGTGTATGAATGATTTTGTCCAGTTAAACAATAACTTTTATTGTCTTTAATGTAGCAAAATGTCCCAGGTACTTCACAGGAGCATTAATAACGAGCCACAACAGATGACCAAGAGCCATTTACAGAGTCTCCTTGAGTTATATTATGGGTCTCTGATAATGAAAGAAAATAAAAAGCCAAAATTAACATGGATGTCAGGCACCCAGACTCACTAGGATACCACTGCAAATAAGGAATTGCAGTTAGAGACAGTTGAAAAGTCAGGGTTTTTTCCATTACTGCTAAGCTTTGGGTCAGCTCACAGAGGCCTTTGACATAATGGGTTCTTTAACATAGATAGTAATGGATTGTTTCAACTAGTTGGTGTGATACTTGAGGTGTAAATTTAAAAGGTCACAAAAAAATCAAAAAATCCAGGTTTGGAAAAAAAACCTTTCAGAGGGTGGTTCAATTCTCTATTACAAATGGTTGTTAATGCAGAATCCATAAATTCTTTTAAATCCAAATTAGACAGTTAAAAGACAGGAGGCTGTGGGGAGCAAGCAGATGGGATTTGTTGAGATGGCTCATTTGGTGGAATTTGCCACTGCACACCTGAGAGGTCAAATAGGCTGTTTCTAGGCAACACTATGACAAAATGCTGGATTTAGCTATTAGAGATACAACCTTCCTTTACATGAACATAGACTCTACATCAATAAATGGAACAATCATGGTCCTAGTCTTTATGCTGAAGAGGCAAGAGGACTATCAAAGTTAAAGTTTCAAGTAGCTAAAAGTATTCTTTGTACAGCCTGTTTCCCTACATCCAGGATAAATCCTGCATGGTCACTATTGTCTTCCTATCCTTTCCCCAAGCTCAATCCATCAGTGCCAAGGACTGCTGTAATATTATCAGGATGTAGAAGGATCTTTTAAAGACAAAGGTCGATTCATTACAGGAAACATCCTCAACTAGATAATTTTATTCTTCGAAATAGCGTTATTAGGATCTTTTCCTTCTGCCTGAGGGGCCAGATGGAGCTATGCTTTAACATCTCATCTTCAAGATGGCACCTTCAACAGTGCAGAACTCCCTTAGTACTGCACTAGGTGTCAACCTAGATTTTTGTACTTGAGGGACTGGAGTGGGACTTGAACCCCAAATCTTTTGATTCAGAGGCAAGAGTGCTACCAGCTGAACCAGAGATGGCACATGCCCATGCAGGTACTTAAGAAACTTTTCAATAATGATATGGTGGGGTGATAGTTGTTTAAGCTTTTCTGTGCTTTTTGCTTTCTTCCTTATGTGGGAAATCATAGTACCAATATTGGTCAATTTGACAGATGTCATCAGTGACAAGAAAGCCCGACCAATATTCATCCCTCAATCAACATCACAAAAACAAAATTATCTGGTCACTGTCACAATGCTTTGGGAGTTTGCTGTATGCATACTGGCTGCATTTCTTACATTATAACAGTGACCACCACACTTCAAAAGTACTTCAGTGGCTGTGAAGCACTTTGGGATGTCCTGTGGTCATGAAAGGTCCGATATAAATGCAAGTCTTTCTTTATACAAATCAAAGGTGAAAAGGTGGCAGAGATTTGTCAAGGTGCAATGCACAATGACCTCTGCTGTTTAGTGATAGGATGTATATTAAATAGCAACAAGTTGTATCTTGTATGGCACTTTTTATACAGCAAGACTTCTTAAGACGTATTCGTCGTCCGTCAGCTCGAGTACGTCGCTGGCCAGTGGCGCACCGACAGTTTGTATTACAAAACATAAGCGCATTGGTTGATCCATGAGAAGGGAGATGGAAAGAGTCAACTAAGACAAAGCAGCAAAAAGCTTATGGTCAAGAAAAATATACTTTCTTTTGAATCCCTATTAATTACTGTTTGCTAGGTTAGGCAATCTTAACTACCAACAGCCAATTCCCTTCACTTGCCTGGCATTTGCTATGTCACATTTTTTAGAAAGTAACATGATGTTACCATGTTTTTAATCTACTGAAGCTTCTGGATCCAATGAGTTCTGCCTTAGAGCCAATTTAAGATTGCTATCCAAATATACTCATCAGTTCTGATGTTGAGATCAGCTTCTTTGAAAGCATTTCTTTCAGACAATATAAACTTGCTTTTAATAAATTTCAGTTAGACAAGCAAGGTGTCACTTTCAAAGGAAACACTTTTTGAAATGTGATTTGCAGATCAAATAATTTGAGGACAATGATTATTATGCACTTGTAGGCTTTGCAAGCAACATATTTCAAAAGATGAGAATTTCTGATTTAACATGTAATGACTTCTTTGCAGGAGGCTGACTGGGACACCTTGGTTTGCTCACCCACTTCCAAGTGCTTCATTCCCTTATTTTGAAGTGAAACAACTGTTCGGTGAGCAAGTGCAACTATTTTGTACAAGTGCAAGATTCCAAGAAAGTAATGAGTTGAAATCAGATAAACCTTTTCCTGGAAGATGTGTTGATTTTGGACAGACACTAGACAAAGTTTCTACTCTTCCTCACATATCATCGAATCTTTCATTCCCATTTGAATCACTGAATAAGATGGCAGGGCTAATCTCATCAAAAAGCAGGGTCTCTAGCGATGCAGCACTTCATCAATATAGCAGTGGAGTGTCAATCCAACATCAATTCTTGAACATCTTAAAAAAAAAACCACAATTACTAGAATTCTTTTTCCTAAGAGAAATCTCCAAAGGATATAATAAACAACATGACCCAAAATGAAAATAGATCAATCAATACAAACGTTGACTCCACTGGAGCAAAATCACAGAAGATATATAGTGTTAAAGCTAAGGTAGCATTTTAATAACTCCTTCTCAGTCAAAAATTATTTCAGTAAGATACAAGTATTCTCCCTTGAATCAAACAACTTACATTTATATAGTGCCTTTGACATAACGAACCGTCCCAAGACCGTTCTCACAGCAGTGTTACAAAATGAAGTCTGATACCAAGCCACAAAGAGATGTTAGGTCGGATGATCAAAAGCTTGGTCAAAGAGGCAGGTGTCTTAAAGGAGGCAAGTGAAGTAGAGAGGTAGGGTGTAGAGGGAGGGAATTCAAGAGTTTGGGACCTAGGCAACTGAAGGCACATCTGCCAACAGTGGAGCAATTATGATAGGGAAAGCACAAGAGGCCGGAATTAAGGGAGTGTGGATATCCTGGAGGGTTATGGGGTTGGAGGAGATTAGAGATAGGGAGGGGCAAGGGCATGGAGGGATTTGAAAACAAATCATAATATTTTATCCTATTGTCATTATAAAGAGTTCCTAGGAAACATGCACTAATATTTAGCAAACACCAAATTGGCAATTTAAGCATAACATTGAAAATAGAAAATCTATCAATAGTAGGTAGCCAATAAAGGCAATATTTACTTATCTAATTTGGTTTATAAACTATGCATTATACAACTTGTGAATTAGCTGCAAGTGACAGTAGATGTTATGAAAGCCTGATTTAAATATAAATCAAGTGCTTTATATAAACATCTTGAATTTTAGAAAGTTTTGCAAGTATCTTCAAAACAATCACATCTTTTGTTTTTATACATCCTGTAATCAGTCTTGAACACTGACTTCACTCTTTAATTTTCCAACTTTACAAAAACATACAGATTAACTAACTCCTGAGAAAAAAGCAGTGTGAACAGCCAGAGCAGCCAGTTAGAGTTTAATTAAATGTTGATATTCCCTCCCGATTTAAAGCATTGCAGATCTAGAGTGGAACAAAGCATCTGCCAGTAACAACTTACAAGAAAATATACTCCACTCCTTTCCAAAATCTTAGAGATATTTAAATGGCAACTCTCCTTTTCGATTTCAATCCCAGGTCACACTAAGTTTATGATAATTAATAAACTAGAAAAAATGTTCTTTCAGACAGATCAGTTACATAGGCCATGGGTCCACAGCTAAATGCTACGGGTTTCGGAATAGTGGTAAATGTTGAATTCCAAAGCTTTTCATAGACAAATAAATGTTCATGTTCAAGGCACATCCACATCTCACAGAAGTCTATTGAAACTGACAAAGGCTATTTTGTTACCTGTATCAAATGAAATTTTTGACCTAAAATTCCCACCCCCACCCAATGCTAAAGCTGTTACGATGCCAAGTGATAGGAATTTCCCAGTCACCAATGCAAAGAATCACACAGGTTACCCTATTAAGGCTTTTGCTGTAACAAACAAACAATTTCCGCTAACCATCACTTGGACAGCAATTAGTACACCAAACTACATAAAGGGTTTTCCCATCAACTTCTTAACACAACTGACAACTCCACACCATGATTATACATCACACCGCACTCTTAGCAGAAATTTAGTCTTGTGTATAAAGTCCCAAGCTTCTCCAGTGTCCTTTTAAACAAAGTTCCTTCATTCAACCTTCTGAGCATAATCAAATGGACTTCCAGTAGCAAGACACCCTCTACCGACTCCATGGCCTTTAACTATTCACAAGCCTAGTTTCTTCAAACTGGGAATTCATCTTTACCATTACTCTGCTTGGTAGTTAACCCAAAACCAGCCCTTCTCTTCGGTATGGCACAGCAGCACCAGTTTTTAACACTTTTCCCTCAAATTCTGTCTAACTGACTCAGTCTGGAGTTTTTACACGGCAAAAACCAGCTGGGTCCTCCTGTGTGTCCAGGTGTTAAAACTTTACATTCAATAAGTTTTGATTTGAGTTTCTGTCTCCACAACATTTATATAGTGTTTCTCTGGTCAGATTCTATAGGAGATAACAACTCCCTCTCCAAACTACTCCATTTCACCTTGAATTAAAGGAGATAGTTTTAAACATAACCATCTTATAAAGTCCAGCATCTATAACAAAGTCATCAGCCTTATGTATGGTGCTTGTGTGTGAATTAAGGCTGTTCCACACTGCTTCAAAGTCTCACTTACATATTGCCATCATATCTATACATACAATCCTCCGTAAAAGATATTTCAGGTAAAATGCTTGAGTGTTTAACAAATTTTCAGCCCGAAATATGACAGTAGCCATTTTAGATCAAAGATATGGCATACTAAGGCCAGACTCAAAAATAACTTGCTGAATTTCAAACAGACCCAGGGATACCTGTACATAAACAATTGAAGGTGGCTGGGCAGGTGAAGAATGGCATATAGGGTCCTGGGCTTTATAAATAACAGCACAGAGTAGTCAGCTGCCCCTCGATTCGAGGATGATGCCTACTTAGGGCTGCAAGTTTCCACCATGGATTTTCATGTTTTGATCTATGCTCGTGGCAGAGGCAGAGAGTACAAAACCAATGACGTTATAAGAAACCTTTATAAAACACTGGTTTGGCCTCAACTGGAGTAGAGTCCAATATTCTTTCATGGGGTGTGGGCATTGCACAGGAACATAGGAATAGAAGGCCAATCAGCTCATCGAGCCTGCTCTGCCATTCAATACGAGCATGGCTAATCGAACACTTGAATGCCTTTTACCCACACTATCCCCATAACCCTTTACATTATTGTTAATTAGAAATCTATCAATCTCTAACTTAAACATACTCAATGACTGAGCTTCCACGGCCCTCTTGGGTAAAGAATTCCAAAGATTCACAACCCTCTGAATAAAGACATTCTCCTCATCTCAGTCCTAAGTTTGTCTTATTTTGAAATGGTGTCCCCTGGTTCTAGGCTTCACAACCAGGGGAAACACCTTAACTGCATCTACACTGTCTATTCCTTTAAGTATTTTGTAGGTTTCTCATTCTTCGAAACTCCAGAAAATACAGGCCCAGTTTCTCCAATCTCTCAGAATCTCCAATTCATAAGACAATTCCCCAGACTCCCCAATTCATAAGACAATTCCGCCATCCCTGGAACAAATCTGGCGAAACTTCGTTGCATTCCCTCTACGGCAATAATATCCTGAGGCAAGGGGACCAAAACTACACATGGTACTCCAGGTGCAATCTAACCAAGCTTCTATACAATTGAAGCAAGGCTTCACTAATCCTATACTCAAATCCTCTTGTGATAAAGGCTAACATTCCATTAGCATTCTTAATTGCCTGCTGCACCTGCATGTTAGCTTTCAGTGACTTATGGACAAGGACACCCAGGTTCCTTTGTACATCTATATTTTCTAACATCTTACCATTTAGAAAATACTCTGCACATCAGTTCCTCCTACCAAAGTGGATAACCTCAAGGCCAGCATTTGTTGCCCATCCCTAATGGCCCTTGAGATGATGATGGGTGAGCAACCTCCTTGAATCACTGTCGTCCAACTGCTGTGGAAACTCCTATACTGCTGTTAGTAGGGGACTTTCAGGATTTTAATCCACAACAGTAACAGTTCTAAGTCAGGATGATGCGTGGCTTAGAGGAGACTTGCAGGTGCTGGTATTCCCATGCACCTTGCTGCCCGCATCCTTCTAGGTGGTAGAGGTAATGGGTTTGGAAGGAGCCCTACTGAGTTGTTGCAGTGCATCTTGTATATAGTAGGGGAGGCAATGTCGGAGTAGTATTGTCGCTGGACGAGCAATCCAGAGACCCAGGCTAATGCTCTGGGGACCTGGGTTCGAATCCCACCACAGCAGATGATGGAATTTGAATTCAATAAAAAATTGGAATTAAAAGTCTAAAAGTCTAATGATGACAATGGAATCATTGTCGATTGTTGTAAAAACTCATCTGGTTCACTAATGTCCTTTAGGGAAGGAAATCTGTCCTTTCCTGGTCTGATCTACATTTGACTGCAGACCCACAGCAATGTGGTTCACCCTAGAATGCCCTCTGAAATGACCTAGCAAGCCATTTATTTGTAAAGTCACAAAAAAAATGAAACTGGTCGGACCTCCCAGCACTGACCGAGGCACCTGAAACGACAACGGCAATCGCAAAGCCCTCCTTACTAACATCTGGTGCCAAAATTGGGAGAGCTATCTCATAGACCAGTCAAGCAGCAGCCTGATATAGTCATCCTCATGGAATCAAACCTTACAGATAATGTGCCAGATACCACTATCGCCACCCCGGGTTATGTCTTGCCCCACCAGCAGTACGGATCCAGCAGAGGTGGCAGCACAGTGGTATGCAGTCAGGAGGAAGCTGCCCTGGGAGTCCTCAACATCAACTCCGAACCCCATGAAGTTTCATGGCATCAGGTCAAACGTGGGCAAGCAAAGGATTACCACGTACCGCCCTCCCTCAGCCGATGAATCAGTGTTCCATGTTGAAAACCACTTGCAGGAAGCACTGAGGGTGACAAAGGGTGCAGAATGTACTCTGGGTGGAGGACTTCAATGTCCATCACCAAGTGTGGCTCAGTAGCACCATTACTGACTGAGCTGGCTGAGTCCTAAATAACACAGCTGCTATCCTGGGTCTGCGGCAAGTGGTGAGGGAACCAACAAGAGGGAACAACATATTTGACCTCATCCTCACCAACATGCCTATCGCAGATGCATCTGTGCATGACAGTATCAGTGGGAGTGACCACTACACAGTTGTTGTGGGGACGAAGTCCCGCCTTCACATGTCCTCTATCGTGTTGTGTGGCACCACCACCGTACTAAATAGGATAGATTTCGAACAGATCTAGTAGCTCAAGACTAGGCATCCATGAGGCACTGTGGGCCATCAGCAGCTGCAGAATTGTACTCTAACATAATCTGTAACCTCATGGCCTGGCATATCCCCCATTCTACCATTACCATCAAGCCAGGGGGTCAACCCTGGTTCAATAAAGATTGCAGGAGGGCATGCCAGGAGCAGGACCGAGTATATCTAAAAATGAGGTGCCAACTTGGTGAATCTATAACACACGACTACTCGCATAAGCAGCAAGTGATAGAGCTAAGCAACTCCACAACTAACGGATCAGGTATCAGCTCTGCAGTCCCGCCACATCCAGTCGTGAATGGTGCTGGACAATTAAACAACTTACTGGAGGTGGCGGCTCCACAAATATCCCCATCCTCAATGATGGAGGAGCTCAGCACATCAGTGCAAAAGATAAGGCTGTAGCATTTGCTACAATCTTCAGCCAGAAGTGCCGAGTGGATGATCCATCTCTGCCTCCGAGGTCCCCAGCATCACAGATGCTAGTCTTCAGCCAATTCAATTCACTTCACGTGTTATCATGAAATGGCTGAAGGCAGTGGATACTGCAAAGGCTATGGGCGCTGACAATATTCCAGCAACAATACAGAAGATTAGTGCTCCAGAACATGCCATGCTCCTAGCCAAGCTGTTCCAGTACAGCTACAACACTTGCATTACCCGGCTACGTGGAACCCAAAAAAGACAAATCCAACCAGGCCAATTACCGCCCCATCAGTCTACTCTCCATCAGTAAAATAATGGAAGGGGTCATCAACAGTGCTATCGAGTGGCACTTGCTTAGCAATAACCTGCTCACTGACACCTAATTTGGGTTCTGCCCGGGCCACTCAGCTCCTAACCTCATTACAGCCTTGGTTCAAACATGGGCCAAAGAGTTGAACTCCCGAGGTGATGTGAGGATGACTACCCTTGACATTAAAGCAGCATTTGACCCAGTGTGGCATCAAGGAGCCCTAGCAAAACTGGAGTCAATGGGAATCAGGGAGAAAACTCTCTGCTGGTTGCAGCCATACTTAGCACAAAGGAAGGTGGTTCTGGTTGTTGGAGGTCAGTCCTCTCAGCTCCAGGACATCACTGCAGGAGTTCCTCACATTAGTGTCCTCAGCCCAACCATCTTCAGCTGCTTCATCAATGACCTTCCTTCCATCATAAGGTCAGATGTGAGGATGTTTGCTGATGATTGCACAATGTTCAGCACCATTCATGACTCCTCAGATACTGAAGCAGTCCATGTCCAAATGCAGCAAGGCCTGGGCAATATCCAGGCTTGGGCTGAGATGTGGCAAGAAAGATTCGCACCACACAAATGTCAGGCAATGACTATCTCCAACAAGAGAGCATCCAACCACCGCCCCTCGATGTTCAATCACTGAATCTCCCACTATCAACATCCTGGGGGCTACCATTGACCAGAAACCGAACTGGACTAGCCATATAAAATACTGTGGCTACAAGAGCAAGTCAGAGGCTAGGAGTCCTGTGTTGAGTAACTCACCTCTTGACTCCCCAGAGCCTGTCCACCATCTACAAAGCACAAGTCAGGAATGTGATGGAATACTCCCCACTTGTCTGGATGAGTGCAGCACCCACAACACTCAAGAAACTTGACACAATCCAGGACACAGCAGCCCACTTGATTGGCACCACATCCACAAACATTCATTCTCTCCACCACCGATGCACAGTAGCAGCAGTGTGTACCATCTACAAGGTGCACTGCATAAATTCACCAAGGCTCCTTCAACAGCACCTTCCAAACCCATGACCTCTACCATCTAGATGGACAAGGGCAGCAGGCACATGGGAACACCACCACCTGGAAGTTCCCCTCCAAGTCACTCACCATCCTGACTTGGAAATATATCGCCATCCCTTCACTATTGCTGGGTCAAAATCCTGGAACTCCCTCCCCAACATCACTGTGGGTGTACCTACACTACATGGTCTTTAGCGGTTCAAAAAGGCAGCTCACCACCACCTTCTCAAGGGCAACTGGGGATGGGCAATAAATGCTTGCCCAGACAGCAAAGCTCACATCCCAAGAATGTATTTTTAAAAAAACACATTGCTGCCACTGCATGACAGTGGTGAAGGGATTGAATGCTTCAAGTTGGTGGCTGGGATGCCGATCAAGCAGGCTGCTCTGCCTTGGATGGTATTGAGCTTAAGTGTTGTTGGAGCTGCACTCATAAATGCAAGTGGAAAGTATGCCTCCACACTCCTGACTTGCGCTTTGTAGATAGCGGACAGGCTTTGGGGAATCGGGTGGTGAGTTATTCGCTGCAAGATTCCCAGTTTCTGACCTGCTCTTGTAGCTACAGTATTCGTATGGATGACCCAGTTCAGTTTCTGGTCATGGGTAAACCTTAGAATGTTGATAGTGGGGAATTCAGCAATGCTAATGCCAGTGACCATCAAGGGGAGATTGTTACATTCTCTCTTGTTAGAGATGGTCATTGCCTGGCATTTGTGTGGTGCAAATATTACTTGCCATTTGTCAGCGCAAGCCAGAATGCTGCCCAGGCCTTGCTCGATGTGGACATGGACTGCTTCAAGCTTCAGTATCTGAGCAGTCACAAACAGTACTGAACATTTGTGTAATCAGTGAACATCCTCACTTCTGACCTTATAATGGAGGGAAAGTCCTTGAAGTAGCTAAGATGGTTGAGCACAAGATAATGCTCTGAGGGGCTCCTATAGCAGTGGCCTGGGACTGAGATGATTGGCCACCAGGAATCACAACTTTATGCTAGGTATGGCTCAAACCAGTGATGAGTTTTCCCAGGTTCCACTGGCTTCAATTTTGGCGAGTACACAGTTTAATTAATGCAACTTTCTAAAAAGAATTCCTACATTTAGCCGTTTGGTAGGATTTTTAAAATGTCAATTGCTCAAACAGCAAAAAGTTTGGAAACTGAGACGCTCAATCTTTCATTCTCAATTACCCATCAACTGCATGCCTGTGATATACCAAGCAAAGAGTCACCATATCAAAGGTATAGGTTCCTCTCTTTTACTTCATAGCAGAGGGAGATAGACCATGTATATTACAGCTTGAGGACAACTTACCAAGGAAGAAAATAAATAAGTGTTCCTTTTAAAAACATAAGTCACTGTCTTCATTTGCCACACTAAAAATCTACCAATTTATACTTGCAAATTTAGTATCTAAAAGTTATGGGCTTCATAATTTCCCGGAGATTTATTTAGATTCTGAATTGTGTGATTATCATGTGCACCAACACAAATCATTTTTTGACACTCAACTTGTGAGGTGGAAGGAGGCAGAGAAAGATTAAAATGTAAATAAACTTCCCCTTTGACTCTAGCCTAATTTTAAAATGATGAATTTATTTTCTGTATACAGTTCTTTGCAATGAATCGAGTGAGCAGTTTGATATCTGTGGAAGGTTTAGATCAGTATATGGTCATCTACATTAATGAAGATTCTGCATACAATTGATAAAGAAAATGTTATGGAGTTGAGAAGTTCACGTGCATCTAAATTTCTTTACTTCCTACCCCTTACAAAACTATAACCTTCACTTCTCCATATGTAATCCTGACAACAGGTAGTCAGACTGGAGCCTGTATTAGTCATGACCATGTGATTCTGTCAAATACATGCAAACAAAAATATCCCAAATGACTACCATATTTAAAAAAAGAACTGGAAGCAGACTAAGTATGGGTTGCTTCAGAGTACTGTAGTTCAGAATGAAATGAAGGAAATCTTCAATTTACATCCCACTGCAAAGAACAAACAGTTTGAAAGTAGAGAAATATAGAATGAGAATAGAGTACATTATTTGAAAAATCCCATATTGCACAATCATAAAGAGGAACTGATGACAGTTAGAATGACAGCTCATCAAGAGCCCTCATATGTGTATAACATCTCCCCATATTATTTCGTCACAATTTTACTAAATTGTTTGCATGCTATCCAATGTTCAACTTATGTGTGTCTTTATACATTAACCTTCACTCCAACATAGGGTACAGCAAGAATAGAAAAAGGCTCTGTAAACAAAGGAAGAATTTTGAATGCAATTACTCAAGAGATGGGAAGCCAAACAGAGGTCAGCGATGATGATCGGGCATGGCTTAGTGCAGAAGAGATGCTGGCAAGAATTTTAGGAAGTTGGAACTTGTTGGAGAGAAGCTCCAGGAGGTCAAGGTGGAAGGCATTCAAGTTGTTGAGCACTGAGGCAACGTAATTGCAGATAAGGGTTTCAATGGCAGTGAATGCAGGTGCGGATGTAAATGCAAAGGATGAACTATGCTGAAGTATCCAGTTCAGTAATGGATAATATGGATTTGAAGAACAACTTAGTGGTACACCTTTTGGTCCAACCAGAGAAAACAGCAAAGGAGGAAGTTGAAGTCAGGAGCACAGGTATCAAGACCTTGGTCCAAGCCAAAAAGAATGGAAAAAGCTCACCTTCATACTAACACCAACCCGTACAACTGAATCTGCAACCGGAATCTTCTAGCCCCCTCACCAAAAATCAGGCAAGGAACTGGTAATTTAATCAAATACTTTCTTTTGAAGAATCAACAAATGAAAGACAAGTTTGGTAACAAACAATAAACAAAAATTCCAGAAGCCCAAGTTCCCAGTGTTATGTTCAAATGGAGAAAGTTCTCGTTCACCCACAACTTAATGTTGGACAGGTATTCTGATAATAATGGCAAAAGGACATTGATTGGAGGTGTCTGCAAGTTAGAAAATTAGGTATAATGTGCAGACAGGAATAAATGGTTATGAAGTGCACAACATATCCTAGAAGAGTAAACAAGTAAGTAGAGAAGAGGCTGATACAAGAATTGCTGAACCAAATACATTCAATGTTAAGTATGCTTATCATACCATTTCTATATAACAGGAAATCAAGATCTAAAATGGCAACTTCCGCTGATTTTAAATACAGCTCTCCACTTCTAGCCTGCAAGGTTAAGTTTAGATAGAAGTGCACATCCTTGGAAAATCCAGTGCCGCAATTTTTAATTTGTGTTGAGAAGAACAACATAAGGAATAGAAGGCATAGGCCATTCAGCCCCTCAAGCCTGCTGCACCATTCAATAAGATCATGGCTGATCTGCCCCAGGTCTCAACTCCTCTTTTGTGCCAGCTCAACTCCCCAATATTTAAGAAATCCATCTACTTCCTCTTTAAATACTTTTGTGATCTAACCTCCACAACTCTGAGAATTTCAGACATTCACTAACCTCTGAAGAAATTCCTTCACATCTCAGTTTTAAATGAGTGTCCCCTTATTCTGTAGTTATGTCCCCTGGTTTGAGATTCCCCCATTAGTGGAAACATCTTCTCAACGTCTACCCTGTCAAGGCCCCTCAGAATCTTGTACATTTCAATAAGATCACCCCTCATTCTTCTAAACTCTAATGAATAAAGGCCTAACCTGTTTAGCCATTCTTGATAAGCCAACCCTTAACCCTTTCATCCCAGCAATCAGCCTAGTGAATCTCTTTTGAAATGCCTCCAATGCCAGTATTTTCTTTCTTAAATACGGGGACCAAAACTGTACACAGTACTCCAGGTGCGGCCTCACCAACATCATTTAAGTTGTAACAAAACTTGCCTATTTTTAAACTCCAACCCCCTAGCAATCCAGGCCAAAATTCCATTTGCCTTCTTACTTGCTGCACCTGCATGCTAACGTTTTGTGTTTCATGTACAAGAACACCCAGATCCCTCTGTGCTGCACTTTTTTGCGACTATTTAAATAATAGTCTGCCTTTAGATTTTACTACCAAAGTGCATGACCTCACACTTTCCTACATTAAACTCCATCTACCAAATTTTTGCCCACCACTCAACCTATCTATATTCCCTTGTAGCTTATGTCCTCATCACAATATGCCCTCCCGCCTATTTTTGTATCAGCAGCAAATTTGGATACATTACACTCTGCCTCCTCCAAGTCATTAATATAGATAGTAAATAATTCAGGCCTTCGGACTGATCCTTGTGACATTCCACTAGTTATGTCTTTCCAACCTGAAAAAGATCCATTAATCCTGACTTTCTGTCTTATGTGTTAACCAATCCTCAATCCATGCTAATACATTACCTCCGATACCATAAGCTCCTATCTTGTGCAATAACTTTTTATGTGGCACCTTATCGAATGTCTTCTGGAAATCTAAATACACAACAACTACCGGCTCCCCTGCTTGATTATATCTGCATGATATATCCTCAAAGAACTCTCGCAAATTTGTCAAACATCATTTCCCTTTCGCAAAGCCATGTTGACTTTATTTGACTGCGTTAAGCTTTTTCTAAATGCCCTATCTCTTCCTTAATAATGGACTCTCGCATTTTCCCAATGACAGATCTTAGGCTGATTGGCCTATAGTTTCCTGCTTTTTGTATCATTCCCTTCTTGAACAGGCGTGCCACATTAGCAGTTTTCAATCCACTGGGACCCTCCCAGAATCCAGAGTTCTGGAATATTTCAACCAATACCTCCACTATCTCTGCAGCCACTTCCTTTAAAACCCTTAGATGCAGGCCATCAGGTCCTGGTGACTTGTCTGCCTTTAGCCCCTTAGCTTGTCAAATACTTTGTCCCTTATGATAGAGACTGTTGCAAGATCTTTCCTCCCATTAGCTCCTTGCTTATCTGATATCTTTGGGGTGTTTAGTGTCCTCCACCGTGAAGACCGATGCAAAATATTGTTTTAAATTACATTCCATTTCCGTTTCCATTATCAATTCTCCAGTTGCATCCTCCAAGGGTCCCACACACACTTTAGCCACTCTCTTTTTATATACTCATAGAAGCTGTTTGTTTTATATTTCTTGCCATTTTACTTTCATAATCCTCTTTATTAGCTTTTTAGTCATCTGCTGCTGGTTCCTCTGACCTATCACTAGTTTTTGAAGCTTTGTATGTTTTAGTTTTTGAAAGTCTGTTAGCCACAGGTGGTTTATCCTTCTCATAGAGTCCTTCTTTTTGACCAGGATAAATTTTTGCTGAGCGTTACGAAATATCTGTTTTAAATGTCTGCCACTGCTCATCCATTGACCTTCCTCTTAGTCTATTTTCCCAGCCCACTTTAGACAACTCTTTCTTCATACCTCTGTAATTGCCCTTATTTGAGGACACTGGTTTGAGACTAGAGTTGCTTGCCCTGAAACTGAATTTGAAATTCTGCCATGCTTTGATCGGTACCCCCAGAGGATCCTTAACTACAATCTCTCTTATTAATCCCACCTCATTGCACATTATTAGATCTAAATTAGCCTATTCCCGGGTAGGTTCTGCAAAGTATTGCTCTAAGAAACAATGCCTGATGCACTCTACAAATTCGTCTTCCATGTTATCCCTGCCAATCAGGTTTGTCCAGTCAATATGCAGATTAAAATCACCCATGATAATAGTAGTGCCCTTCTTACACGCCTCCATTATTTCCCGATTTATACTTTGTCCTACAGTGAGGCAACTCTTCGAGGGCCTATAGATGACTCCCACCCGTGACTTCTTCCTCTTGCTATTCCTTATTTCCACCCAAACTGATTCCACATCATGATGTATTGGACCTATATCACTACTCACCACCGGATTGATATATTATTTTCTTAGCAAAGCTACCCCATCTCCTTTTCCTTTTTGCCTATTTTTCCCGGAACGTCAAATACCCTTGAATATCAAGTTCCCAGCCTTGGTCACCCTGCAACCACATCTCTATAATAGCTATCAAGTCATTTATTCCTATTTGCACTGTCAGCTCATCTATCTTGTTACAAATGCTGCGTGCATTCAGATAAAGAGCCTTAAGCTTTGACTTTTGATATTATTGCTCATTCTGGTTCTGATTTCTGCTGCAATCTTGTGCTAATGTTTTCTGCCCCTTCCTGTCGCACTTCGATTATCATTCGCCTCATCACTACCCTGCACCTCTGCTGCTTCTTTTTGATTTTTAAAATTTCCCTTCAATTGATCCCTCCCCCCCACTAATTAGTTTAAGGTCCTGTCTACAACCCTATTCACCAGGACACTTGTCCCAGCAAGGTTGAAATGAAGCCCATCCCAACAGAACAGCTCTCTTCTTCCCCAGTACTAATGCCAGTGCCCCATGAATCGGAACCCATTTCTCCCAAACCAACGCATTGAGCCATGCATTAACCTCTCTATTCTTATTTACCCTACGCGAATTTGTATATGGTTCAGGTAGCAATCCAGAGATTACCACCTTTGTGGTTCTGCTTTTTAACTTAGCCCCAAGCTGCTTGTGATCTCTCAGCAGAAACTCTTTCCTAGTCCTATCTATGTCATTGGTACCTACACAGAACACAACAACTGGATCCTTTCTCTCTCACTCCAAGTTCCTCTCCAGCCCATAAGAGATGTCCTTAACCTTGGCACCAGGTAGGCAACACAGCCTACAGGACTCTGTCTTTGCTGCAGAGAACAGTATCTATTCCCTTAGCTACGCTATCCACTATTACTACTACATTTATCTTTTCTCCCCCCACTTGAATGGCACTCTGCACCACAGTGCTGTGGTCAGTTCATTCATTCTCCCTGCAGTCTGTGCCATCATCCACACCTGGCACCAGAACTTTGTATCTATTGGACAAGGAAACTGGCTGAGGCTCCCCCAAAGCTAAATTCTGGATCCCCATGCCTGCCTCACTCACAGCCACTCCTGCCCCTGACCATGATCCAAATTTTATGTAACTCATTTAAGGGGTGTGACTGTCCCCTGAAACAGTGTCCAGATACCTCTTCCCCTCCCTGACGTGTTGCAGTGTCTGCAGCTCAGACTCCAGCTCAACCCTGAGCCAAAGTTCCTTGAGCAGCCAACACTCGCTGCAGATGTAGTCACCATGGATTGCACCAGCGTCCACCAGCTCCCACGTACTACAGCTGCAACTGATCACCTGACAGCATTCTCTACTCTATTTAATTAATTAATTTGGATGTTAAATATTTTACAAGTGAATTTCTTAACTGTATTCTTCGGCTGTAATAACGTCTCCTGATTTAAACCACTTGGCTAATCAAGAGAGACAGGGAAGAGATCCCATCCAATTACCTACCTGTTTTCCTTTGTGTCATGAAGCAATGTATATATTATTGGAAAATATTTTTCTTTAAAATAGAGGTTTAGTCTGTGGGTGTGTCTTAATTGGATTAAAGTCAGCTATTCTGAATGCTTTGCTGTGTACTAGTTTTGAGATGTAAACAGAGAGGGAGAGTGCATTTTTTGAATAGAGCACTCAAAAAGTGAGGTTACTTCTGGCACCTAGCTAGCAGAGACCAAGCAATATGTTTATATTACTAATAAAATTGGTACTATGAAAGGGGTTTTATTGTTAGAGAGGAGGAGTTCAAAGCAGCTGGTGATACAATGAGAATTTACATTCAATTGACTGTGCTAGGTATAACAAGACAACCGTTTTGTGTGTGTAGAGGAGAGGCAATGTGAAATCAAAAGCAGCTGTAAGCCTCCAACTGTCTCCATAGGAACCAAAGTGAAAAGAACCTCATTTTGAGTTCATAAGGTGAAAATGCTTTGCCTGGTGTCTAGTTAAGTCTATGGGTTGCTGTAGCTTTAATGGAGATTAGTTTGGGAATTTGTTAAAAGTTATGATCATAGTAATCTGCAACCACGTGCACATATTTAACTCGTGTAAATTAATAAAATGTTTCATTTAGCTTAATATAAAGCCTCCTGAGAACTGGTGACCTAATTTCTGAATTTAGGGCTGCATTTCAAACATAACACTTAAAATTATAGGTCATGACAGTTGTTTAAAGTTTCCCTCTGATGTTTTTAAAAATAACTCAGCTTTACCAACTGCTCAGTCATAATAATTGGGGGCTCTTGCCAGGATAAATTACATTTCTAATTCCTTGATTAGTATGGAATTAGTGAATCTTAAGCTTACGAGTACAAGAGGCACTTTCAATTGAGGAGTTGGTGAGGTATTTTAGAAGTGGTGAGACTGCAAGATGGCTTTGACAATTGCTGAGACTTGTCTGGGAGTAGAAGAGATTACTCTGTTTGGGTTGGAGAAAATAACCAAAAGTTAGTTTACAGAATTGGCAGAAAAGTTAAAATGGGGCTAGGAAATCAGACATAGCTAAAAGTATAGCACAGAATCTATAGTTGGAAGTGAAACCTAGTGAGTCACAGCTGAAGGTAGTGAGACTTCAAATGCAAATGAAGAAGCTTGAATTAGAAGCAAGGAAATTAGAAATGTGAAGATGGAGAAGGAAGAGAAAGAGAGAATTCCAACTGAAAATATTGGCAGTTAAAAAAGAGATGCCAGTAGTTGAGGAAGGATTTATCTCTAGGGTAGAACCCAATGGGGAGATGTTTAATTTGTACAAACTCTTCCAAAGTTTGAGGAAAAAGATATTGAAGCATTCTTTATTTCATTTAAGAAGCTAGCTAAACAGATGAAATGGCCACAGAAAAACTGGATGTTATTATTAGTCGAAGTTATGTAGGACACACGGGGTATATGTTTTGCTATCAGAAGAAATGTTGGTGAATTATGATGCGGTGAGAAAAGCTATTTTGAGTGCATGTGAGTTGGTTCCTGAAACATACAGGTAGAAATTTAGGAATATGATAAAACAGCCTGGGCAAACTTACATTGAGCTTGAGAGTGTAAAACAAAGTAATTTTGGCTGGTGGATACTGGCGTTAAAAATAGAAACAACCTATGCTGCTCTTAGGGAAGTAATTCTTTTGGAAAAATTTAAAGATTCAATCCTTTCAGTACTGAGAACTCATGTGGAGGAATAGAGGGTTGATTCTGTAAGACAAGCAACAGAGATAGCTGATGATTATGTGAGTTCATAGAGCTAAGCTCTTTTTCCATCATCCTTTCAAATTAGAAAAGAATAAAAAGTGGGAAGGTGAAAGGAAAGTAGGTCGTCAGGGAAGAGGAGTAGCTGGAAGTTCCCAGGAAGCTTTTCTCAGAATAAAAAGGAAGATGTTGAAGGTGGCATTCCAAAACTGAGGTGTTTTCATTGTAATAAAGTGGGGCACACAAATTCAGTGTGTTGAAGATTGAAGGAAAAATCTGTAGGAATTGTTGGGGTACGGAAAAGCTCTGGAAGTAAAAGTATGTGGGTTCTGAGGTTCAGACACAGGAGAAACCAGTCGTTTGTGTACAGGTGAAACAGGGAGAATCAGTGAAATGTAAAGAAGTGGGAACGTGTTCACAGTTTACTCAAGAGAATTCTGATGAGCAGGCTGCAGAAATGTTTAAAAATTTTGTATGCGAAGGGAAAGACTTCCCTTCTCTACAGGGTGGAGTAGGTAAAGATATTAAAATTTTAAGAGACACGGGGGCTAGTCAATCCTTACTATTGTGGGATAGTGATACTTTTTGTTCAAAGGGAGTATTGCAGGAGAATGTGATATTAAGTGGGGTTCATGGAGATGCTTAATCTATTCCATTGTGGAAGGCAACGTTAAAGAGCAAATGGAGGACAGATGAAGTTATAGTTGGAGTGGTGGAAAAATTGCCCATTGCAGGTATTGAATTTATTCTGGGTAATGATATAGCTGGATCATAAATGTGGGTGATGCCTATGGTAGTTGAGCAGCCAATAGAAGTGTTTTCAGAGGTGTTACAAAAGGAACATCCTAGATTGATCTCGTTATAACAATCAGGAAACAAAGGCTCATTGGGAAGAACAAGATAAATAAGAAGGGTAGGCAGTTCAAAGGCAAGAAGGTTTCGAAATCCAATTAGCTGGCACTGTATTTGACAAAAATAAAAACAAAAAACTGCGGATGCTGGAAATCCAAAACAAAAACAGAACTACCTGGAAAAACTCAGCAGGTCTGGCAGCATCGGCGGAGAAGAAAAGAGCTGATGTTTCGAGTCCTCATGACCCTTCGACAGAAACAGGAGCAAAATGTATTCCAATATGTTATTATCTTCGGGAAAGTATTTTGATGGGAAAATGGAGGTCGGATCATGTCTCAACAAATGAAAGCTGGAGGTGGGGTGGGTGCATCAGATTGTTATCCCATTAGGGTATAGAAATGAGATTCTGAGGATTGCTCATGAAATTCCAATGGGGGGGGGGGGGCGGCATTTACGAATTAGGAAAACAGAGGAAAAGATAGAGGTTTTTCTTCGGCTAGGATTGCATAGTGATGTAGTCAAATTCTGTAGGACCTGTTATACATGTCAAATAACAGGAAAACCACAAGCAGTGAGTAAGCCGGCGCCTTTAATCCCAATATCAGCATTTGAAGAACCTTTTACTAGTGTCATGATTGATTGTGTAAGACCCCTCCCTAAGACTAAAAGTGGAAATCAGTATTTATGGGCAATAATGGACGTGTCTACTAAATTTCCTGAAGCTATACGTTTAAGAAATATTACAACTAAGATGACTGTGGAGGAGTTAATTAAATTTTTTACAAGATATGGTTTACCTAAAGAAATACAATAAGATCAGGGGTCAAATTTCATGTCGCAGCTGTTTAAGGAAGTAATGAACAGTTTGGGAATAAAACAGCTTAAATCAACAGCTTATCATTCAGAGTCACAAGGAGCTTTGGAAAGGTAGTTTCAAACTTTAAAAACTATGATGACAGCATACTGTCAGGATTATGCACAGGATTAGGAAAGAGGAATTCCATTTTTGCTATTTGCCATTAGAGATGCTCCTCATACATCGACTGGTTTTAGCCCTTTTGAACTACTTTCTGGTCATGAGGTAAGGGGGCCACTGAAACTGATGGGTCATAATTCAGAAAGTACTCTCCTGAATTATGTATCAAATTTCAGGGAAAGATTGAACAGAGCATGAGTGTTGGATAGGGAACATTTAAAGATATCACAGTTTGTGATGAAAGGTAAAGTAGATAAGGCAGCCAAAATTTGCAGTCGTGTTTCTGGGGAGAAAGTACTAGTTTTGTTACCAGTACTAGGTGATTCATTAAATGCAAGATTTAGTGAGCCTTACAGGATTGAAAAGAAATTGTGCAAAGTAATTATTTAATAAATACTCCAGATAGAAGCAGCAGCGGGTGTGTCATGTAAATATGCTTAAAAAGTACTTTGACAGGGAAGAGGAACAGCAAGAGGTATTAGTGATGGTGGATGAAGAGAAAGAGGTAGAAGTGCAGGACTCAAATTGATTTTACTCTAATCAAATTGGATAATGAGGGGGTGCTTGAAAATTTAAATGAAATATTGAGTTACTTTCCAAGGAGGTGTCAAAGTGATTTGGAAAAGCTATTGCAGTCACACAAACCTATTTGTAGAAATAAGTTGGGAAAGACACATTTAGTTTTACATGATGTATGTATAGGAATGTCATCTTCAAGAAGGCAACAACCTTATAGATTAAATCCAGCAAAGTTATCACAGTACAGAAATAAATTGATTTCATTGAGGCTAATTGCAGTAACTGGTGTTCGCCTATTGCATTAGTACCAAAACTGGATGGAACACAAAGACTGTGTGTGGACTATCGGAAGGCGAATACGTTGACAAAAGCAGATTCATATCCCATACCACAGTGAGAAAGTGGGACAATCAAAATTTATCACAATGATTGACTTGCTAAAAGGATATTGGCAGGTACCATTGCCAGAGAGAGCAAAGGGGATATCAGCTTTTGTAACAAGTGTACTATATCGGTTTAAAGTCATGTCATTTGGTATGAAGAATGCACTTGTGACATTTCAAAGACTGACAAAGTAATTACAGGTCTCAGCAATTATGCGATTTATATTGATGATCTAATTGTTTTCAGTCAGATGTGGGAGGGGCATTTACAGCATCTGGGATGAATTATTTACTCAACTGCAAGAAGCTAATTTGGTGATGAAATTAGCTAAAAGTGAATTTGCAAAGCGCAAGTTAGGCATCTAGACCACACCATTGGACATGGTAAGGTGGCTGTGAGTGATCTGAAAGTCAAGGATATCATGGATTTCCCAGTGCCTACAACAAAACAAGAAGTTCTGAGATTTCTGGGCATGAGTGGGTTTTACCAGAAATTTGTACCAAATTTTAACCAAGTGGTTGCTAAACTGACTAAACTATCAAAACAGAAGAAGTTTCAATGGACACTGGAGTGTCAGAAGTCATTTGGTAGTTGGCAGTACACAGTTATGCCAAACAATTCAAGTTGGCTGTTGATGCAAGTGATATAGGCATTGGGGTTGTACTGTTACAAGATGGCGACACTGGAATTAAAAAACTGATAGGGTATTTTTCACGGAAGCTGAACATACAACAGAGAAGATATTCAACGATCGAAAGAGAGACCGAGTTTGGTGTTAGCGCTGCAGCATTTTGAAATTTATGTTGCAAACAGTTCATCAGAAACAATTGTTTATACAGGCCATAATCCTTTGACGTTTTTGGACAAATTTTGTGACAAAAGTGCAATAGAGTTTTTCAGATAGAGTCTATTATTACAACCATTTAATCTACGGATTATACATATTGCTGGAAGAGAAAATCTGTTAGCAGATATGTTATCAAGAGTTTGAAGCTTAAAGGAAAATGGGTAATTTGTAAAAAAAGACATGGACATTGAATTCGACTGATTTCTGTTGATACCAAGGACTTGTGCGTGTGATATATTTATGTTAATGCATGCATCTGGTAACGTAATAGTGTAATAAGTATAGGAGATAGTGAGAGAATGGGTTATTAAAATGAAGCCGTCTTCTAGAATTATGACGATTCATTTTTTGATAGGGAGGGGGATGTCATGAAGCTATTAACGTATATAATTTTGGAAAATATTTTTCTTTTAAAATAGAAGTTTAGTCTGCAGGTGTGTCTTAATTGGATTAAAGCCAGCTAGTCTGGGTGCTTTGCTGTGTAGTAGTTTTGAGATGCAAACAGAGAGGTAGAATGCATTTGCATTTTTTGAATAGAGCATTCAAGAAGTGGGGTTAATTCTAGCACCTAGCTAGCAGAGACCAGGCAGTATTTTTATATTACTAATAAAACTGGTTCTATGAAAGGGGTTTTATTGTTAGAGATGGAGTTCAAAGTGGCTGGTGATACAATGAGAATCTAGATTCAATGGGCTGTGCTAGGTATAACAAGACAACCATTTTGTGTGTAGAGGAGAGGCAATGTGAGATCAAAAGCAGCTGTAAGCCTCCACTGTCTCCACAGGGACCAAAATGAAAAGGACCTCATTTTGAATTCATAAAATGAAAATGCTTTGCCTGGTGTTTGGCTAAGTCTATAGGTTGCTGTAGCCTTAATGGAGATTAGTTTGGGAATTTAAAAGTTATGATCGTAGTAATTTGCAGCAATGTGTATATATTTAACTTGTGTAAATTAATAAAATGTTTCACTAAGCTTAATATAAAGCCTCCTGAGAACTGGTGGTCTGATTCCTGAAATTAGAGTTGCATCTCAAACAAAGCACTTAAAATTATAGCTTATGACAGTTGGTTAAAGTTTTCCTCTGGGATTTTTTTTTTTAAAAGCAACTCAGCTTTACCAACTGCTCGGTCACAACATTTGAAGTCACTCTTTGGCTCTGACAGGTAGAAACAGGTCCTCCTCTTGCATTCTCCTCTAGGTGCTGCTGACTGCCTGTCCCAGGGTGCTCTTCCTGCACTCTCTAGGTGCTGCTGACTGCCTGGCTCGGGGTCCTCCCATCGAGGTGCTGCTGACTGCCTGGCTCGGCGTGCTCCCATCGAGGTGCTGCTGACTGCCTGGCTCGGGGTCCTCCCATCGAGGTGCTGCTGACTGCCTGGCTCGGGGTCCTCCCATCGAGGTGCTGCTGACTGCCTGGCTCGGGGTCCTCCTCGCACATTCCCCTCTGGTTCTGGTCAAATAAGGGGAAACATGCCTGAAGGCATGACTTACGCAATGAATTTTGTAGTAGAAGTTGGACTAATATTATGTTACATTGTGCCACATCATGTCAAAATGTCTCAAATGTGCCCGATACAGTTGCTCTTGAATTGAAATCATTGGGAAATAGTGACAACCATTCTAACCCAGCAGTGTTCCTGGAAAAGCAATGAGGTGAATGGCCGGTGAATGATCATTAATGGTTCAGGTCTTATCCCACACAAACAGCTTGACAAGATTCCAAAAATAGATGACACTACCTCGGAGTCAAAACTTGTGTCTTTTATGGAGTTAGTACAGCCCAGGTTTAAGAGCCTTGATCAAGCTAAATTGCTAGAAGTTGAAAATATAGTTTGCACATCGTGTTTCCTGTCAGTTTAAAACACAAAATATTCACACACTAGTCTACTTTGTACGGGTTAACTACAGTGCAGATTTATTTACATGCTAGAAAATTGCTCATGGCGTTATTCAAGGCAAAGCAGTGGTTATATTGACAAGGGAGGGTGCTGACGTGCGAACGTTGGGAGATGCGCAGATGGCCACTGGCAGGATCGGGAAAGAAGCTTTTGAGAGATGAACTGTTTTAAGAGATGTACTTTGAGACAGTTTTTTTATTGCTATTTCAGTCAATCAAGTCTTCTGTCTGCTCAACACTCAAACACAAGACATATACCCAATATGTATATAACAGAGCTTCCTCCGTTCTCACAGTAATTTGAAGTCTGTAACACCATTCAGAGGTTTAGTACAATCTTAGCCCAAGTCAGTCATACAACATAAGTGCATACCTGGAATACAGAACTTCAAAACTCAAAGCACTGGATCTCATGAGAAGTAAAGATTTACCTGTTTAGTAGTACTAGAGATGTACATGCATTGGGAATTTTCTCTGGTCTGGATTTAATTTATAAATCCGTAAAAGTGCCAAAGAAAATCCATATATTTATCCAAGCAAAAGGACATTTTTAAATGTGCCATAAGTTCTTTTTTAATAAGTAAATGTGGTTGACTCTTAAATGCCTTCTGCACAAGGGCAATTAGAGATGCGCAATAAATGCTGGCCTAGCCAGAGACACCCACATCCCATGAATGAATAAAAAAAGATTGACAACAAAACTGGCCATTTGCAAAGCAAGCTGTTTATAAGCTTTATGCTCCCTGTCCAGTGTTGTACTGAGTAAATAAAGTTTCCACCTGGAGGTTATAGTCTTAACAGAGTGAACCACACTGATACATTCTGGGAGCTGTAGTCCTCTATGCGAAATGCAGGAAATGAAAACTGAGCTTTCCAAGAATCAGCTTGGCTTAATCCTGTTTGCCCAAGGACCCAGGGATGCAGGAAAACATAACAAAGAAATTGAAGCACGAGTACATAATACTGTCCTTTGAGCCTGCTCCACCATTTAAAAGACTATGGCTGATCAAACTCAACTTTCCCACCAATCCCCATATCTCTCGATTTCCTTACTCCAAAAATCTATCAATCTCACCCTTGAATATCCTCAACAACTGAGCATCCACAGCTCTCTGGGGCGGAGCATTAAATAGATACACAACCATCTGAGTTTCAAATTTCCCATAACTCCTTTCAAAACGGTCATCCCCCTTTACCTGAAACATTCCAGCCAGGGGAAACAACTTCTCAGAAACTATGCTATTAAGCCCTCGCAGAATGTTATACCCTGAGACTCAAGAATCAAATTCTAACAGAAGCTTGATATGAACTTTCATTTTATATAATGAAAATCTTATCTTTCCATCCAAGAACTGACAATGCAAGATGAGCCTAAGTTTACAGAATGATTTGAGTGATTGAATGGCATACAAGACATAAGCACAAGTGATTGACAAAAGCAGACAGACAAAATGCTATACAGCCCAAAAAGTAATACACAACTGAGTTGCCAGTTTTAAACATGATCTTGCAACTCCTTACAGCATAGAATCTAGTGATAGACATGCCATTACTAGTTACACAGCTTCACAGTTATGTATAACAGTGGAGTTTGAGCTTTAAAGATTATTTTGCCTTCAAGGTACAAACATTTTTTATTTATAGAGAAAAACGTTAACAGATTTACAAAACATTATTCCATTGTTTGCTGAGTTATATTTTCTACATATTCAGAAGACAATCTTGACTTGACAATCAAATTACATAAGAGGCTGTTGAATATATCTTTTAATTATATGCAATTCCAAAAATAACCTCCAAGCACAACCACACTGCCATCTGAAATTTAAAGGGAGAAGCAGCCTCCATTTTAATCCTTCATTACAATTACTTTCAAAATACATGAAACCAAAGATGAAACTTCCTTTTTTGTCACACTGGTGCTACACAGAGAAATGTTGGCGAAGTCACTTCACTATTCTTCCCTGACGTGTCACAGGATCTTTAACATCCACCAATTGGGTATATAGTTTTGTTTTTTTTCAAAATATAACTTCTGCAAAAGATATTGCACTCCCATTTTTGCCACTTTAAATTATGAGCTCAAACCAATTAGGGCTCCAAGAAACAACCTTCTTCAGGAGGTTAAATTCTCAAATGAAGGATGCCACAACACAAATATCAAATGTTGATCTAGAAAATATTGTGACACTATAAAGACAATTAAATAAAAAGATATTGCACAGTCACTACACACTTACTTAAACAGTTCTACTCTAAGTACTCTCTCCGGGTCACCTGCACTCACGTTTTTAGAAGTATATATTTCTCTGCTTCCCCCATGAAATTTCTCCTCTCCTAATAGGTGGCACTGATTCTTTGATAGAATGTAATTTCACAACTGATTTCCATCTCATCCTTTCACTTGCAGGAGTGAAGGCTGTAAAGACCTTTAGAATGTTCCAAGGGTGCAATAACACAGATGCAATAACGCACTGTATAAATGGAAGGCTCCTTTTTTGAAATAAAACTTTGTTTGAAAATAATACAGGCAGCACAAAACAGATGCCTGAAATCTAGTTTATCCACTGACACTGTTTTACTCATGCACTAATTTACTTGAACTAATCAGGTTAGGAGCAACAAGAAAGTGTTAAGGTGCATATTTATCAACATTAGGCTTTACAATTTTAAAAAACAAGCTGACACTAAACATTGCAGGTTTGCTTAAGGAGATCTCTACAGCTTTTTAAAAGTGCAGAGGGCCTTGTGCAGGAAAGATTTTTTTAATATTAGTTGGGATGTGAACATTGCTGGCAATGCCAGCATTTATTGCCCATCCCGAATTGCCCTTGAGAAAATGGATCACCTTCTTGAACCACTGCAGTCTGTCTGGTGTAAGTACATCCACAATGCTGTTAGGAGTTCCAGGATTTTAACCCAACAACATAGTTCCAAGTGCATTCCAGCAAGTGGTTAAGGTTGCACTGCCTGAATGTGTGATGGAGGCAGGTTCAATTAAAGTACTCAAAAGGAAATTAGACTGTTATCTGAAAAGGAAGGACATACAGGGTTACAGGGAGAAAGAGGGAGAATGGCAATAAGTGAATTGCTCATTTGGAGCACCGCTGCAGACATAATGGACCAAATGGCCTCCTTCTGCCCTGTAATCATTCTGCGATTCTGTGATGTCAAGATGGTGCACGACTAGGGGAACTTGAAGGTGGTGGCATGTCCACATGCATCTGCTGCCCAGTGATAGAGATTGCTGGTTTAGAAGGTGCTATTAAACAATGGTACCGTCTTATAGATGGGGTGCTGATCAAGCAAACTGCTTTGTCTTAAATTATCAAGCTTCAAATGTTGTTGAGGCTGCATTCATCCTGGCAAATAGCAATATTGCATCACACGCCTGACTTGAGCTTGTAAATGGTGGACATGCTTTGGGAGATGAATTATTCATATCAGAATTCCCAACCTCTACCTGCTCTTGTGGGTTGGTCCAATTCATTTTGGATGAATGGTAACACCAGGATGTTGACAGTTGGGGATTCAGCAATGGTAACACTACTGAATCTCAAGGGCAGATGGATTGAATTGCTCTTGTTGGAGGTGGTCATTGATTGACATTGGTGTGGCATAAGTGTTACTTGCCACTTATCAGCCCAAGCCTGACTGTTGTCCAGGTCTTGCTGCATGCAGGCACATTCTGCTTCAGTATCTGAGGAGCTGCAAATGTAATTCAACACCTACAAATATTGTAGAAATATTGCAAGTGTTCAGTTTGGCAGGATTCTCTCCAGTCAACAGAAACTTGGATGCAGATCACCTATTTGCTTTCTCAACAAGCTAATGTTAAGTGCCACAGTGAAACCTAAAATATAAAGTTGGAAAATAAGGTATTTCTTTTTGTTAAAAAACACTGCCAATCTGTTTGTCAACATAACATTATGCTTCCAAAAATAAATCCATTTGACATCAAGGGTTTTAGGACATTGAAGTGAACAAAGTACCACATAAACGTAAATTGATTCTTGCTATGTGAAATTATACATTAAAATAAACAGCCGGTTGAAACTATTTTTCTTGAATCTATTTCTCAGCTTCACCCCAACCAATTTTGTTTATATTTCATAAAGCCTCCGCCAGCTTCACTTGAGAGGGCAAGGTGCAGATTTCAGATGGCAAAAAGTTGTTAACAAAGAGGGAGAAATTGATCCAAACATCCATTTTCCGCACAGAAAATTTGGGCAAACCAATGCAACATCCAAGGATCTGCACTGATGTTAAGGGTAACGTCATACTGGTAAAGGCAATTTTGCAGGCGTCCCTGGTGGCCACCTAGCACAGGCGTCAGGCCCATGTAAATAAAGAACATATTCAGCAGCACCCAGGGTTTCCAGGTTTAGGTGATTTAACCTGTGGCCTTTAATTGGACCATTGGAGGCTGACAAGTGTAATTTTGAAAATTTACTTTAAAATAGAGCAAGAGTAAAAGGAGTGCTCCTCCTGGTCACCTCACATTTCCTCCTCCACTCATCCCCACCTTAAACCAAGGGACTCTGCCAGTGAGGCAGCTGGCCCAAACTGGCTCAATGACAACTGGCAAACTGCTTCTGGGAGGTGCTAATAACAACAGTACATCACTTCAATTAAAAACGAGATCCAAGACCTAACTTCAGGCGATCTCTGGCTACGAGTTTCTGGCCTGCATTCCACTCAAGCAGATAGTTCTTTGCTTGAAATTTCTACCAGAAGGGGTTCTAATGTAGCACATAAAACTTTGCTTTTAATAGTGCTTATTGAAATTACAGAAAATGGTCTCAAACATGTTAAAATATAAGGTTTAACCAATTTATTCTAGTGCTTTGCCATTCTATCAAGAGTGTGCGTGCTTATAATAACCTAGATAGACAGTTTTGAAAGGCCTGGACAATTAAAAAACAAATAGAAATTCAGATAAAATCAACTTTTGCAGCCCTCATTTTTAAACAGAAGGCAAAAAGGAACTACTCAAACCAATTACTAATTTGCATTTTAATCTAATATACTACTTTCAAACTGCAGGTGTTTCCTTCGTACATCATGTTGGAGCTTCTCAGAGCATGAAATTACCAACAGAAATAGAAAAAGAAAAAAATATCTCTACTTTCACAATGAGTTTGAATAGAGGCCAGACACCCGCTACCCACCAGCTGACTGTTAGTGATGTCCTGAAACCACAGAAGTTGTGACAAGGTGCCTGATGACCTTCCCCCACCTGCACAAAATAATTTCTGGAGGTGGGAAGCTAAAGATACATGAAACCCAAGTGTACACATCAAGGTAGAGCTCTCTTATCATCCTGCTGGAGTGTTATGACCGATGCAGTTGATACAGCTGAGTTATTTAAAAATCCCCAGAGGGAAACTTTAAACAACTTTCATAACCTATTATTTTAAGTGTTAAGTTTGAGATGTGACTCTAAATTCGGGAATCAGACCACCAGTTTGAGGTTTTACATTAAACTAAATGAAACATTTTATTAATTTACACAGGTTAAAATATAAATATATATATAAATATAAATATATATGTGTATATATACACACACACACACACACACACACACACGGCTACAAATTACTATAACTTTTAACAAACTAATCTCCATTAAGGCAACAGCAACCCATAGATTTAACCAGACACCAAGCAAGCATTTTCACCTTACGAATTCAAAATGATGTTCTTTTCACTTTGGTTCCTGTGGAGACAGTGGTAGGCTCACAGCTGCTTTGATGTTATATTGCCTTTGTTCTGCACACCCGAAAACTGCTGAAGTTATACCTACCACTGCCCATTGAATGTAAATTCTCATTGTATCACCAGTTTTTTCTAACTATAAAACCCCTTTCATAGTACCAATTAGTAATATAAACATAACTGCTTGGTATCTGCTGGATAGGTGTCAGTTTTCACCCCACTTCTTGAATGCTCTATTCAAAAAAATGCAAATGTATTCTACTTCTGTTTACATCTCAATACTAGTACATATCAAAAGACCCAGACTAGCTGGCTTTAATCCAATTAAGACACACCAACAGACTAAACCGCTATATTAAAAGAAAAATATTTTCCAATAATATGAGATACATTAATAGTTTCATGACAGGAGCAAATCTCTATTACAAATTTGGATAAAACATCAATGGGTCAGATGCTGGTAAATCAAGATTTTTTTTGGTCTCTACAACCAGAAGTTTGTTTGTATTAATAGAATCTCACTGATTACACTTGCGGGGGTTCAACATTAACTATGCGCCAAATTTTACTGGGTGTACTAGTCTGATTTTATGTGCCTGTGAGCACAAAATAGTGTAATGTCAAAACTATGCACTTTCTAAGCTGCACACTGGATCATGACACAATGCTCTTGGGCCCAACCTTGAAACATAATGATGTCACTGTTAAATATGTGGCACTGCACTGTTACACAGTAAACACTCATTTTTGATTGAATAATTTATTTTTCAGGCAAAATATTATGCCATTGCAATGGATAAAGTGGATCATAAATCGTTACAAAATAAAGCAACTTCCAAAATCTTTCACAATATATTTAAACCATAATACGTGGAGGTACTTCACCTTTGAACACAATGCTCCAAGCTTAAAATTCAATTGATTAATTTCATAATTGAAAGTGTACACAGGTTTGAGATACATTCCTTCTGATTTTTAACCATCCAAATCATTACCGTCTAGTCAGTGCATCTCCACAATCCTTAAATAATAATTGGCACAATAGATTTTTTTCCCAGCTTTTAGCTAACCCCTCTTACGGATATCTGGAAAATCTTGATTTTATTTAATTACAATCGAAGTTACCATACAGAAATAGGTCATTCATCCTGTCATAAAAATATAATAATTTTCATAATATTATTGTGATTTATTGTAAAGATAGGTTAATAGTGGGATTTGGATTACTTTCTGTGTGTTGGGTTTTAATTGAATTGCAGACAGCTATTCTGGAGCTTTTGAGTTACCAAAAGAGAAGCTAGGTTTGAAACGCTAAATACTTAAACATGGCTAAAGTTTTAGAATGTGAGGTGCGAGGAACATTTGCATTTTTCGATAAACCCGAGTAGTTTGAATTACAAAGAAATAATGGGATGTTACGCCTCGCCATATGAAGCTATAAATCAAACAGTGTGTTTATTTTTCCCAAAGATTACTGATAATATGACTACTGTGGAACATTTATATTATGGAAAAAGTAAAGTTGCGAAGGCATATTGGAACAATGGGATTTACACTAAAAAGGGAGAAACATGTATAAAGGAAATGAGGTTAAGTGTAAGGAAAGAAGGTATTCTAAGATCTAATAAGTGTGAAAAGCCTCCAGCCTCTATGTACCAAGCTGCTATCTACAGGAACCAAAGCTAAGATAATTCACTTTGAGTATCACTGTCCAGGGTGTTGTGTGCTTTGCCTGAGGCTGTTGAAATCTATGTTGTTTTACTCTTGCCTTAATGGAGCTAGATGTAACTATAAGCTAGATTATTAGGAGGTTTAGGAGTTATTATAAGAGTAATTTATAGACCTATTGTGCTTAAAACCCTTTTTCTATTAATAAATGTTCAATTTAGTTTTGTAAAAAAGCCTCTAAACCACGGTGCTCATTACTACTGAATTCAAGGCACGCATCTCAAAATAAAGTAAAATTGCAAACAGTTGTGGCAGCTGTTTCAAGTTTCCCTTCAGGATTTGAGTAAGCAGTTTACCATCCGCTGTGCCATAACAATCGTAAGTCCATGTAGACACTTCCTGTCCATGCAAGCAAGTAGTCCCAATCACAATTAATCATCCTGCTCCCATGTCCCTTCAACTGCTTTTTCCTAATCCACCTATCCAATTTGATATTGAATGCTGACACGGTTCCTGCTTCAGCCTTGGCAGTGGGCATCACAACTTTGAGTGAAGTTTCTCCAACATTGTTCTCAAAAAATCTTATTTAATCTCCTGTGTTGTCTTGTCTTAGATCCCTCAAATACAGGAAACTGCTTACTTCCTTGCCGCATCGTTTCATAATCTTAAATCACTTCTATCAGATTGTTCTGTAAGCCATGTTGTTAAGCAATCAGCATCCTAATAAATCTGTCTTGTACCCTATTTAGATGTCTATATCCTTTCCGTAGTGTGCAGTTCAATGCTGCACAGAGTATACTTAGGTCTTATTATGACTTAATATAGGCTCATCATTAACTCTTGTTTCATAGAATAGAATCATAGAATCATGGCTTTTATGTAGTATACTTTTTCAATAAAATCTTGAATTCCATTTGCTTTTACTTTACATGGATAGCAACCTATTACGCCCTGTGAACATTTCCCCTCAAACCTCTCAATAAATTAGAGTATACTACAATGGTTAGTTTCTTTTAAACCAAAATGAATCACAAACTTTGCTGACACTTTTTAAACTCATTCCCCAATCTTATCAATATCCTGTTGCAGCTTCCTTTTATTTAAGGATTAACTATACCTCATCACTACCTTCCCCGATGCAATTTTGGTGCCATTTGTAATTTTTTAGCATCAGTCTATGAAACCTAGATCCAAATCATTGATGTACTTAGTGAACAAAATTGGTTCAGAATTAAACCCTGAGAGTCATTGACCCACTTCCAAACACTCTGGAAAAAGTTACTTAACTTCTGTTTTCTCTTATCTTGAAGTTTTAATCTAGTTCCTCAAAAAAAAATCTCTTAATCTTTCCTAGTAATATCCCTTTGGGTGTCTTGTTGAATAGTTTCCTCAAGTCCATGTACATAACATGCATTTCATTTGTCTATCACCCAAAGGACATCCAGCACAAAAATACTACTAAACTGTGCTAAGCTTAAAATCATGGACAATGGCACAGCAAAATAATTTCAGTTTGAAATCCTTAGCATAGGGGGAAAATAGTGTAGAAAAGTACCAAGAAATATAGAAGCTCAGATACCTACAAAAAGGGCCAATGTGAGAAACCGATAGAATTTTGCCCATGAGAACATCAACATAACTGCATTCATAGAAAATCAAGGGTAACCTTTAATGCCTTGCCATGGGTGGTAGTGGGCTAATAAACTGAGTACATCAAATGCAAACAAAGATCCTAATCTTAAAGTATAACATTATACTAACTCATGTAACAATGCGAGCAGGCACCTATCAACAGGGACTCCTGCAAATACTATTAAAAAAGTGTATAATTCTGTCACTAACTAATAAACCAGTATGACATTTTGGGAAATGATAATAAACTGATGCCCGCCCTATAAAAGGTTGATCCCATAAAAACAGGGAGGTGGGAAACAGGGAATGTTATTTGTTGTCAAACCAGATTTTTAAAAATGCACATGACGACCTTCGGACCTTCTGAACACTATTTAAACCTATATTCAACCATTGTGGTCAATGCCTCTAAGAGTTTAAAAAGGAAAGACTGAGCCCTCTTCTGAGCATAAAAGAATCCAGTCCCACAATATAAATAGTCCTACCTGACTGAAAACCAATCATCTCAATCCAGTTAATGAGTACAGGTCTAGAGTATAAAATTGGACGTAATGGCACAAATTGGCCATCTCAACCAAAGAAACAAGCAAGATATCAAGTGTAGGAAATGTAAAGTTTCCAAACTCCATTTCTAGGGTTGTTGCTTGATAGCAACACTGGGTATTTGAAGTGCCAATATCCACGATTACAGGCATCCCTCAAATACTACTCAAGATATAATGGCTACTGGAGGCTTTTTAAAAAAGTCTTCAAGTACTGCTTGGCAATTTGTTTCCCCCCCCTCCTCAAACATAAACTTACATGTAGAATTATTGTTGAAATCTATCAATATGCTGCATAGGCACCACTCTGACAAAGTGACAATGACAGTTGTTCTGATAGCTCTCCCACCCCAGCCAGGAAGCCAGCATCTTTAATTATTAGCATTTTTCAGTCATTTGTAAGGTTTCAACAATGGAATGTTGCCCAATCACAATAAAAATCATGTGTCAAACTGAAGACTAAAACAAATAACTTGCAGTGTCTACATTCTAAACCAATTAGCAACAGAATTGAAGAATTTCCATTAAAGTAAAAAAAATGTAATACATACGAACAAGGTTATATAGGGAAGTTCATAGAAGTAAATCAGTCCAAATTGTGTAACATAATTTAATTGCGTTTATGTAAACCTGCTTACTGACTTAAAGTTTACATCAATACAGTTTACTCCTGTTTTTTCTACAAGTGGTAAGAAAGTACAGAAAAAGGCACAATAACTGGAAATATGACCTCAATGTTCAACCAAGGCTGAAACTTCACTTACTGTTCTAATGAATACAACTGTATTTTCATAACAAAAACAAAAACAGAATTACCTGGAAAAACTCAGCAGGTCTGGCAGCATCGGCGGAGAATAAAAGAGTTGACGTTTCGAGTCCTCATGACCCTTCGACAGAACTTGAGTTCGAGTCCAAGAAAGAGTTGAAATATAAGCTAGTTTAAGGTGTGTGTGTGAGGGGCGGAGAGAGAGAGAGAGAGGTGGAGTGGGGGTGTGGTTGTAGGGACAAACAAGCAGTGATAGAAGCAGATCATCAAAAGATGTCAACAACAATAATACAAAAGAACACATAGGTGTTAAAGTTAAAGTTGGTGATATTATCTAAACGAATGTGCTAATTAAGAATGGATGGTAGGGCACTCAAGGTATAGCTCTAGTGGGGGTGGGGAGAGCATAGAAGATGTAAAATAAATAAATAAATAATTTTTTTTCTTTTTCTCTTTTTATAATGGAAATAGGTGGGAAAAGGAAAATCTATATAATTTATTGGAAAAAAAGGAAAAGGAAGGGGGAAACAGAAAGGGGGTGGGGATGGGGTAGGGAGATCACGACTTAAAGTTGTTGAATTCAATATTCAGTCCGGAAGGCTGTAAAGTGCCTAGTCGGAAGATGAGGTGTTGTTCCTCCAGTTTGCGTTGGGCTTCACTGGAACAATGCAGCAAGCCAAGGACAGACATGTGGGCAAGAGAGCAGGGTGGAGTGTTAAAATGGCAAGCGACAGGGAGGTTTGGGTCATTCTTGCGGTCTGTCCGCAAGAATGACCCAAACCTCCCTGTCGCTTGCCATTTTAACACTCCACCCTGCTCTCTTGCCCACATGTCTGTCCTTGGCTTGCTGCATTGTTCCAGTGAAGCCCAACGCAAACTGGAGGAACAACACCTCATCTTCCGACTAGGCACTTCACAGCCATCCGGACTGAATATTGAATTCAACAACTTTAGGTCGTGAGCTCCCTCCCCCATCCCCACCCCCTTTCTGTTTCCCCCTTCCTTTTCCTTTTTTTTCCAATAAATTATATAGATTTTCCTTTTCCCACCTATTTCCATTATAAAAAGAAAAAAAATATTTATTTATTTATTTACATCTTTTATGCTCTCCCCACCCCCACTAGAGCTATACCTTGAGTGCCCTACCATCCATTCTTAATTAGCACATTCGTTTAGATAATATCACCAACTTTAACACCTATGTGTTCTTTTGTATTATTGTTGTTGACATCTTTTGATGATCTGCTTCTATCACTGCTTGTTTGTCCTGACAACCACACCCCCATTCCACCTCTCTCTCTCTCCGCCCCCAACACACACACCTTAAACTAGCTTATATTTCAACTCTTTCTTGGACTCGAACTCAAGTTCTGTCGAAGGGTCATGAGAACTCGAAACATCAACTCTTTTATTCTCCGCCGATGCTGCCAGACCTGCTGAGTTTTTCCAGGTAATTCTGTTTTTGTTTTTGTTTTGGATTTCCAGCATCCGCAGTTTTTTTGTTTTTATCTCTGTATTTTCATAAGCTAGTTTTGCTTCCTCTTGTCATTCTCCAAGGATGAGATTCATGGGAACAGCAACATGAGGAGCTAGTTTCCTGGGAAAACACGATCATGGTACGGGATCAGCTGCATCCAACTAGGATCAATGTTTTTGTTATAGCCCAGCCGATGGTAAATGCTGAGCTGTTCAAATCCCAGAGGGAAACTTGAAACAACTGCCACAATTGTGTTACAATTTGTATTTATTTCAGATGCATGCCTTGAATTCAGTAGTAATGAGACCACCAAGTCTTTTAGGTTTCTTACAAAACTAAATTAAACTTTTATTAATCAAGAAAAATGATTTAAAGCACATACACAGGCTTATAAATTACTATAACTCCTAGCTCCCAGTTACACCTCGTTCAGGCAACAGAAAACACAAAGATTTGAAAAGACCCAGGCAAAGTAACACGATACACTGAACAGCTGAATTCAAGGCAAGTTTTCTTCACTTCAGTTTGTGTAGACAGCAACTTGAGGTTTAGAAGTTGGAGGCTTTTCACACTTGTTAGATCTAGAATGTCTTCCTTTTATACATAACCTCATCTCCTTTATACATGTTTCTCCCTTTTTACTATAAATCCCATTGTCCCAAAATGCCTTTTCAACTCTACTTTTCTAATAATAAAAATCTTTCATAGTACCAATTTTATAGTAGGTTTGGGAAAAATAAACAGTTTGGCTTCTTCTGGCTACCGTGTCTCTTGAAATTCAAATTACCCTGGTTTGTCTAAAAATGCAAATTTTCCCTTTACACCTCTCATTGTAAAACGTCAACCATTTAATATTTCAAACTTAGCTTCTCTTCTGATACATCAAAGCCTTCAGACCAGCTGTCTTTAATTCAATTAAGTCCCACACAGACTCACTATTCCTACCTTACAATAAATTCCAATAACATTATGAAAATTATATTTTCCTGACAGTTTCACTTTCTGTTCCACTAGGCTCAGCTTACTTCCCTAATCTAGCACTCGTCCCCTTGTTCCGAACCCACTAAACATATTTGTAAGGGGGAGTAAAGTGCATATAGAAACAAATTATTTCTAGAAGATAGTCAAATGGACTTCCTCATTTGCAATGTTGTTAGATCACTCAGTATTAAGCAATGTTTCTATTGGAATTCATCACTGCCCAAAACACAATCAGAATAAGAGGTGGTTGTGCAAAACACTAAATTTGGCTTTTCCAACTGTTAAGAGTATTGAGTAGCTGAGCCACACAATCCAAGATTTCTCTAGGTTTAATCATTCATTGTGCTAGATTAAGACCATAAAACATAGGAGCAGAAATTAGGCCATTTGGCCCATCGAGTCTGCTCCGTCATTCAATCATGGCTAATAAGTTTCTCAACCCCATTCTCTCGCCTTCTCCCTCTAACCTTTGATCCCCATACCAATCAAGAACCTATCTATCTCGGTTTTAAATACACTCAATGACCTGGCCTCCACAGCCTTCTGTGGAAATGAATTCCATAGATTTACCACTCTCTGGCTAAAGAAGTTTCTCCTCATCTCTGTTCTAAAAGGTCTTCCCTTTACTGTGAGGCTGTGCCCTCGGGTCCTAGTCTCTCCTACTAATGGAAACATCTTCCCCACGTCCACTCTAGCCAGGCCTTTCAATGTTCTGTAAGGTTCAATCAGATCCCCCCTCATCCTTCTAAACTCCATCGAGTATAGACCCAGAGTCCTCAAATGTTCCTCATATGTTAAGCCTTTCATTCCTGGGATCGTTCTCGTGAACCTCCTCTGGACCCTCTCCAGGGCCAGAACATCCTTCCTGAGGTACAGGGCCCAAAATTGCTCACAATATTCCAAATGCGGTCTGACCAGAACCTTATAAAGCCTCAGCAGCACATCCCTGCTTTTATATTCTAGTCCTCTCAAAATAAATGCCAACATTGCATTTGCCTTCCTAACCATCGACTCAACCTGCAAGTTAACCTTAAGAGAATCCTGGACTAGCACTCCCAAGTCCCTTTGCACTCTAGATTTCTGAATTCTCTCCCCATTTAGAAAATAGTCTATGCTTCTATTCTTCCTACCAAAGTGCATGACCTCACACTTGCCCATGTTGTATTCCATCTGCCACTTCTTTGCCCATTCTCCTAATCTGTCCAAATCCTTCTGCAGCCTCCCTGCCTCCTCAATACTACCTGTCCCTCCACCTATCTTTGTATCATCTACAAACTTAGTCAGGATGCCTTCAGTTCCTTCATCTACATCATTAATGCATAAAGTGAAAAGTTGTGGTCCCAACACTGACCTCTGCAGAACTCCACTAGTCACCGGCCACCATCCTGAGAAGGACCCCCTTATCCCCACTCTCTGCCTCCTGCCAGATAGCCAATCTTCTATCCATGCTAGTACCTTGCCTCTAACACCATGGGCTCTTATCTTACTGAGCAGCCTCCTGTGCGGCACCTTGTCAAAGGCCTTCTGAAAGTCCAAGTAGATAACATCCATTGGCTCTCCTTTGTCTAACCTACTCGTTACTTTGACTTGTTGTCCAACAACTCCTGTTCTAAGTGTGCAAGCAGACAGGGCAGTAAGGTCAGCTTCAGCTGTGGTTCCTCATGATGGGGCAGCCTACAACACTCAACGCCAGGGATAGAATACAAACAATGGGTAATTCAATGAAACAGCAGCAAGTACCCATTGGCCTAAAACTAAGCAGCAATACGTGGGAGAAAGAAAAATTATTTTTACCTCTCACCAGTTTAGGGCTCCTCCCTACAAAGCTGCTTCAGCTATCTCAGCAATACAGAGCACCTCAATGACCTTGGACTAACCAGAGGACCCATCTGGAGCCCACTGACCCTGAATTACTTAATCCTTAATTACTGAAAACCATTCCAAAATTATCACCCTATTGTTTTCTGCTAGGGATTTCACCAAGAGGGTCCAGCAGTGAGATACATGCATTGCAGGTTTTAAGACAAAAATAACTTGCAAGTATTTTTAGCAATATTTTTTCTGAATACATATGAATATGCTTAAATATCTGAGTAAAAAATTCAAATCTTTAAATGCCCAAAACTAAATATGCTGTCTTTGCCTTTAACGTACAAAAGCAGCAACTCAATTCCCATTTAATAGGAATTTTTGCTCATTCACCAGTCCTGTTCTTGCAGGCTTCCACTAATTCCCCACTTGCCCAACAAGATTTCAAAATCTTTATCTTCATTTACAAATACCTCTTCAGTCCCACATCTTTCTTGTTCCTAATTCCTGGCTTACACTCTCCACGCTTCCAATTTTGTTTTAATATGTAACCCTGCCTTTTGATAATCCCGTCAGCCATTATGGCTTTGTATTCCAGAATTCTCAAGTCACTTCTCCTTAGTATATTTCTTCCCACCTCTTACATCTCACCTTCCATTACACACACCTCCATTCCCCTGCCCCTGCAGTTCCAGCTACCTGATAGGAACAGGAGTAGGTTATTAAGCCCCTGGAGCTTTCTTTAGTGAGATCATAGCGGATCTACGACACAACTCCAAAAACCCACCTTTGCCCCATATCCCTTAACACCTTTGATAGATTTTTGTTAGCCAATCTCAGTTAAAAATTGGTGATCTAGCATCAGTTGCCATTGCTGAAGAGAGTTCCAAACATCCACCATCCTATATGTGTAATAGCATTTCCTAATTTCACTCCTGAAAGGTCTGGTTCTAATTTTTAGACTATGCCCCTCAGTCCTAAACTCCCCAACTAGCAGAAATAGTTTCTCCCGATCAACCCTATCTGTTCCCCTTAATATATTGAACACTTCAATCAAATCACCTCAACCTTCTAAATTCCAGGAAGTACAACCCTTTCTTAGTCTCCCTCATAGGTTAATCCCTTGGAGTCCAAGTATCATTCCAGCAAATTTATGCTGCACTCCTTCCAAAGCTGGTATATCCTTCCTAATGTGCAATGCCAAGAACTGTTCCCAATACTCCAGGTGTGGTCTAACTGGGGCTTTGTACAGCGGAAGTATAACTTCTATCCTTACGTATTCTATTCTCTGAATATAAATCACCTTGGGCGATGTTATTTTAAAAGGGTGTTGTAATAGTACAAGTTATTGATTTTGCTGCGTTTACCCATGACTTCAGAGCTCCTGGTTCTATTCCAGGATTTTGAGCACATAATCTGGGCCAGGCAAATCCAAATTAATGCCTTCATTGGCCACATGGCTGCATACCATGGGGTGCTGGAGGCCACATAAAGTTAACATCAATGCTATCATTCATTTTTATTCTTCACACTTTAACAGAAACTAAAAGGCAAGTGGTAATTTTAGAAAACTTACAAACATGCTAAACATTCAAAACAAAAAGGTAGTAAATCTGCAAATGCTAAAAATATAAAAGCTAATGAAGAATCCCCAAACATCATAACTTGTCTTTTCTTACTATAGATGTTGATTGGCGTGTGCGTTTCCAGCATTTCTATTTGTTTTATGAACCTAAATTTTATTGTCCAATTATAACAATTTTATTGTTATTGTACAGCACTAAAGCACTAAATGAAAAAAACGACAAGCTGCCACTCACAGCAAGAAATCAATCAAGTCATGGGGCATCATTGTCTTTACAGTTGCTTTTACATGATTAGTTTGCAAAATACCTAGTTTGGACATTTCAAAAGCATTGTTGGAACATGGTAACAGAAGTAGGTAATTTAGCCTGCTTCGCCATTCAATTAGATCATAGCTGATCATCTAGCTTGGCGTAAGAAAGTGGTGTTATCTTCATATCCCTTGGTGTCATTAGTCTCCAGAAATCTATCAATTTCTGTCTTCTGAACATACTCAATGATCGAGCTTCCATAATCCTCTGGGGTAGAAAATTCCAAAGCTTCGCCACCCTCAGTGAAGAAATTCCTCCTCATCTCAGTCTTAAATGGCCTTTCCCTTATTCTAATCTCAGGACTCAGAAAAAAAACACATTTCAAGGTGGGTCCAAGACAGGAATGTCACTAAATGTCATTTAAGTCAGCACTGGAAAGTAAATGCAAAATCAAGCAAAGATGGAATCATTTTGAAACATCATTGGGCAGTAAGTTTAAATAAGTTTCATGTTGGAACAGGAGACTGAGCTCATTAAATATCCTGGAGCATGGAGTAGGCAATAGGTACCACCCATTAATCTTTGTTGCCGCAGCCAATTAAAGGATCATTTCTGTTTACTTAAAATCCACATTATCGCTTCACATATCTGTAGGCATTGCAATTATCTATCATATCCTAACAATGAAAGCAATATGCACAAGGTCTAAGTTGCTAGAGCTGGGATCACATTTGTTTGAACAAGAACAGCAAAGCACTAGGCAAATAAAAAGAAATAGCACCAAACTACTTGGAAACCAGTCATAACAAAAGGTTAAAGGTGAAAAGCCAACTTTGGCCAGATACCAATAGAGCAACTGTGCATTTCCAGCTTTAAGTTTCAGACCTCCAACGCTCACTTTAATATTCCTACTTGGGCGTGAGTTCTCACTGAACTTACTGAGATTAGGCTTTCTGGACAAAACGGCAGAGTTGGTGCGACTGTTGCCACACCTGACTATGGAGAGGTCGGTGGCGGTATCTGTTCTTTTCTTTTTTAAAAAAAAAAGTGATGCCCACTTCCTTCACACACTCGCAAATTTCTGTTTTGCATCAAAAGAAATGTCGTCTCTTCAATGTTTTTTTTTAAAATAATGTGTACAAGTACCAACTTTTACATCACACACACAAAAAAAAACATTTTCAGTATAGAAATTTGGCCCAAATGGTTCATGTCCTTATTAAGTCTAAGGGCCTCCTTCCCCCACATCAATTTCACCTTATCTAACACATCCTTTCCTCCCTCAAGTCCTTGTCTAGCTTCCCTTCAGCTGCAGCATGTGGTTAAGCAAGTTTCACACCCTAGCACTGAGTAAAGAGCTTCCTGCTGAACTCTTGGATTTAAACTGTGCTGCATTTATTGATGACCCTTGGTTTGGAACAATCTCCCCCATCCCCCACACACAGGTGGAAATAAATATCTCCAATACCCATGCACGCCCCTCCTAAATTCCAAAAGACCCTCCATCAGGTCACCTCAAAACTGGTGCCTGGAGGCGGAAAAAAAAAGATCCTCAGCCTGTTGACCGGTGCTTTTTTTTTTAAAAAAAAAAGTTGTTTTATATGAAAGTGCTTTACATTTAAAAAATAAAGAAAATCCTCCATCCAAACTGGAAACCATCACTTCACAAATGTTTGGACTGCTGGTGAACGATATTGACGGTGCTATTGAACTGACGCCGCCGGGGCTGAGGGGAGAAATGATCGTTCTCTACACCCCACCCCTCCCCCCTCCGCCTACCCTTTCCAGCGGGGGTGACAGTTTTAACGGGTCTTCGTTCTAGAACGCGGGGTTTGGAACGTTCGGCTGAGTTTAAACCGCCCCCACGTGTTTTGGAACGTTCGGGTCGGTTTTAACACTACCCCAACCCCCGCGTGGCTTGACAACGCGGAGGTTTAGAACGTTCGGGTCGGTTTTATATCCCCCAACGCCCCCTCCCTTCCTTCCTCCCTCGCGCGGTTGGGGGCTCGAGCCGCTGAGGTAACGGTGACGCGATCGGCAGCTTCTATTCCACCCCCACCCCGCCGCCTTCGCCTTTACCTTCCGCTATCAGCTCCTCCACCGTCACCTGGTAGCGGCCCACCGCGTACACTTTGCCCTGGAAGGATGACCAGCCGCCGGCGCTGCCAGACTGTCCGGCCGCTCCTCCTCCCACCGCCGCCGCTGCACCTTCCCTCCGAACGTCAAAAAACTTCTTCATCCTCCCTCGGGCGCCTCGATGTGCGTTGTGTTGTGTTGTGATGCCCGGCTGCTTCTCCTCCTCCTCCTCCAACCTCGCCGACCACCTCTCAGGGCCACCTCGCCGACAGCATTGTGACCTTCATTCAGCCACGGGCCGGCTTCCCCCCCCCCCCTCTCTCTCTCTCTCCTCCGAGGTCAGGTAGGTGTTTCCAGTTCTTTGTATGCATATAAGGGTGGGGGATAGCGCATCGCCCTTTTCTTCCTCCACACACACGCGCGCACCGCCGGTTACCTGGCGGACTGAGCAAGTGTCAGGAAAACATGCGGCAGGCGTCAGGCGCCGGCCCCGCCCCCTCTCTCCTCCTCCTTCTCCTCCTCACCTCCCGGAACCGGAAATACCCGCCCCAGACCCTCCCTCCCTCAGTTCCCCGCTTCATTCTGCCTCTCCCTCCACCCTATTTCCTCCCCCCTCCACCTTCACCCTGTTTCCTTCCCCCTCCCCCCTTTCACCCTATTTCCTTCCCCCTCCCCCCTTTCACCCTATTTCCTTCCCCCTCCCCCCTTTCACCCTATTTCCTTCCCCCTCCCCCCTTTCACCCTATTTCCTTCCCCCTCCCCCCTTTCACCCTATTTCCTTCCCCCTTCACCCTATCTCCTCCCCCCCTATTTCCTCCCTCTCCCCCCTTCACCCTATTTCCTTCCCCCTCCCCCTCCCCCTCCCCCTATTTCCTTCCCCCTCCCCCTCCCCTTCACCCTTCACTCTATTTCCTTCCCCCTTCACCCTATTTCCTTCCCCCTCCCCCTCCCCCTCCCCCTTCACCCTATCTCCTCCCCCTCCCTCCTTCACCCTATTTCCTTCCCCCTTTCATCCTATTCCCTTCCCCCTCCCCCCTTTCACCCTATTCCCTTCCCCCTCCCCCCTTTCACCCTATTCCCTTCCCCCTCCCCCTTTCACCCTATTTCCTTCCCCCTCCCCTTCACCCTTCACTCTATTTCCTTCCCCCTTCACCCTATCTCTCCCCCTCCCTCCTTCACCCTATTTCCTTCCCCCTTTCATCCTATTTCCTTCCCCCTCCCCCCTTTCACCCTATTCCCTTCCCCCTCCCCCCTTTCACCCTATTCCCTTCCCCCTCCCCCCTTTCACCCTATTCCCTTCCCCCTCCCCCTTTCACCCTATTTCCTTCCCCCTCCCCCCTTTCACCCTATTTCCTTCCCCCTCCCCCCTTTCACCCTATTTCCTTCCCCCTCCCCCCTTTCACCCTTTCTCCTCCCCTCCCCCATTTCACCCTATCTCCTCCTCCTCCCCCCCACCCCCTTCACCCTATTTCCTCCCCCTCCCCCCACCCCCTTCACCCTATTTCCTCCTTTCTCTATGGGGGGGGGGTGGGGGGCGCTGTGGATCTTCTGCTGTCGCCGGTGGCATCCCATGAAAGAATAAAGGGGGGGGGGGGGGAAGGAGAAAAAAATGTGTTGTTCCCGTCCCTAATCACCCTCCAACCAAGTGGCTTGCTAGGCCAATTATTCAGGGGGCTGTTAAGAGTCAGCCCGCATTTGCTGTGGGTCTGGAGTCGCCTGTAGGCCAGACCCCAGGTAAGGGGGCGGATTTCCTTCCCTAAAGGACGTGAGTGAACCGGATGGGTTTTTTATGGCAATCAATGATCGTTTCATTGTTACCGTTTCTCACGTGTTGGTGCAGACTTGATGGGCCGAAGGGCCTCTCCTGCACTGTGTGATTCTGTGATTACTACTTTATATTCCAGAATTTTTTTTTCATTCACAGGATGTGGGCTTTGGTGGTTGGGCCAGCTTTTATTGCCTATCCTAGCTGCCGTGGTGGGATTTGAACCCATGTTCTCAGAGCATTAGGTTAAGCATCTGGATTACTAATTCAGCGATAGTATGGTCACATCACCATTTCCCTGTAATTGATGCCCTTAATTAGCCAATTAATATCCACAAGGGCCTTATCCCACTGCCACTGGTATTAACCCAACTGTAGATGGGCCTAATACCATGTGGCATGCATGGCAGCTAAAACCATGTGGCCAGCTTGTCATTTCCAGGTGAGGGGAATCCCTCAATCAGGCACTGAGTGTTCTTGAATGAGGGACTGAACATTGAGAAACACCACCCACTCCGCCCCCCGCCTCCCCCATTACTTACCTGTGGCCTAAGTTGCTTCATGATCCTGAGACTCTGGTACCTGTCCTTCCATTGGGATCCACAGCCTCCCCAGTGGCACTGCTAAGCACAAGAGCTGCCAGCCCCTGATTCGCCGGCAGCTCTCGCTAGGTGATACTTCCGCCCCTGGGGTCTTGATTCCAAGGGAAGGCCCACTGCTGGCTTCACCACTGTCTGATTAGCATGTGATTTGGCGGGCCTTCCCCAAAAGAGGCAGCATAGGTCTCTCTGCAGCTCTCAAAGTGCCAGATGAGACCCTGAAGCCTCAACAAGATTCTACCCTATGTTTTTGCAAAAGCAACTCACCTAGTCCCACACCTTGATTACCTTCTCTCCGTAGCACTACAAATCTTTCCTTTTTTGATAATTATACAATTCTTCCCTTCCGAAAGCCACGATTGAATGTGCCACCTCTACACTCTCAACCAATGTGACCCCAACTCTTATGAAACAAAATAAGGGACACTTCAACCATGGGAGGGGAGGGGAGGGTGGTGACCATGAGACTGGGGGTCCTGAGACCGCTGGTGGGACGTGGGGGTTGTTGGGAAGCGTGAGGGTGGGGGAAGCTTCAATATGAGAATGGGGTTCCTGAGACCATAATAGCAGGGGGGGGTTAAAATCAACTAAACCTTACAACTTATCTTGCTGAGACACAACATTATCATTGCTCTGCTGACCGCTCACTCACTTGCAGCTGTTTTCAAATCCCTTCATGGGCTCGTCCCTCCCTATTTCTGTAACCTCCACCTGTCTCATAACCCTCCAAATATTTGTACTCCTCTAATTCTGGTCTCTTGAGCATCCCTGATTTTAATTGCTCCACCAATGGTGGATATGCCTTCAGTTGCCTGGGCCCTCTCTAAACCGGTCTACCTCTCTACCTCACTTTCCTCCTTTAAGCCACTCCTGAAGACTAACCTCTGACCAAGCTTTTAGTCATCTGCCTTAATAAATCCTTATAAGAACATAAAAAAATAGGAGGAGTAGGCCATTCAGCCTTTCCACCGTTCAATGAGATCATGGCTGATGATCTTCAACACCATTTTCCTGCACGATCCTCGTATCCCTTGATGTTTTTAATATGTAGAAATCTATCGATCTCAGTCTTGAACATACTCAATGACTGAGTCTCCCCAGCCCTCTGGGACAGAGAATTCCAAAGATTCAACACCCTCTGGGTGAAGAAATTCCTACTCGAACATCTTTGGGCATTCTATTACATTAAAGATACTATAAAAATACAAGTTATCTTCTTTATTATTGGAGCACTTATTCCAATTGTTACTGAAAATGCGTGTAAGAAAATCTTGAATTTAGATAGCTCCTGTCAGAGCTCAAGATACACCCAAAGCACCTGACAACCATTGCAGTACCTTTTTGAAGCGTAGGCCAATAATAATGTAGGGAGCGCAGCAGCCACTTTGCCCAGAACAAAGCTACACAAACAGCAATGAGAAAATGAAAGAAAGAACTAGCATTTATATAGTGCCTTTTATGACCTCAGCATGCCCCACAATGCTTCACAGCCAATTAAGCACCTTTGAAACAGTCAGTGATGTAATGAAAGTAAACATAATGACCAAATAATCTGTTTTGGACTCAAAAACAGAAGGGTGTGCGACAATCCAAAATTTTCGGCAAAGGACCTTCTTAATCCAGACCAGCCACCCACTTCAAAATAGCTGGCACAGCCTCAAAAATCAGAGAGGAAATAGTAGAGGCTACAATTTTTCAATTGTCTTTAGGTATGGAGGCTGTGCCACAGCACTGAATTTTGGCGAAAGGAACATTTCTGATCAAAAAGGGCTTACTTGGTGCTTGCAGCAATCTAGTGGCATGTAAATGAGGCCCAAGCCTCTCATAAGATTGCCAACCTTCCAGGATTGGCCTGAAATTGTCAGGAATCGAAGATCTATCTCCAGAACACTGCTGTGTGCAATCCTGGTGAAGAATTATAGGGACCTTAAAAAAGATAGCTTTTTTAAAATTTTCTTTGAACATTTCTTTCTACTGGATATAAAAGTATTGAAAATGGAACAAAAGGATTGTTTGGCTGACAGTCAAGCTTAATCCAATTGGGTAACGAGTCTTTTTGCTTTCCAATTGGCGAAGAAAGGCAGTGCTTCACGTGGATGGATGTGTTGGCCGAATAATGGCTGGAACATGGGGGCTAGTCATGTGATGAAACCTCCAGGAATACATTTAATCACGATTGGCAACCCTAGCCTCTCAATGGCTTAGGCTCACAGCAATCGTGGGTGCACTCCACCCATTGTCCCATCTGGAGTTAAAATTACCCCATTGAGCCAGCATTAAATAAAATGCACCCTTTTGTTTGTGACTAACAGAATCGGAATCACAGAATTTTAACGGCACAGTAGGAGGCCATTCGGCCCATCATGTCTGCACCGATTCTCCAAATGAGCATTATGACCTAGTGCCATTGCCCTGCCTTTTCCCTGTACCCCTGCATGTTGTTTCTATTAAAATAATTATCCAATGCTCTCTTGATTGCCTCTATTGAACCTGCCTCCACCACATTCCCAGGCAGTGCATTCCAGACCCGAACCACTTATTGTGCAAAAAAGCTTTTTCTCATGTCACATTTACTTATTTTGCAAATCGCTTTAAATCTGTGCCCTCTCATTCTTGATCTTTTTACAAGCGGGAACAGCTAACGAACAGCTAACCTTCATGAATCACTAAGTCTGACATATTCTATTTTGTTACAACCAAGTTCAAAATAAAAATAAACCAACCTACTCTTTTCTAAAACTGTACTTTACTTCTCTTGGGTACTACACATACACAAACAGGCAACAGATAAAGGCCTTGCCAGTGCTGCTCACATACCATGAAAGAATTTTTAAAATGCCAATTTTTCACCTGTTCTAGTAATTCTATTACAACAAGTGGTTGACGGCTTGTGCCAGACAATAGGACTTTCTCCAATCTCACCCCTTCAGGTATAAACCTTGCAAGGGTGGCTGGTTTTCTTGGGCAGCAGCACAGCCTGGATGTTGGGCAGGACCTCACCCTGGGCTATGGTGACCTCTCCCAGCAGCTTGTTGAGCTCCTCATCATTGTGGATGGTGAGCTGCAGGTGGCAGGGGATGATGCGAGTCTTCTTGTCTCGGGCTGCGTTGCCAGCCAGCTCGAGGATCTTGGCCGCCAGGGTCTCAAGGACGGTGGCCAAGTAGACAAAGGCTCCGGCCCCGACACGCTTGGCGTAGTGACCTTTGCACGGCAGCCGGTGGATACAGCTGACAAGGAACTGGAGACTGGCTCTGGAGGAGCCAGTCTTGGCCTTGGCGTGCCTTTTGCCTCCAGTTTTACCGCAACCAGACAATCTTGCTGTCGCTCCTGCCGTAAATCTTCAGGGTGAAGTGGCTATTAATCATGGCATCCAGCTTCTGACAAGGAGCTACTGCTGATCGAAACCCTGGAGGTTGCTCTAGCTTGGTATTGCCTCTTATGTTCCATCAGTGCTGTGCTTTGAGGGGAGACACACATGCTGTTACCTTGTGAGATGGCAGTACTAGGCAGCTCTAATCACCACATTTCCACCCTGCCCAGGACCTATGTCCTCACTGATCAGTAGGATGTCTGGCCTAATGGTAGCTACCAGCTTATAAAAGCCTTGAGAGACAGCAGTGTGTATCATCTCCAAGTAAGTATGCAGCTTGCTGTCCATTCTCTTCTGTTGCCTCCAGTGTTGCTCAAAGTGCTTCCATGGAGGTGAAGGCACTGTGATGGGTCATAAGGTGGAATGGAATTTTTTGTTTTTAACTTGTTTATGGGATATAAGAATCACTGGCAAAGCCAACATTTATTGCCCATCCCTATTTGCCCTTGAGAAGGTGGTGGTGAGCTGCCTTCTTGAACCGCTGGAGGCTTTGTGGTGTAGATACACCCACAGTGCTGTTAGGCAGGAAGTTCCTGGATTATTTTCAGGATGATAATTCTGGTGCAGATTTTTGTGCTAAAGTAACGACGATAACCCGAAAGAACTTATTTTACACATCTGTCAATTTGGCCAGCTGGTGCATTGGAAAGCTGGCGGTAGTCGGCTGCAGCTGGATATCATTTAGGAGGAGTCCCGCAATCAAAAAAGTTTGGAGCTTTGCTCTGGCGGGGGTTGGGGGTTTGCCAGGGGATGCAGTCAGCGCATGGAAATTGAGAGGCAAAGATCAGGGGTTAGAAAGCATTGGCAGTCAGGAGAGGGCATGATATAGAGAAAGTTATTGGCAGAACTCCTGCTCCTCCAGGCCCACATTTTCCCACCTTTTCTCTGCCAGTTTCCCTGAGCCCTAGGAAACCTAGCTGGCAGCCATTAACTTTAAAAAAGGCTCCCAGTTATATTGTGGGAGCAGGATTTAAATTTTATAATGAAGTATCCTGCCTTTCTAAAATGGGACAAATACAAAGTTCAAAAGCCAACACTGTAAAAAAAAAAGTAATAGGCGCAGACATGGCAGGTCAGAGTCACACTTAACAACATTTAGTTTTTAGCCCACTGCCCTTCTCCCACCCTTTGTGCAAGGTTAGTGTCAACTCCATGGTTTGTAATGGTGTCAGTTTAAGTCAGCAGTTGCTCTGTATACTAAACCCCAGTCAATTTCTCCTCCTTTCGTACCTTTATTGTGGGGGTCAGTTAGCTAGATGGCTGAAGTTTGGTGCAGAATGGTGCTAATGGTACTGGTTTAATCCCCAAACTAGCAGGTAGTTCATGGAAGGCTGCCTCCTTGACTTGCCCCATGCTTCATACAGTGCGGTGCCCCTCAGGCCATATAACCACTTATCTTTCTCTAACAGAGGGAGTTGCCCATGGTTCCTCATGGATTATAACTAATTACCTTAATAACAGGTATTTTTTTTTACTTAATTATTTTACCCTCACACAATTTCTTTCAATGTTTCATGTTAACTAGAAAGTCTTGTTCCATTTTGGCAAGGTCAAATAAGATTTGTGATAAAATTTTGTCAACTGCAAAGCAATCAAAACAACCTGGGTCATAACTCCACTGACACTATGGCAGAGAGCAGAAGGTAGAATCATGGCATAAATTCTGATATTTCTTTGTTCCTGATTGAATTTCATCACAAACTTCATTAACTCATGTCCCTATATCATAAGTGGAAAAGTTGAGTTAATTTTCTCTACTTACTTCAATCTTTTGTAGGTTTTGAAATGTTAAATGGATGAATACATTAGATGGGAGAAAATTATTGTACTTGAACTATAAAGATAAAATTAGAGGGCACAAATACAACATTAACAAGCCTCCAGCAGAATTTGAGATGAGAGGGTTTTTATTTCTTGCAGAGCTGATGGTATTTGAAACAAACTCCTGATTTGAAGCAGTTAATGTGTTAATCAATGCTTCTGAAATTAGCCACGTTGAATATTTGCTGGGATAAAGGATCAAAAATTATAAGGAAATAAACAAAAAAAGGTGATTGAATTACTTGTAATAGTATTCTGGACTTTATACTACTGCAATAACATAATGAACACAGTGCACGATATGGCAAGAAAGCCAAATAGCATTGGGTACATAACATAGGATGGAAAGTTAGATAAGTATTGTGCACTTTGCTTAATTTACCTTAGCGGTGCGTGGGACCAGCTACAGAGTCCTAAAAAAATGGATTGTTTGGACCACAATGCAATATATTGTGTACGATCTTCAGAAAGAATAAGCTTGACAACGCAAATTGCATGTTCTTGCTTTTTTTATGTTTATGTAATAATGGCACACAACTTGAAGAACTACTTAAATATGTCAACAATGTTTATTATAAGAATAAAAAACACATCCATATTTTAAAGCAAAACACATGATTGTTATCAATTTGTCAGGCCTAGTGGCTGCAGATCTACATATTTGCGATGATGATGTTATAAAAGGTTTTCAGTCGCAGTTTATGGAACAACAACATCAACAAGCATTTATATAATGCTTTTAACTTGGCAAAATGTCCCAAGACACACTATGAGAGGATTTATGAAACAGAATTTTACATTGAACCACATAAACTGACATTGGGACAGGTGACCAAAAGCTTGTTCAAATCAGTATATTTCATGGAGCAGCTTAAAAAGAGGAGAGAGAGGGAGGTAGAGATACGGAAAGGTTTATGGAAGGATCTCCAGGCGTTAGGCCATTGACAGTTGAAGGCACTGTTTCTTGGAACAAATAAAATTGGGGATGAGCAAAATATCAAAATTGAAGGAGTGCAGAGATCTTGTGGGGTTAGAAGATTGAATGAGGTTACAATTCTCATTGAAACCAGTCCCTTCTTAAAGCAGCATTGTGTATCAAAGGTTTAAAAAGTAATTTCTCTGAAACCTTCGTGAAGATAAAGCATAAGAAAACAAATAATAGAACAAAGGCACTTGCCCCTCCCTTTATTATTCCAACTTGCTTGGCCTGGTAGCCAACTACATTTTGAATTCTTTTAATATCTTTGAATCTATGGCCTTGCCTTCTAGATTATTTTAAAATGTTATCACCTTTCAGAATAATTTTTTTTTAAAGTTCTATTTTAAATTTATGTTTCAATAAATTAATCTTCTCTGCTCCTATTGGCCTGATGACCTTGAAGAAATATTCCAAGTTTATCTTACCTGTGCCATTTAATACCCTTGAACCTCTCTCTACAATGTGGAGTTTGAGGTTCTCTAATCATTCCTTAAAGACCACCCACTTTATCAAAAGCAAAATATTGCAAATCTGAAATAAAAACAGAAACACTCAGCAGGCCAGGAAAGATCCATGAAGGGAGAACTAGAATTAATGTTTCAGGCTGATGACCTTTCTTCAGAACTGGATGGAGAGAAATGGGATTGGAGGAAAGAACAAAGGGAGAAGTCTGTGATAGAGTGGAAGGCAGGAGTGATGAAATGACAAACATCCCCTTGGTTGGTAGCATGCTTGCCTTTGAGTCAGAAAGTTGTGGGTTCAAGACCCACTCCCAAGAGTGGGATTTTCCAGGCTGGCCAGCGGCGGGTGTCATCATGGGCAGGACGGGAACATTTGGAGAGTGGCAAAAAGTCAATTCATCCCTTGGCACTATTTCAAAAAGAGCAGAGAAGTTATCCCTCATGTCCTGGCCAATAATTATCCCTCAATCAGCATCAGAAAAACAGATTATCTGATCATTATTGTTGTAGGATGTTGGATATCATTTGGTAGAACGTAATGAAGTGTTCGTAGTCTTAAGTAGATTAACTGTGTGTATTTATTAACTGTAAGAGCCATGTACATATATATCATAAAGAGTTCATGCTGGGAGCTGTCTCCATGCTTGCATGTACACATGGCTCTGTCCAATACTAGACTGACCCCTAGGTGCAGGCCAAGTGTTCTCTTACATTACTGTGTGGGTGGTACTGTACTCAGTTCCATGTTAACCCTATATGTGCCAAACACTTATACTGCACCTCCTTCCATGCCTTTATCCAGTGTATTTCAAATTATTCTAGTTTACCCCTTGGGCGGAATTTTCTGGTCCCGACACCGGTGGGAAGGACAAGAAAATTTGTGACAATTTCCGCCGGCATCAGCGCCAGAAAATCCAGCCCCCTGTATTTACATTGTTATTAGTACCCCATCACCCCATATCAAGTCTCTGAGTTCATAGGTTCAGGCAGTGTGGAGGCCTGATAAGCTTTCCATATCTCGTTTGTGCTACTATCAGAGGGGTGGTGGGCTCTGTCGTTACAGGTAAACTATGTTGATCTGGAGGTTGCTCTGGCAGCTGGGTACCTTTTTATCCTTTTTTTCCATTCCATGGTATTGAACTGCTCTTTGTTGATTTGGCAGTTGTGGTTGATCGGTGGTTGTTGTTCCATCCTGTTTCTGGCGGGGTGGACAAACATTGTGCTCGTCTCCATGTCATTTTTTTTCTCTTCCTTCATCGTGTGGGCCATCATGATGTCCTCTGTGATGGAAGATGCCACTCCTGTTATGGGGATGTGGGTTTTTAGTAAACTGACCTTCGCATTTGACTGTGTGCTGTGCCATTGGCAATGGATGACTGCTGTTTGGTTTCAGCATCGTCTGTGATACTGTCTTGCTGGCTGGGAGTTGCAGCATTTGCTCTGTGGTCACTGCGTCAGTTGCACACAGCCACGTTCACACTCCATCTGGAGTACTGCGTTTAGTTTTGGACATTGCACCACAACAAATATGTTGACTGTGGTAGATCTCTAGCACACGTTCACTGGAATTATACCTGGGCTTAAAGGGTTAAATTATGATGATAAATTGCCTTGATTTGATTTGTATTCCCTTAAGTTTAGAAAGTTGAAGGGTGATCTAATTGAGGTGTTTAAAATGATAAAGGGATTCAATAGGGTTCATACTGAGAAATTATTTGTTCTGGTAGGGGAAATGTAAGTGCGTAACCTTAAATGGCCTAGCTCTAATTTTAAGAAACTAATTGGAAAGTATTTTTTCACACAATAGGTATTAGAAATCTGGAATTTCCCTCCCTCAAAAAGCTCTGGATGATGTGTCGATTTAAATTTTCAAGACTGAGATCATGTAAGAGTATCAAGGGATATGGAGCATAGGTAGGTAAATGGACTAAATAGTTTAGGAAAGTACAAATCTAGTATATGATTGATAAAAAATGTTTCCCAGTTGATATAAATTTGAAACATTATGGCAGGACTAGAGGAGAAGTCACAATAGAACATTGAATAGTTGTCAGCTTTGATCTCTGAATTCCTGTTCTATTCATTCCTCCTGAGCTCCAGTCTCTTTTGCTGAGTCAGCTGTATTACAACCATTCAAACCATCCAGTTGATCAAATACATATAACAGCATTCTCATCCAACAACAAAGAGTACTTGTTTAGAACCCTTTGCAATTTCCAGAACATTTCTATACTATTTAGTTTTACAATTATTGTGTTCATAATATTCCTACTAAGTTCAAACCATAGCAAAGATTGAGTTAACACCTTCATTGCTGGTCAACCCGCAGGGATTCTCCCCTAATGCTTAAGATTTTTGCATTAGGTACAGATATCATGAGCAAGTGTCCCAGGCCCTGTGCCCTGCTATAGGGAAGTTGTGAATCCACGCTATATGGGACATGAACATCAAGCAGAGGTTCAAACTCTAGTTGTAGGCTTGGCTCTATCAGGTGCACCCTCCTATCTGGGTCAGAGGTTGTGGTTTGAAGCCCCAAGCAGGGCTAGATCACAAAATCTAAGGCCTGAATTTTCGTAAGGGTGGAGAGCCTCTCCGTCATTACAAAAATAGCCAGAATTTGGAAGTCCCACCTCCGAATAAGGCACCTACTATTATCGCAGGAAGGAAATGGGGATGGGTTCTAAGCTGCACATCAGTGGTTCACGGAGAAAACTGCACATATTAAAGTGCAGCTACCTCAGGCTGATCTGGTTTACGCTACTGGGATGTCCAAAACATGACTTGTGCACTGTCAGTCTGGTAGGAGATGCTCTAAAGCTGCCCGAGCTCTTTGAAGAGGTAGGGTACCCTTTTATTACGGTCCCAGGCCACCTTTGGGGGAGGTCAGGTGCCCTTTGGCAGAGGTAAGATGCCCTTTGGGAGAGGTAAGCTGCCCTATGGGATTACAAAATTAGACATGAATGTACATTAAAAGCTCATAACTCATCGAAACTGTCATAAGGAGCTGTCATAAGGAGCTGTCAAAAGGAACGGTCAAAAAGATCAGTCAAAGGGAGCTGTCAAGGTATTTAAGACTCCTGCCCTTCAAATTTTTGAAAAAAACTCTAATGTTAAAAAACATCAGTGCTTATTCTGTCATTCTGTCTGTTGAAATAAGCCTAAGGGTTGTCATTAGTATTAGTGCTGCATGACCGATTTCACAGCATTCCATTATTACAGTGGGGTGCCTGTCAGTTCACAGTTTGGTGGTAGATCCAATGGTTATAAACTCTTTGAAGTGATACTATGAATTCCAATGCTTGTTTTTATAAGGGATTAAAGGAAATTAAATGTAGTGAATAGGTTTTTTATCATGAGTGTTTTTTTTAGTGAATTAATCAATAAACACATAAGAACACGGGTCCTGAGGCGTGCTCATGGTGGATACTGAGTGAGTTGGCATGGTAGCTGTAAGGGCTTAGGATGGTGGGAATGGGTTGGCATGATTGGCACAATTGACACTAAGTGGGCATGGGGACTATGAAGGGCCATGGGGATGGGCATGATTTGGCACTAAGTTGGCATGGGGGCTTATAAAGGGCTATAGGGATGGACAAAGGGGCATAGGTTTGCTTGGAGGATATGAGGGGCCATGGGGGGGTGGGTAGAGGGGCATAGGTTGGTATGGAGGGTATGAGGGACCATAGGAAGTGAGTAGTGGAGAGTAGTTTGTATGAAGGTTATGGTATGAGAGCCATGGAGGTGACTGGGAGACATGAGGTGCCATGGGTTGGTATGGGGAGTGTATGGGGGGAGGGTGATGGCTGGAGGGCTGTTTTTTGCTATTTTTTTCATTGCTTCAACAAAGTGCCAGTGCACCAAGGAATGTTTTCCACCAAGCCTGCCTCCTCACCTGGCAGCCTCCGAACTGTTTCCAGGGTCACGCACTATGACTCCCATAAAATCCAGCCTCCCCGGAACAAAAATCCGAAGTTTCGGGGCACATTTTTCTAGGTTGGGTTTGCAGAATTGGGATTTGTCCCGACTCTGCATCCCAACCCAGGAGCAAAAAACTCAGGCTTAAGTTTCAGTATGTCATGGAGGGTGCATTGCATTGTCAGAGGTGCTGTCTTTCATTTGAGACATTGAACTGTAGATCCACCTTCTTGTCCAACATAATGTAAATATACCGTTAGGCTTTATCCTAGAGTATTAAATATATTTAATTAATTAGATTTAAATAAAAATAGTTTGCATTTATATGGCACATTTAGCCAGAATATTTTTAAAGTAGTCTTGCACAATTAAAGTTAAAGAATCACTCAGTTCAGGTTAGATTAATTAAATCTGAAAATCAGTGTTGGATTGTTAGTAGAGCTGGGTATGGTGTAACGTATTTTTTGACCAGTTTGCTGGTCCTGCTTAACCTTGCTGCAGAGGCTTATACATGAACATGGGCTTCAGAGGATCGTGTGTCTGAATAAGTTTGTGAAGATGTTTAACAACTTCCACTGCTATTTGGTGCTCTTCAACTTAATTATTCCAGTCTCTATGTATGTTGTTGACATTCTTGGACAAAGGCATGTATATTGTTCCTGCAAATCACTAATTTAAACCACTCTTTAGCATGCCGCCACCAGCCTGACTCAATTTCCTATTTAACAATCATGATGCCATTCAGTAATCAAATGGGCTGCATTGAATGAAAAAGTGGTGTAAAGGACATAGAATTTTATTTTACTCAAGTAAACATACATAAAACTACAAAAGATATCAGTGTGGCAAGCTTAACATTTTAGTAATTGCAATATTTATATACAATTACTTATTTATAGTCAATTACTGTCATTAGATTATGCCCAAATGTACACAATTGGATAAATAAAGAACAAAATTAAAATATGAAAGCATAGAAATCATGGAATAAGAAAAGACAATTCCCTTTATGGACCATCTATAATTATGGCTTCTGCCCAATATATTTACTGTGCTGAGTAAAAGTCCTCTAAAATTTTGCACTGACTTCAAAGTGCATGAAATTCTGAGAATCAGTTCAACATTGCAGCATACGTTATTTAACATTGGCAGGTTGTTTTCCACAAATTGCCTGAATCATGAGTCATTGTGTTCTACAGAGTATTTTGATTTTCTTTGCCTACTCCAGTCCTCAAGTTCTGTCGAAGGGTCATGAGGACTCGAAACGTCAACTCTTTTCTTCTCCGCCGATGCTGCCAGACCTGCTAAGTTTTTCCAGGTAATTCTGTTTTTGTTTTGTTTAACCTTATCCAATTCCTTTCAAAAGATTCATAATATGTGAGCAGTAATTGTGGTTTGGAGAGAAAGGAGAGCAAAACATCTGTTATTTTGTCACAGTGGCATCATGCACATATGGCATGATGATATATTTTGGTGAAACGTATCTTATTGGATAATGTGCTTGCAAACAAATTAATCCACATTCTAAGATAAAAGCAAAATATGGCAGATGCTGGAAATTTGAAATAAAAACAGAAAATGTTGGAAAAACTTAGCAGCTCTGGCAGCATTTGTGGAGAGAGAAACAGAGTTAATGTTTTGAGTCCATATGGCCCTCAGGAAGAATCATACGGACTCAAAGCATTAACTCTGTTTCTATCTCCACAGATGCCTGCTATGTTTTTCCAGCATTTTCTGTTTTTATTCCAAATTCTGATCTTTTTCATGAAAATATGGCCCTTTAACTACTACTGCAAGCCCATTCCTTTAATCAATACATTGGAGATAAGAGAAATATTTTGCTAATCTCTGGTATCATGTGAGGTTTGTTGATTTTGCACTCATCCCATGGTTACAAACCTAAGTTAAATAGTTTGTTGGCATTTGCATTATCCAAACTGTTCTGTACTCCTAAAAGTTTACTTGTAGCCCATTTAATTTTCCTTGCTTCAATGAGTACAAATTCAGTTTGCTAAGTCTGTCTTCATAAGCTGGTTGTTGAAGACCCAGAATTATCCTTGCCACGATCTTTGAAATCTTTCCCAATGCGTGAATTACCCTTGAATATAGTGTTTAAAATTGCACACATTATTCCAAGTATGTCCTTGCAAATGACCTAAAGTTCAGATCATTTGTTTTGACTTATAATCAAATCACCATGAAATACACTTCAGTGCATAATTTACTTTATTGATAACAGCTTCAAATTTACTGGTCAGGTTACACTAAATTCTTTTCTTTCCAACTTTGCTAATGGGCACCATCATAGTGTACATATTTTCTGTCCGCAAGCATGACCCAGACCTACCTGTCGCTTGCCATTTCAACACTCCACCCTGCTCTCATGCCCACATGTCCATCCTTGGCCTGCTGCAATGTTCCAGTGAAGCTTAATGCAAACGGGAGGAACAGCACCTCATTTTCCAACTAGGCACTTTACAGCCTTCCGGACTGAATACTGAGTTTAACAATTTTAGATCATGAACTCTCTCCTCCATCCCCGCCCCCTTTCCGATCCCCCTTTTTCCAAAAATTTATATATATTTTTCTTTTCCCACCTATTTCCATAATTTTAAATGTATTTCCATCCATTGTTTTATCTCTACCTTTTAGCCTATTTCGATCCCTTCCCCCCACCCGACCCTCACTAGAGCTATCTGTACCTTGCTCGTCCTGCTTTCTACCCTAATGTCACCATTAGCACATTTCTTAGCTAATATCACCATCGTCAACACCTCTTTGTCCTTTTGTCTATAACACTTCTGGCAATCTCCACCTATCACTGGCCCTCTATCCAGCTCTACCTGTCCCCACCCCCCTTAAACCAGCTTATATTTCACCTCTTTTCTATTTTTCCTTAGTTCTGTTGAACAGTCATACGGACTCGAAATGTTAACTGTGTTCCTCTCCACAGATGCTGTCAGACCTGCTGAGTTTTTCCAGGTATTTTTGTTTCTGTAATCTGTTTCATTGTTTGGTACCTTGCATTTATCTGCATTAAATCCATCACCATTCCTTAAATTATCTTAACTGGACCAGATTTACTTTAATGCTATCAATCTCCCCTATATTTGTTACCTCACAGCATAGCTAAGTATTGGCAGTTCTTTCATATTATTAGAAACTCACCTCCATATCATGTATATATACGATTAAGAGTGAAGATCCTGCAAAAGACTCCTGCCAAACCTTTTTCCACAATGCCTGCCTAGACAGCTATTTCAATTTATTGTCAATTATGTTTTTCAATGCCAAACCATCTGCCCCCCCCACCCCCTCCCCGCCGAGAAATATAAATATTCCAGTAATGTAGTTTATTTTTCATCCAAAGCTTAAGGGACCAAAATAAATATTTTGCCACTTTACGTTTAAGCTTCAATGCTGTGAATCTTTTGTAACTTGTATGTTGTAACTAGAAACAGTAACATTGTGTCACCTTGAGTTTTTTTTCAGTTACTGTAAACAGTGTGAACATGTGTCATTCCGGATAGCAGGCTATCTTGATGTCTGATGTCCTATTTCCTAGGTTAAACTGCTACTACCAATGAGCACTTAGAAGTTCCTTAGTAGTAGCATTAAAAATGATTGAATTGCACTTTTGGTTATTTAGGAAGCGATGGCATTGCATGAGCATACGTTTTACATTTCATTGCTTGGTGTACGTCCCAAAAAATTGAGGTGAAAAGTAAGTACTTGTGCAGTTGAATTTCAGCAGGTGTTCCCCCGACTATCTGCCATAACTTCAGCAAGAAAACCCATGGAAACCAAGAGAAATGCTGTAAATGGCCATTTCATTCGATCTTCTGCTGAAGATATAATGCAAGATCAGGAGAACATGCAGAACTTAATGGCATGTGTATACAACATCCAGGAAAGATCTGATTTTGCCCATCACCCAGAAGCATTTTCTTTCAGCTTGCCTTTAGGCTCTTTGTTCAAATAATATTTCTCCTTAGAGCTAAATCTAATGTTTGAATTGTTCTTTTTCACTTTCAGATGAATACACAATGCAGAAATGCCAATGCAGTTGAAAAAGGTAAAACCCAATTCTGAACTGCCTGTCTTGCTCTCCAGCAAGAGCTTCAGCTAAAAGCTTTCAAATCTCTCTTGAGAATTGAAGAAGCCCTGCGGGATTCAAAGAATCAGATTTTATTTATTCCATTAAACAATTTTCCTGATCGGATTTCAGTTAAGCGCACAAAGCAATAAAAAGCTCCTGTTCTAAAATCAATTCTGGTATTAACTCCAAAATTCAGTTAGGATTTATGATCTTGTTGTGAATGCTTTATGAATCCCAAAGTGGTACAAATAAATCTAATTCCCTTTCCAGTTCTTGTTCACTCTTATTCAAAAGGTGAGCAGATTTTAAAAACTTCACATTTTTAACCAAAAATGTTAATAATAAAGCACTTTATTTAAAGCAACATGTTATACAGCATATTGCCTGATATAAAATACAGTCTGCAGCAAAAATTCATTATTCAGCTAATTTAATACTAGTTCATATTTTGCACTGAATGTTAAATGCGTGATGTAATAATACTAATGAAGTAGCTTAGAAGCAATTCAACCAATAATTAAGGGGGTAATCAGTTTCCACTTTCTGCTACATTGCTCACAATTTTTTCTCTCGCCACTAGTAGTGAGCATAATGGAGCTGGGTATTAACTTCCAATACAAAATCAGTCTTAATAACTCTAAGGCAACACCTAAGACATTGTTTTTCACGCAACCTATGATGTAACTAAGTTAACTACAATGTAGCATATACACTGCTGTTAATACAGCCACATTCTTCCATGTGAATACATCTAAAAATAAAACAGATTCAATTTTCAGTTCTTGTTAACATTCACTTTCAAATGATGAGAACATTTTTGAAGCAGACTTACCAGCTCTGAAATTTCTCAGCTAGGGGGCAGCAGAAATTGGGGTTTGTGCCTTGGTGTGATGTAGGAATTTGGAGGGGATCCCTTATCCTCTGGGATGTCGGCACGAAACATTTCAGTCATATACCTTCAATTAACTCCTCATTAGGCCTGTATTAGCTGTATACTCTATGGGGAAGAGTGCTAACTCCTAGGTCAATCTTACCTGATTCTTCTTTGCTCTATTCTGTGGTATACTTCACAGAATCACAGAATCACACAGTGCAGAAGAGACCCTTCAGCCCATCGAGTCTGCATCGACACGTGAGAAACACCTGACCTACCTACCTACCTAACTCCATTTACCAGAACTTGCCCCATATCCTTGAATGTTATGACGTGCCAAGTGCTCGTCATCATCTCTGTGATATTGGCATACAAGGGAATGTTCATATTGCATGCCACCCCCACTCACAAGAAGGTCTCACTGTGGGTTGAGAATGAGGGGGGCAAGTTAAAAAACCTCCGAGGTCTCACACTGTCAGGGGAAGTGAGAAGCAAGTTAGATCTTTGCAGCCAAAATATCGAAAAGAAATTGATGTGAAAAGTTGATTCCAGTTACAGAAATCGCTACTGACTTAAACTCTGTATACTCTTCAAATTCAGAATCCACTCCCTTCTTCTTGTCTCAGCTCATCCTGGCACAAGCCGAACCTTAGGATTCTCAATCTAATTTGGGCTAAGTATCATGTAAATGGAAAACCAGGAAATGCCATAGGCCCTCATTAAAAGATTAAATTAATTCATTGGGACTCATCAAGGAAATTGTAAGAAAGACCAAAAGGCATGGGGTAATTTGGGAATTTGATTTTGTAGCAGAAAATCACTGTAAATAGTTACCATCCCATTTTTCTGTGAAAACAAGTTTTTTGCTCCAATAATATACTGACACTATATTTAAAAGCCATGTGGAAATGCAAGGTCACAATGTGGTAAATAGATTACGTTATTTTTTGAAGGATAAATAAAGTATTATTTAAAAATTCAAAATGACCAAGAGTTAATGATGTCTCTAGGTTGGTTTTGGAGAATAAGAAGTTGTGTGATACAAACTACCTGATCAATATTTGAACACAGCTTCCAGCCAATCCGCCTGAAACTGGTTTTTCCCCTCCTTTTCACACCATCAGCTTGCCTATCTCCTAGTACAGGTGCCGATGCACTGATTGAGGTATTCATTTCAGATAGGACCAGAATTTAAGTCACCTGAATTTGAATGGCAAAGCAATGGACAATATAACTCCTGTTGCCTGAAAAGGTTTATATCAATGTGCGGCAATTTCGCCCACCAACTTATTTTGGTTGTAACACTCCACTTATTACTAACATTAAGGAAAACCAAATCATTTTACAATCCAAGACAATTATTTTGTAGCTATATTAGAGGTGCATTTGATGTGGCTTGTCATTTTTAAGGCCACAGAGCCTAATTCGTGTAGTTATGCATTTCCTGATGTCACTCATTCACTTTTCCAGAACTGCTTCATCCAATTCAGGGTCACAAGGAGTGCCGATACTAGGCAGGGTATGCCCAGGACAGGGCACCAGCCTGTCACAGGGCACACACATTGGGGGACAATTTACCACAGCCAACCCAGCTAACCAGCACGTCTAGTCAGCAAGTCACTGCGCTACCGTGCCTTCAATTAGAGGCTAATTACTAGGCCTTTCTCCTCTCTTTCCTAGAAAGTTCAACTGTGATTTAGTTTTTGGTGTTTTATACATAGCATGACTGTGAAGTAACTGAATCACAGAATTGTTACAGCACAGAAGGAGGCCATTTGGTCGTCGTGTTAGCTTGTCTCAAAATAATAAACGTTGATGTACTTGTGCGCCTATACTGACCATTAACAAATGTATGTTAGTGTGTTAACAGTGCACACATGGATGCACACATACATACTTAAAGTTAAAAACAAAAAAACTGCGGATGCTGGAAATCCAAAACAAAAACAGAATTACCTGGAAAAACTCAGCAGGTCTGGCAGCATCGGCGGAGAAGAAAAGAGTTGACGTTTCGAGTCCTCATGACCCTTCGACAGAACTTGAGTTCGAGTCCAGGAAAGAGCTGAAATATAAGCTGGTTTAAGGTGTGTGTGTGGGGGGCGGAGAGATAGAGAGACAGAGAGGTGGAGGGGGTTGGTGTGGTTGTAGCGACAAACAAGCAGTGATAGAAGCAGATCATCAAAAGATGTCAACAACAATAGTACAATAGAACACATAGGTGTTAAAGTTAAAGTTGGTGATATTATCTAAACGAATGTGCTAATTAAGAATGGATGGTAGGGCACTCAAGGTATAGCTCTAGTGGGTTTTTTTTTTTATTTTTTTATATAATGGAAATAGGTGGGAAAAGGAAAATCTTTATAATTTATTGGGAAAAAAAAGAAGGGGGAAACAGAAAGGGGGTGGGGATGGGGGAGGGGACTCACGACCTAAAGTTGTTGAATTCAATATTCAGTCCGGAAGGCTGTAAAGTCCCTAGTCGGAAGATGAGGTGTTGTTCCTCCAGTTTGCGTTGGGCTTCACTGGAACAATGCAGCAAGCCAAGGACAGACATGTGGGCAAGAGAGCAGGGTGGAGTGTTAAAATGGCAAGCGACAGGGAGGTTTGGGTCATTCTTGCGGACAGACCGCAGGTGTTCTGCAAAGCGGTCGCCCAGTTTACGTTTGGTCTCTCCAATGTAGAGGAGACCACATTGGGAGCAACGAATGCAGTAGACTAAGTTGGGGGAAATGCAAGTGAAATGCTGCTTCACTTGAAAGGAGTGTTTGGGTCCTTGGACGGTGAGGAGAGAGGAAGTGAAGGGGCAGGTGTTGCATCTTTTGCGTGGGCAAGGGGTTGTGCCATAGGAGGGGGTTGAGGAGTAGGGGGTGATGGAGGAGTGGACCAGGGTGTCCCGGAGGGAGCGATCCCTACGGAATGCCGATAAGGGGGGTGAAGGGAAGATGTGTTTGGTAGTGGCATCATGCTGGAGTTGGCGGAAATGGCGGAGGATGATCCTTTGAATGCGGAGGCTGGTGGGGTGATAAGTGAGGACAAGGGGGACCCTATCATGTTTCTGGGAGGGAGGAGAAGGAGTGAGGGCGGATGCGCGGGAGATGGGCCGGACACGGTTGAGGGCCCTGTCAACGACCGTGGGTGGAAAACCTCGGTTAAGGAAGAAGGAGGACATGTCAGAGGAACTGTTTTTGAATGTAGCATCATCGGAACAGATGCGACGGAGGCGAAGGAACTGAGAGAATGGGATGGAGTCCTTACAGGAAGTGGGGTGTGAGGAGCTGTAGTCGAGATAGCTGTGGGTGTCGGTGGGTTTGTAATGGATATTGGTGGACAGTCTATCACCAGAGATTGAGACAGAGAGGTCAAGGAAGGGAAGGGAAGTGTCAGAGATGGACCACGTGAAAATGATGGAGGGGTGGAGATTGGAAGCAAAATTAATAAATTTTTCCAAGTCCTGACGAGAGCATGAAGCAGCACCGAAATAATCATCGATGTACCGGAGAAAGAGTTGTGGAAGGGGGCCGGAGTAGGACTGCAACAAGGAATGTTCCACATACCCCATAAAGAGACAGGCATAGCTGGGGCCCATGCGGGTACCCATAGCCACACCTTTTATTTGGAGGAAGTGAGAGGAGTTGAAGGAGAAATTGTTCAGCGTGAGAACAAGTTCAGCCAGACGGAGGAGAGTAGTGGTGGATGGGGAAAAGCCCAACGCAAACTGGAGGAACAACACCTCATCTTCCGACTAGGGACTTTACAGCCTTCCGGACTGAATATTGAATTCAACAACTTTAGGTCGTGAGTCCCCTCCCCCATCCCCACCCCCTTTCTGTTTCCCCCTTCTTTTTTTTCCCCAATAAATTATAAAGATTTTCCTTTTCCCACCTATTTCCATTATATAAAAAAATAAAAAAAAAAAACCCACTAGAGCTATACCTTGAGTGCCCTACCATCCATTCTTAATTAGCACATTCGTTTAGATAATATCACCAACTTTAACTTTAACACCTATGTGTTCTATTGTACTATTGTTGTTGACATCTTTTGATGATCTGCTTCTATCACTGCTTGTTTGTCGCTACAACCACACCAACCCCCTCCACCTCTCTGTCTCTCTATCTCTCCGCCCCCCACACACACACCTTAAACCAGCTTATATTTCAGCTCTTTCCTGGACTCGAACTCAAGTTCTGTCGAAGGGTCATGAGGACTCGAAACGTCAACTCTTTTCTTCTCCGCCGATGCTGCCAGACCTGCTGAGTTTTTCCAGGTAATTCTGTTTTTGTTTTACATACTTAAAGTGCCTTATTTGCTTCAGTAAACATTCTTGACTCTGGGCTATTGTCCCAGTCCTCAGTCTTGTTAACTCCCTGCCTCAAGGTTACTGAGAGAATTTGAGGAGGGAACTCTTGATCAGTGGAGCTAATTTATTGCTCCCTGTTTTCTTTTTTGCTGAAGACCAAGATAACTTAACTTTTTAAAGGTAGCTTTGTTGAAGTGCTAAGTTCATTCACCAGACTTTGCCTTCACTAAACCAAATTGTTGTCCAGTGTTTTAATGCTGTTCACCCTGCCTCTTCAGCCTTTTACCGCCTCTTTACACCAACAATAATAGAACAGTTGATGATTGTGGGTGATCCAAGATCTGTCCAATTCCAATTTATTAAACATATATATTTACGATATCAAAACCAGTGCTTTTGGAATTTTAAAATGAACTTTAGCCAATGGTTCTCATAGGGATGTTTTTGTTTCTATAACTTGGAATGCACAGCTTGGTCATCTGGCCTGAAGCTCCAGTGGCCCTTTCAACTACAGTTAATGGTATATCTTTTTAAAGCATAGTCCTGCACTGCCTTCAGGACTGTGTTTTTCCCTCTGATTACTATAATTATATTGGAAGATATGTGTGCTGATTTTCAGCCATCTTTTTTGGATGGAAGTCTTTAGAACATAATGGCATAGCCATAGATACTGCAGACTGTATGCCCGATGCTTTATTCCTCTGGTCAGTCAACAAGCTCCATCTAATTCACTTTTGCTTTGCCAAGGCATTAATTTGGTATGCAAACCTAAAGGAGCTTTTAATGCTGGCTCTGGTAGCTCTATGCTTGGGGCCTCCTGACGGATACATACAGCAACCGAGAGCCTGTTTATTAGTTTACAAGGTTCAACAGTTTATTTTCACATTGCAGCAGTGAGTAGCCTTCTAGCTTACACTCATCCCATGAATGGCATGTAACCTCTGTTAAAGAATTCTGATTAAAGGCCTTTAAGAGTTTCAAAATGGACTCAGATCAAATAAATGCAAGAATAGAAATCTCACCAGCTAATAATGTATCTGAGCATGTGTATAGCTATCTTTCTTTACAACATTTAGAGGTTATAAAGCAATTCAGTAGAACATACTCCGTAATGGTCTGAAATAATATGTTAAAAAACTCATGTTCAATGTCTTTACCAGATTCTGAGCATTAGCTGGCTGTGGTGTCCTCCCCTTCTTATTCTCTGGAAGGCTACACTTATTCTGTGTAGCAGTCAGCAATTGTTTTTGCCCTAATTCTTCCCGTTAGCCTTTTAATTTCAGGCTATTATTATGAACATAGTACTTGCAATTCTTTCAACTTATTTCTTATAGCTCTCAGCATCCCATTGGCTGTGAACACATTTCTGTTGGAGCAGCTGTTTACTCAAGATGTCAATAACTGTAGACTTTCAAATAGCCTCTTTTCCTATAATTATGTTTCTGACTCAAGTGTCAAGTCCCCCCACCCCCCCACTCCTCTTCTCCTTCATATAATGCTGGTATAAATAACACCTGAAGAAAAGTCATGCAACTTATTCTAATATAGTAAGATGACAAGTTCTCAACTTGTGTTTGCTTGAATAAAAATAGAAAAGAAAACTATTAACAATATTATCACATTAACTGAATCTTGGTTAATAAATCACTGATTTACAACCACGTGCCCTTAACATTTGCAGCTTATTTTTAAATTCCATTTTTGAGATCACCTATTTGGTAAAGTAAATAGATTAGAGTACTTGGAAAATCAGTTTCTACTGATTTAGAAAAAGACAACATATATAAAATATGTGAAGGGCTCTTATCACAATTCTATAGCATGCTTTTCAACAATTCCTAAAGCTCAGATAGATAGGTTCTTGATTGATAATGGAATCAAAGGTTATGAGGAGTAGGGGGGAGAATGGGGTCGAGAAACTTATCAGCCATGATTGAATGGCGGAGCAGACTCGATGGGCCGAATGGCCTAATTTCTGCTCCTATGTCTTATGGTCTCAGTCTTTTTAAAAGGCAATATATAAATTTTACTTAGTATTTCTCCAAAGTTGTCACTCCAACAATAAAACATTTAAAACATTTCATTTGTCTTTTCTTTCAGATTAATTAACGGCATTTTTGTAAACTCATAAATTCTGCTTGGAAAAATATCCTCTAACGTATCCCGATTGAATTGTTAATGTGAATTTTAAAAATATAAACAAAACTTTAAAAGAGCATTAAATCTAGTATGAATGGAATCTGATTATGCTTCGTTGATTTTAATTGGCTGTTACAGAATATATTGCTTTTGAGTCAAGATTTTAAAATGGCCTCTAGAAGGCACTGCTTGCTCACATTGCTTAAGGACACTACTGCCAGCTTTCTCAGTCACCAGCACTAACAGTTAAGATCATACCAACGATAAACAATCCCTCACATGTTGCCAGTGTTTAGTTTTCTCGTAGCACTTAAAATTGGAATGGACAAACACATCAGCTTAAAAAAAATAAAGTGCCACGGTTGCTTCAAACCTGAAATAAAAATGAACCACTGCAGATATTCAGTAGAAAGCATCTCTGGAGGGAGAAAAATAATTAATGAACAGTGTTTAATGGAAGGAACAGGGGTCTTGCCTTCCAGCCGAAGATCTGCTGGGAGCCCATGTTGCTTCTTTTTGGGGAAAGTCCACCGAATTAAATGCCACTCGGTGTCGGCAAGGCCTTCTCCGGGATCAAGAGCCCAGGGGAACGGAAGTCTCGCCTGCTGAGAGCTTCTGGCCAGAGGCCGGCAGCTCCACTGAATAGCATTGCCACTGGGGAGGTTGTGGTTGTTGCTGGTACAACATGCACCCTAAACCTGGTTTTAGCACTGGATCCCATGCCACAGTTGAGTTGGCAGGGGTGATAGGGGAGAATGGAGGTGGCTGCAAGGGCAGAGGGTGTCTCTTAGCAGGCACACCTCCTTTCCTCATGTCACTGTATGCTATTTAAACGAGGGACCCCAGAAGAGTCTGCAAGCAACCCCACACGACTGGTATTAACCTAGTAGCCTCAGCCACCATGTTAATACCAGCGAAGGAGGAATGGAGCCCTGAAGTGGGCATTAAATGCTCACTCAAGGGCCTCAGTTGGCGACAGAGCAAGGAGGGCAGTTATGTTTTACAACATAACTGATTCTCTGCATGTGGAATGAACTGTCTGGGGGAGAGAGAGAGAGAGAGAGAGAGAGACTGTCTGGGGGAGAGAGAGAGAGAGAGAGAGACTATCTGTGGGAAAGAGAGAGAGACTGTCTGGGGGAGAGAGAGAGAGAGAGACTGTCTGGGGGAGAGAGAGAGAGACTGTCTGGGGGAGAGAGAGAGAGAGACTCTGGGGGAGAGAGAGAGACACTGTCTGGGGGAGAGAGAGAGAGACTGTCTGGGGGAGAGAGAGAGAGACTCTGGGGGAGAGAGAGAGACTGTCTGGGGGAGAGAGAGAGAGAGGGAGAGACTGTCTGGGGGAGAGAGAGAGAGAGAGAGAGACTGTCTGGGAGAGAGAGAGAGAGACTGTTGGCTGGAAGGCAGTGAAGAAACATGAGGTCTGAGTGTGGCTTCAAAGTGAAATTATGCTGTTTGTGTTCACTTTATTTATTGCAGGTGGTGCAAAAGGGCTGTACTGGGGTGGGCCTTCTGGAGATGGCAGGGAGTTGAGTTGTGGATTCTAAGAGAATATGTCCTTTATGAGAACACTTCTGACATTTCTGGATGCTGCCACCAGCTCCTCCTGCTGTTAAAGTTCATTGTCTCTTCCCAGCTCCAACTCATTTGCCTGAACAGCTACTCCACCCTCTTACGACCTGACACCACTTTCCAACAACAAGTTATGTTTATATAGAGCCTTTAACATAATAAAATCTCCCAATGCACTTCACAAAAGCAATATGGAAAAATGTTAGACAGCCGCCCACATTAGGAGTTATTAGGCCACATGACCAAAAACTTGGTCACCGAAGTACTTTTCAAGGAACGTCTTAAAAGGAAAAAGAGATGGAGAGTTATAGGGAAGGAATTACAGTGCTTCATGTCTTGACAGCTGAAGGAATAATTCCAGGCCATAATAATGCAGCAGTTATGGAGGAATAATGGAGAGTACAGCTAGATTTGCCCAAGCAGCAGAAGCCAGCCTTCAGGATATCTCTAGCCTTTTCCTTGATTAGCCATGTTGAAGGGGCCCAATTATATTTTTCCTTTATTTCATCATGGAGCGTCTTCATTAGGATCATCACTGTTTTCATTAGGTACCCTATATTGCTTAGAAGCCATCCTGATACTTTCCTCTGGCTTGTGAGGAGAGTTGGTACTGAAGGCATCATGCCAGTTACCAAGATAAAGCACATCCACATCCTGAAACAAAATAGCAGCACCATTGGCAAAAGTATTCTCACATTGAGCTGAAGTTGCTTTTGAATTTGGAATTCCAGCAATATTTCTATCTTTATTCCTGCTGCAGAGATTGTAACTGCCATTTTTTCTTAACCAGTAAGTCTTATGTTGGGGAGGGCATAATGTTTCTGTGGTCTCATTTAAATATAGTTGCTATGATGTAGGTGTTATGTGTGAGTATATAAAATTAGCAGGCTGGTACATTCATGATGACTGGAGTTTCATGACTGGTTGCTCCCACCTTCTGTATAGCATAATTCCAACATACAAAACTGGTGGATACTGCATGTTCCTGGACCCATTTTCCAATCCCATTTGCCAAGACTGCAAAGATATTTGGGGAGAACGAGTAGATTATCTCAACCTCCAACTCCCATGCTATTGGCATGTTTGGAAAACATCTCCATTGGTTTCTCAACTTTCCTCCTCCTATCCCTTCCAGCTTTTTCTCACTTCCTCTGGAAACACACATACTTGTATCTCGAACCTATTTATATTATTCCACAGTAACTTGTACCATATAAACAGTTGCCCACTCTAGCGCTACCTGATTTCCCCATTTAGTCCTAATTTCCAAAAAATTAAAATATTTTCTGTAGATTTTGACCAGTGTCAGGAGAACAATTCCTCCGGATGTTTATTTTAGTAATGTGGCAGGTTTTAGAGGGAGCATGGAGTTTGTCTCAAAACAAAGATCAAAATCTACCAGGCGGTGGTTCTCAAATCACTTCTCTATGACTGTGAGGCCTACTGGCATCTCCTAAAGCAGCTAGATGCATTCCACCTTCACTGGTTGAGATCCATCAATTAGCAGGACAAAATTTCTAACACCAAAGTTTGTGCAAAGTGTCGCATACCTGGTATCGAAAGCATGCTCATTAGCTCAGCTTTGCTGGGATGGCCATATGATTTGCATGAGGATTCCCACTTTCTACAGCCAGCTGAGCATGGGAACCCACACCACAGGACATCCCAGCCTCAGATACAAAGACAATCTCAGAGCCTGTAAGTTGAACTCCACTACATGGGAAAAATTCCTGGACAGATCCAAGTGGCAAAGTCTCTGTCATCAAGCAATCTCAACATTTGAGGAGAACAGAGATAGATCCTTACAGGGCAAGTGAGTATGCTGCAAAGCCAGTGTCTTCACCAACTCCTCCAACAGTGAGCGACTTGAAACATCTGCAATCAGATCTGCAAATCAAGATCTGATTTAACTTCACATATGAGAGAACACCAACCCAGACTGTGAACAACTGGTGTCCTTGCTGAACACTTGTTCAGTGTAGAGTACAGGTCTCCTTATTTAAGGAAGGCTGTAAATGCATTGGAAGCGGTTCAGAGGGGGGGTAAGAGATCACATTTGAGAAGATGTGGTAAGTCAAAGAGCAGAGAAAAGGCAAGAGAGAAAGGTATTAATATGGGAAATGATAAACAGATTGTGACAGGAAGGGACAGGGAGCACAAATCTAAGAGGAAATCAGCAAATGAGGCTAGAAGTTACAAAAATAACAAAAGGATGAAACTAAGCTCTCTGTATCTGAATGCACGTAGCATTCAAAACAAAACAGATGAACGGAGAGTGCAAATAGAAATAAATAAGTATGATCTGATAGCCATTACAGAGACATGGCTGTTGGTGACATAGTTTGGGACCTGAATATTGAAGGGTGCATGACATTTAGGAAGGACAGGAAGCTAGGAAATGGTGGAGGGGTGGCTCTGTTAATTAATGATGGTATTAGCACATCAGAGAGGGATGACCTAAGTTTAGGAAACCAGGATATTCAAACGGTTTGGGTAGAGATGAGAAATTAAAAAGGCAAGAAGTCACTTGTGGGAGTGGTGTACAGGCCCCCTAAAGGAAGAAATAATGGGAGCTTGTCAGAAAGCTTTAGCAATAATCATGGTGGATTTTAATCTGCATATAGACTGGGAAAATCAGATGGGCAAAGATAGCCTAGATGAGGAAGTTGTAGAATGTTTTTGGGATAGTTTCTTAGAACAGCACATTCTGGTACCAACAAGAGAGTAGGCTATACTAGACCTGGTACTGTGCAATGAGATAGGATTAATTAATGGCCTCATACTGAAGGCACCCCTAGGTAGCAGCGATCATAATATGATTGAATTTTACATTCATGTTCAAGGGAGAAAAGAATGGGTCCAAAACTGGTATTTTAAACTATATTAAGAGCAATTGTGAGGGCATGAAAGCACACCTAGCTAGTGTTAACTGGCAAATTAGGCTAAGGGATAGGCCAATAAAGATGCAATGGCAGACATTTAAGAGGCTATAAAAACAAAAAACTGCGGATGCTGGAAATCCAAAACAAAAACAGAATTACCTGGAAAAACTCAGCAGGTCTGGCAGCATCGGCGGAGAAGAAAAGAGTTGACGTTTTGAGTCCTCATGACTCTTCCACAGAACTGAGTGAATATAAGGAGAGGGGTGAAATATAAGCTGGTTTAAGGTGGTGGGGTGGGGGGGGGGGCGGTGTTGGGTAGCGGGAGAGAAGTGGAGTGGTGTCGTGTGGTTGTAGGCCAAAGCAGTGATAGAAGCAGATCATCAAAAGATGTCACAGACAGCAGAACAAAAGATCACATAGGTGTCGAAGTTGGTGATATTATCTAAACGAATGTGCTAATTAAGAATGGATGGTAGGGCACTCAAGGTATAGTTCTAGTGGGGGTGGGGGGAGCATAAAAGATTTAAAAATATTTAAAAATAATGGAAATAGGTGGGAAAAAGAAAATCTATAAAATTTATTGGAAAAAAAACAAAAGGAAGGGGGAAGAAACAGAAAGGGGGTGGGGATGGAGGAGGGAGGTCAAGACCTAAAGTTGTTGAATTCAATATTCAGTCCGGAAGGCTGTAAAGTGCCTAGTCGGAAGATGAGTTGTTGTTCCTCCAGTTTGCGTTGGGCTTCACTGGAACAATGCAGCAAGCCAAGGACAGACATGTGGGCAAGAGAGCAGGGTGGAGTGTTGAAATGACAAGCGACAGGGAGGTTTGGGTCATTCTTGCGGACAGACCACAGGTGTTCTGCAAAGCGGTCGCCTCGTTTATGTTTGGTCTCTCCAATGTAGAGGAAACCACATTGGGAGCGATGAATGCAGTAGACTAAGTTGGGGGAAATGCAAGTGAAATGTTGCTTCACTTGAAAGGAGTGTTTGGGCCCTTGGACAGTGAGGAGAGAGGAAGTGAAGGGACAGGTGTTACATCTTTTGCGTGGGCATGGGGTGGTGCCATAGGTGGGGGTTGGGGAGTAGGGGGTGATGGAGGAGTGGACCAGGGTGTCCCGGAGGGAATGATCCCTACGGAATGCCGACAGTGGGGGTGAGGGGAAGATGCGTTTGGTAGTGGCATCATGCTGGAGTTGGCGGAAATGGCTGAGGATGATCCTTTGAATGCGGAGGCTGGTGGGGTGATAAGTGAGGACAAGGGGGACCCTATCATGTTTCTGGGAGGGAGGAGAAGGCGTGAGGGCAGATGTGCGGGAGATAGGCCGGACACGGTTCAGGGCCCTGTCAACGACCTTGGGTGGAAAACCTCGGTTAAGGAAGAAGGAGGACATGTCAGAGGAACTGTTTTTGAAGGTAGCATCATCGGAACAGATGCGACGGAGGGATATCATGTAAAAGGGATATCATGTTTAATCAAGTTATTGGAACTCTTTGACAAAGTAACATATGCTGTGGATAAAGGCTAACTGGTGGATTTACTGCACTTAGATTTCCAGAAGACATTTGATAAGGTGCCACATCAACGGTTATTGCAAAAAAATAGAAGCTCATTTTGTAGGGGGGGTAACATATCAGCATAGATAGAAGATTGGTTAGCTAACAGGAAACAGAGGGTAGGCATAAATGGGTCTTATTCTGGTTGACTAGATGTAATGAGTGGGGTGCCACAGGGTTCAGTGCTGGGGCCTCAACTTTTTACAATTAATATAAATGACTTGGATGAAGGGACCGAAGTACTAACTTTGCTGATGACAGAAAGATAGGTAGGATAGTAAGATGCAAAGAGGATATAAGGAGGCTACAAAGGAATATAGAGAGGTTAAGTGAGTGGGTAAAGACCTAGCAAATGGAGTATAACGTGGGCAAGCATGAAATTGTCTATTTTGGCAGGAAGAATAAAAAAAGAAGCATATTATCTAAATGGTGAGAGACTGCATGGCTCTGAGATGCAGAGGGATCTGGGTGTCCTAGTGCATGAATCTCAAAAGGTTAGTGTGCAGGTGCAGCAAGTAATTAGGAAAGCTAATAGAATGTTATCATTTATTGCGAGGGGAATTTAATTTATAAGTAGAGAGGTTATGCTTCAGTTATACAGAGCATTGGTGAGACCACCTCTGGAGTACTGTGTACTGGTACTGGGGTCCTTATTTAAGGAAGGATGTAAATGTGTTGGAAGCAGTTCAGAGAAGGCTTACCAGACTAATACCTGGAATGGGAGGGTTGTCTTACGAGAAAGGTTGGACAGGTTAGGCTTGTATCCACTGGAGTTTAGAAGAGTAGGAGGCGACTTGGATTGAAATATGTAAGATCCTGAGCATTCTTGTCAGGGTGGATATGGAGAGGATTTTCCTCTGGGAGAATCTAGAACTTGGGATCACCCATCTACAACAGGAATGAGGAGAATTTCTTTCTCTCAGAGGATTGAGAGTCTTTGGAACTCTCTTCCTCAAGAGAGTGGAGACAGTGTCTTTGAATTTTTAAAGACAGAGGTAGATTGTTGATAAGCAAGGGTCAAAAGGTTATTGGGGGTAAGTGGGGATGTGGAGTTGAAGTTGCAATCAGTTCAACCATGATCTTACTGAATGGCAGAGCAGGTTCAAGGGGCTGAATGTCCTACTCCTGCTCCTAATTCGTATGTTAGTCCGTCAAAGCGACGGGAGAATTCATCATGAGTGTGGCAACTAGTAATTGACATGTACATGTATGGCTGGAGCCTCAGCAAAGACAAATGATGAGTTTCGTTTGTACTTTAAAAAAAAACTAAGATCTCTAATTTCACCCCAAACAGAAAATCAAACAACCTCTCAAACTTCTGCCCTTGTACCATGCAACAACCGCTAGGAGGTATTTAACACTCGATCGGGCAAGAAGGCTATACTCCAGTTGCAAGGAGAGGCTGTAGCGACTCCTGCCAGCAATGAAATTATGGAATTTGCTGCTCACCATATAAGTGATTGAATCTTCATCTCTTAGCGGGCTTCTGCACTTTTTGGTTGCACTTTCACAGTGTTTTGTCAAGACTAAGATAAAAGCAAAAAACTGCGGATGCTGTAAATCCAAAACAAAAATAAAAATACCTGGAAAAACTCAGCAGGTCTGACAACATCTGCGGAGAGGAACGCAGTTAACGTTTCGAGTCGGTATGACTCTTTCACCTCTTTTCTATTTTTCCTTAGTTCTGTTGAAGAGTCATACGGACTCGAAACTTTAACTGCGTTCCTCTCCGCAGATGCTGTCAGACCTGCTGAGTTTTTCCAGGTATTTTTGTTTTCGTTTTGTCAAGACTTCCGGACGGAATATGAACCAATACCTGGAAGCCCGGTGAGAAAGAGACTATAGAAAGAGGGAGTGTAGTATGACGATTGCGAATAAGATACTGCCAATCAGGACTGGTGGCCGCTGGAACGCCTCTTTCGCAAAACCTGCCTCTACAAGTTGGGTAGCGCGGGCACACCTATGTCTGTTCAATAGCTTTTCTTGAAAGACACCATCCTCAAATCGAACTGCGAGACAGTGTCCCTTACTCAGTTAGGTAAAGCAAAAAGTTAGGCTCTCCGGATTCAGGACATCCAAAAATATCATAATTCATCCAGTTCAGAGAGAATGGCTGCTAAGGGCGTGCTCTATGTAAGTAAATAGTACGGTGAATATGCTATGTTTCTCGGGCACTTAATAAATTCTGCTGAGTATATAAATTCTGTTGAGTTATAAAGTGCTCAGATTACTTAAATGGATGCTCGGAAAAACGACTTTCGGGCCCGAGGTTTGTTCCAGCTGTCCCAATTTCTGTTTCTCTTATCAATCAAACTATTTATCTTGTGAAGGGAAATATTATATCACAAATGACAAATCATCCAGTCTCACGATTTATACCAGATGGATTGTGTTGGACATGAAAATAAGGTAGCCATCGACATGTTCAAGTTGGGAAATATTACAATAATGCTAAATTTATAGTTTGCAGATTTGCTGTTGGTGATGCTAAAAGCTAATGGGACTAAAACGCCCCCAGGAGCAGCGACAACCAATTGTTAACACCGCTACTGTGATAAGCGGCGATCTGAATTTGCAGCTTCAGAAATACCTGTGATAAATTACATGGGTTTCTGGGCGCGATAAAGTTTGGTCACAAACTGGGAAGTAAGCCATAATACCACTTTACCCTTTTCATTTTTTCCTTCCCGCCTGGTACCGAAACAGGAACTTTTTGCGTAAAAAAGAAGCAAAAACGATTAATTCTCACGCTGGGTGAATGGCTATAATTTTTTATCAAGAAAATTGTGTCTCTGATATTAATCGGGATAACTCCCTTTACTGAGCAGTTGTTGATTCTGTCATACCCAGTTTCCAAATATTTTGTAAATAGTTCCATTAGCCGGTTATATCACATACTGTTGCCTTCACATTAATATAATCATATGTAATTTTGGTACATCACTAATGTAAGACCATGGTACGGTTGTTTAAAAAATGCTAAGGTGCTACATAAATGCTACTCTCCGCGTCTTTCGTTGTTTGTCATCCGAGGGCCATACAAGAATATCAGATCCATTATAGTTGTTTATCTAAATAATCTACCCGATTAGACAGAAACGAATTCTTCCTTTATTTAAAGAACTGCACTCTTATCCCCTCTTAGCCTGTATTTGTGTGTTGAAAATGACCCAATCTCTTGGAGCCTCTGGTGATGCAAGCAGTGTATTTGTCCTACATCAACAACTTGCATTTATAGGGAATCTTTTAACAAAGTAAAACATTCAACGTAAGTCTCAGGAGCTTTGTCAAACAAAATTGGGAACTGAGCCATAAGAAGATATAAGGCCAGATGATTTTTTTTGGAAAAATATACTTTATTCATAAAATATCTGGAAGAACATTACAAAACATTTCTAAACAGCCCTCACAAAAAGTGCGATCATATTCAAGTTTCCCACATTGATCATGAGGTGCTTCAATACAACCAATGAACATTACATACTTTTCAATAAGGTCATTACAGTCAGACAGTGCATTGGTATTAAAGTTATCGACATAAGTCATGCTGTACTCTGAGGTGCTTCAATACAATTATGAAATATTTAGTATTCACTGCATACATTTAATGTGAGTCATACAGCCCGAGGGGTCTATACAATTCCCAGCCCCTGGGTGCAGCATGGCTGAAAGGTCTTAGACAGCAATCTTTCTCTATTGTGCCTTTGCAGCAACTGCCTCAAGCTTTTGTGTGTACCTCAGCACGTAGTCCTGGACCTTGGAATGTGCCAGTCTGCAACACTCGGTGGGAGACAACTCTTTGCACTGGAAGACCAACAAGTTTGGGGCAGACCAAAGAGCGTCTTCCACCGAGTTGATGATCCTCCAGCTGCAGTTGATGTTTGTCTCGGTGTGTGTCCCTGGGAACAGCCCATAGAGCACAGAGTCCTGTGTCACAGCACTGCTCAGGATAAACCTCGACATAAACCACTGTATCTCTCTCCAGACCTTCTTTGCAAAGGCACAATCCACAAGGAGGTGAATAATGGTCTCGTCCCCACCACAGCCACATTGAGGGCAACGTGCAGAGGGGGTGAGACTCCTGGCGTGCAGGAAGGATCTGACGGGGAGGGCCCTCTCACCACCAGCCAAGCTACATCTGGGTGCTTGTTGGAAAGTTCTGGTGATGAGGCATTCTGCCAAATGACTTTGACAGTCTGCTCGGGGAACCATCAGACAGGATCCACCATCTCCTTTTCCCACAGGGCCTCTAGGACGTTGCGTGCCGACCACTGCCTGATGGACTTGTGGTCAAACGTGTTTCTCTGCATAAATTTTTCCACAAGGGACAGGTGGTACTTGAAGCGTTCCGCGGCAGCGTGGCCAGACCCATCCTTTGCAACACCGGGGACAGGTAGAATCTCAGCGCGTAGTGACACTTGCAGCCACACACAAAGGTGGCCATCCGGATGAGGGCGATGTTGGGCACGTTTCCCCCCCTGCCCCCCCCCCCCCACCCCCTTATCGAGAGGCTTGTACTGTTAGAAAAGTGTCTATGGTGCAAAGAAAACTGGGCATGTGGGAGCGACGGTCCCTCTCCATTGGAGGTAAGAACCGGGTCATCAGGTGTGAGGCACTCTTGCTGTTGCTGTACGTGGCACATGTCTGGCCCATTCCACACTCCTGCGCGATGGCGATCACCTGAGACATCTTTCGCTTTATCTGGGGTCCAAAATGGATCGTGTCCTCAGGGACGTGATGTACAAGCCTAAATAGATCAGACCGAATAGTCTTAGCCTGTACATTGGATGGCTTTGTTACCTTCTGTCTTCTGATGTGGCAGAAGAGTTTGGTAAGTTTCCCATGTATTCTCTGTTGAGTGACATACCCAAGGTTTGGGAGTGAATTACTAACTTGGGCATGCTAACTTGTATATAGTGATGAATAAAGAGACAAATTTCAATTTTAAGGCTCTTAGTCTGTTTTTGGATCCTGTGGTATAAATATGGGAGCAAAAGACTGGAGAGAAAAATTCTGCACTGTAACAATCTATGAAACACAAGCCCTAGAAAAATGCATAATCCTTGTGCAATCTATAAAAAATGGTTCTTTGTTAGATTTTAACTCTTAAAATTGTTCCACCTGAAACATTTTAAATTTCTAAAAATGAATTGACTGATAAAATATTATAACTATGTTCTTTTCTCCCACTTGTGTAGACAAGAGGCACTGTCAGACCAAGCCCTAACTTTAATGTTCATCATGATGCAGAAAATCTTCGCAATGCTATGAAAGGACTAGGTAACTGAAGTTATTAATAATTTTTCCTGTTAAATTGCATGATTGAGGAGAGGCAACTGCATTGGATCACAGGGGTGTGAGTGGGGTGGGTCTATGCCCCTTCCTAATCCCTTCCCCATGGCAGCCAGGTGTCTGTGTTTCTGGTTGCTAAAGGCAGACAAGCTATTATGGATGTCCACAGGCCACATGCACGTGTGATGCCTTTCTTTGACTTGCAAACTCTGCTAGCACTGCTCAATGGCAATAGGCTGGAGGAGTTCTGATCAACCCTCTTCTGTGAATGAGGGAGAAATAGAACTGCTAAAACTGAATATGTCAAGAAAATAGAAACACCACTTTTAAAGTGGCAAAACACATTATAAAGGCAATAGAGATAGGGAAAAGTTTGGACCAGTACTCTTATTTCCCAGAAATAAAAAAGCAGAAAATGTTGGAAAAACTCAGCAGGTCTGACAGCATCTGTGGAGATAGAAATAGAGTTAACGTTTCGAATCCGTGAGACTTCCTCAGAGCTGAAGAGTTATTTCTGAGTTTTTACTGATGTTCCATTTTAAGGTATACAAGACCAGTTCAGACCAGTATCCTTATTTCCCAGATTTTACTGTTTTTTTGTTCTTGATCCACTAGTAAGAATTTTCCTGTTCTCAATTTGGTACGATTCAGATCATCCTACTGTGCACAATGGGTAGAGTAGGAAACCCCTTCTACAGAGGATCTTTAACTCCAGAGTAAAATGTTAAAATTGTGCCAACTTTCTAAAGTGAGATAATCATTAGAGATGATTGGAAATGGGTTAAATAAAAATTTAATGTGGTTAAAACCAAAGGAGTTGAAGCATACTAAACATGAATACCAGCTTTCAGAATATCAACTCCTGTGTGTCATCAGCTTGTAGATATTTCACCAAAAAATAAATTCTTCTTGGAAGGAAATTTGGCATTGTCAACAAAGCAGATTGGATGGAGGGCAAGGCCAGAGCCTGTCGAAGCCAATAACCAAATGTGCCTTCTCCCATTAATTGGTTGCATGTAAATTTGAGAAGGAAAAGCATTAACATAACATCGTTTTTGATAGCCTTGGTTACAGGTGGATTTTAATCTTTAAAATACCTGTAACCCCAGAAGAAGTAGTGTTTTGCTTGACAGACAAGGAAAGCAGGCTTTTAAGAATTTCAGACAATACATCAAATGAAATGTCAAGAATCAGAATGTTCCACGGTCCTGTATGTCCAATAGGAAATAAATCTCCTGGGTGTAGCATTCACATCCTGCTTCAGTAATTCCCATATCCACCATCACTGCAAACTGCACTTTTGTGAGTACATGTTGGATATCCTTGCTGCTTAGGTTAATAGTCCCTTACCCAACAGTACTTTCAATATTGCTAACACATTGGGCCGATATTCAGGACTACTTTTGGTGTTTTTTTTTTAACTGTCGGTCATTTTTTTTTAGTATTCTAGATTGGCACATATGATGTAAAACTTCTTAGTGTACCAGAAGAGATATAACATTTCAGTCAACACCTGCACTAAGCACTATATTTTGTTTGTGGTACTTTGCAAGATTTTAACTACAATGGAGAATTGTGGATGTGCAAACTAAATGTTTCCCCTACCTGCAGCTTAATTTAAAATGCTGTGTTTTGCAAAAGTATGTAAATGTTCAACTTTTTTTTAAAGTTAATTTTTGGTTGTATGATGTGTATTTTTATTCTCCATTGCTTGTAAATTGAAGCACCACCCTACATTTTGCTGTACCACGATCTCTGGGACAAAACACACTGTTCAAAAATTATAATTCCCTCATTAATCCCGTCACTTTCAAGTGTGCAAATAAAAACTCTACTCTCATGTTACTGCTTCCACCATGAATTGATGCTGTTAGCAGTTTACTCAAGTTCCCAGTCTGAAAATCAAACAAATGTGCTAATTTGTGGATTTCATCCAGAGTAAACTCATAAAAGTACTATAAGTTGTTTGACATACTTCGTAAGATTCCATGTAATACTTGCCTTTATTGTGTCAGCTGTGTCCTGGTTGGTAGCACTCTCACCTCTTGAACTACTGTGAACTACTGAGGGAGTACTACACTGTTGGAGGCACCATCTTTCAGAAAGTACATTAAAACGAGGCCTTGTCTTCCCCCAGTTTTTGAAGAATGAGTGCCCTGACCAATATTTGTCCCTCGACCAACATGACAATTTAAAAAAAAAGATGACCTGGCCATTATACATTGTGAAAAGTTGCTGTGTTTGGATTGGCTGTTATTTCCTACATTACAACAATGACTACATTTCGGGGATGAAGTCCATCACAGGACTTGATGGCCATGCAAGCTGTGTTCATAATGCTGCCAAACAAGTTGATTTTCAACCTGCAAATCCTTCCAATACGCCTACGGCAGACAGTGAGAGTGGGAGAATCTACTGATTGGCCATGCTTGATGCAGAGTGGCTCCCCTCAAGCAGTAGCCTCTAGTTCAGGCTAGTGACCTGTTCCAGGAAATGTGAACTATGGAACAGTAAGTGTATACTTTGTCTGCCTCATGTGTTTTTAGACTTGGGAAGCCTCAGAGTCTAAATCTATTAGGACATCCCTTAGCTTTGTCTTTTTCTAGAGAAAAGAGCCTCAATGAAAACATAGTCCTTTGCATATCTTGGAAACAAATTACAGTTCATGCATGCAGCTAACTTATTTTCTCCTTCCATTTTCTATCTATCCCATACACAAGGAGAGAATAGTTCAGTCAGTAATTATCCCACTAGATGCTTTCTTTGGAAAGCTTACTGAGCAGAAGAGGTGAGGACACCTAGAAGAGCCGGAAGATGAGTTGCTGCGAATAGCAAACATAACCTTTTCAGAGAGACCAAGTGTGTATGATGTTGAAGGTTGGGAGTCAAACTTGGGTCTCCAATTGTAAGTCTATTGCTGTAATAGAAGCAAAATACTATGGATGCTGGAGATCTGAAGTAAAAACAGAAAACTCTGGATAAGCTCAGCACACCTAACAGCATCTGTGGAGAGAGAAATGGAGTTAACATTTCAAGTTCAATTAGACTCTTCTTCTATCGCTGCAATATTGTATTTGTAAGTCAGTTACCCAATTGATATTTTCAACTATATGCTAATTTCCTTGTTAATTCATCAGGAACTAATGAAGATGCCATTATTGATATTGTGGCAAGTCGAACCAATTTTGAACGACAACAAATCATTAAAGCATTTAGATCAAGCTATGATCAGGTAATGAACATATCTTAATATTTAGCTTAGCCCTCAATATGATACGCAGCTATCATACACTTGAAAGAATTCAAGTATGTCAGCAGAAAAATCAATTTAGCCATTTTCCCATCAAGTATAAACAAAAAAATGAAGAGAACTTTGCCTAATAGATGGGTGAAACGCTTCAGATTTGGAAACTACTGTTGGTAGAACATATGCTATTATACCCTATATATTTTTGGAATTGCTACCCTGCTAATGGAGAGGAACAACAATAGACATTAGTTTAAATAGTATAATGCACTCTCTGTTTCATCTCTTCTTTAGCATAAGGAGTTCTTTGTAAGTTAAACAAACAGTTATTGTGTTTCATTGTAAGGACAGCATAAAAATACTTTTAAGCTACTTTCATTAATCAGTGCAAAAGCAGCTGAAGTCTGGTGTGCTATTGGGTGGGAACAATTGTATACTTAATATATTATCAAATTTAGGTTGGGAAAGGGGTGAAGCCTTGGAAGGATTTGAAAACGAGGATGAGAATTTTAAGGTAGAGACATTACTTAGTTGAGAGCCGGTATAGGCCAGCAAACACAGGGGTTGATGAATGAATGGGGCTTGTATAGGACATGAATAGCAGAGTTTTGGATGGCCTCAAGTTTACGGAAGCTAGAATGTGGGAAGCCAGCCAGGAATGCATTGAAATAGTCAAGCCCAAAGGCATGGAAGAGGGTTTCAGTAGCAGGTCAGCTTAGGCAGTGAGAGAATTGGGGTATGTTATGGCGATGGAAGCAAATGATTTTAATGATGGTATAGCTATGCGTTTGGAAGCTCGTTTCTGGGTCGAATATGACACCAAGGCTTAGAACAGTTTATTAACAGATTGTAGATTTAAACGTAAGGTATACTGAAGGGAGAATAAGGCAATAGGTCTCACACCCCCAGGATTGCAAGGATAGGATGTTGATAGTTGTAACCAGATATACCATAATGATATCACCATAAATTCTGAGGTAATCATTTTGAAGTATATTCAATTTGATGCTTTGCTTCTCCACTCTATGCTTGATCACACTAAGTCGGAAGCAGCTCAAAACAAGCTTTTGTGTAGCATTCCCTACTTTATTGACCCCAATGTACATCTTTTACTGATTAAATATAAAACTGCTTTGTTGAATAACGTGTCACTAAATTGCGACAGAGCCTAATTGAGGAACTGAAATCGGAGCTTGGAGGGAACTTTGAATCTGCGATTGAAGGGCTAATGCTAGCTCCTGGAAAATTTGATGCAAAAGAACTAACATATGCAATGAAGGTAAGTCACAGCTATCCATTTTTGTTCTGGTCTTGCTTTTGTAAATAAAACTCCGTGGCCTAAAATGTAGGGCCTGTCAAGCTCCAAAAATATGGCAGGCCTGTCAACCAGGACTGCATCACCCACTGTATTGGGCAAGGACAAACAAAAGGCATCCTTTACCAATGCTCGAAGCAGGTCTTTTGCATTATGTAAATGCAGGGCTAAATGCCTGCTTGAGATCCCCAGGGCAAGATAAGATGTGGTCCTATGTTAGATCGCCACCGCCCCCCCCCCCCCCCGCCCCCCACCACCTCCCTCCTTCACCGCGCGCCCCCCCCCCCCCCCCACCCCACCCCCGCCACCTCCCTCCTCACCGCCCCCCCCCCCCCACCCCACCCACTGGTAAAATCACTGCTTCTAGTCCCTGTGCCACCTGCAGTCCCCGAATGCTTCTTCATGCCCTATCCCTATTAAGGTCATCACTTACCTGTGGGTCATTGCAGCGTTTACAGCAGCCTGCTCTTTCTCACCTCCTCTGCTTTGGATCCTCCCGCAACTCTGTTCTTATTCGAATGAGACCTGAAGCCGTGTATTCAGGGCTCCATAGATCTGTTCGTTATTATGCAGGGTAAATACCCTACTTCAGCGGGAGTGCCCGTAAAGGGTGTTCTCGAATTTCTAGGCCAAGTAATTAAGTATGTAAGAACAAAAGTAAGGAATTGAAAGAAGCTATCAAGCTCTTCAGCCTCCCTATTTTCACAAAATCTGTGCGATTTACAGCAAATTAGAACCCTTCCTGCGGTGGTGCACATGTATGGACAACTGATAAATCTGACACCTTAAGGTCAAGTAGTCTGCTAGCACTTGGTATCTAAGCTCATCTTTTTAAGGACTGCCACCAGTTGGGGCTGGATTTTTGGAATGAAATTGAAGGTAGGCGGGGCTGAAATTTAGCTCTGCTGCCTGGCATGCCAATTCCCTGGCTTCAACCTGCTTCTGGGCCATTTTTGCAGCATGGTTACTGGATCAGGCTCATTAAAAGCCTTATAAAGTCCACTGAAAGATTGGAATTTTCCAGTTAGCCTCCAGATTCCTGCATTGGCGGGGACCAGTTTAGGAGGAGGGCACCCAGCAGCAGGTCAGCATTCCTACCCCCTGCCTGCTTGGGTGTAAGAGCAGCCACAAGCAGGCCTGCAGAGGGACCTGACCATGGTGGCCTGGCTGCTGAATGTATTTTAATTAAAAATTTTTTTTTAAATGGCGAGAGGGAGCCTCAATGCTGAAGTGTCCTTTCCATCACTTACCTTCCATTTCAGCCTGCTGCTCCTGTAGAGCTAGAAGGCCACTGACTTAGCCTTCAGTTTCAAAAGCCCATCCATTGCCTTTAATTGAGCAGAGAATCTGGTTCTGTGGCAATTAAGGGGAAGCCCCCATGAAAATCCCAATGAGTGACTGTTCCCCTCCTGGGGGTGGGTTCAAGACCCGGAAACAGCCTCGATGTCTGTCTCACTGCCCCCCCCATCCACCACCCGGTGGGAAAATCCAGCCCTTGGTTGAGATAGTAGAGAGTTACTGTGTGTAGAACCTTATCTTGGTGTGAGTCATAGCCCGTGGGAGTGCAAGTCTAAAATAACTCTTGCATTTTCTTTATTTACAGGTAATGGTCTTATGCAGGTAATAATGAACCTTATCGAAGGGCTAACAGTGTACTGTGTACTGCACAGTACTGTGCAGTTAATGACTGTGTACTGCAAAAATATGTATGTATTTTGGCAAGAAGTATCATAACATTTAGATAAAAGGTCGAAGGTATCTGCACTTTCTTGTGTAATCGTTTTTGGATGGTGTTGTCATTATCTGCTTTTAAGTTTGATTAACATCAAGGTGTACATACTTTGAATTCTGTATGGTTTAATAGGGCATTGGAACTGATGAGCATATCCTAGTAGAAATTCTTGTAACACGGACTAACAAACAAATTCAGGAACTTGCTGAAGCCTACCAATCAGGTAATATATTTACTTTGTAATGCCTAAAATATTGAAGGGATCTGTCATCATAACTGAGCTTGCTTTTGGTATTGAAAGTGCCTGCCTCAATATTGAACTCTTTTCCTCCTGCCACCCACCTTTGCCAGTTGCTGTGTGTTTGTCTTTTTTTTTTCTTACCTTATTCAGATCTGCCCATAGCTTCACTATTTCATTTTTGTCCTTCCAATGACCGTTTGTCAGCAGGAGCCTATTACAATATCATACTCCATACATGTATCAGTAAACCAAAATTTTAATCTTTGAGACTTGTATGTGAAATTATCTCTAACAGAATCAATGTCACTTTCTATTATTAAGATTATTGGTTAAATGAATTTGGCCGCTTTAAGTTCTCAATCCAGTTCCTCCTAATGTGAGTCAGCTGCACAATTTTGGAACTGATTTGATAAAACCAATTCAGGTTATAAGAATTGACTGTACATGCTTGGAAAAAGTGGCAGTGTTACTGCTAGCTGGTGTGTATTGTAGAGATGCATTGTAGCACATTTTCCTCTTGGTATGCAAGGCTTCCACTCATGCTAACTATGGCACACAGTTGTGGATTTAGAGGAAGCTAGCAGGAAGCCTTTCTTTCCTGGTGCTGTGTACTTTTTGAAATAAACACGAAATGCAGTGCAAAGATTTGGCAAAAGCTGAGTATGTGATCAGGAGGAAAGAGGAGGTGTTTGAATGATTCTGGAAAATGAATTAGGAGCAATGAATGAAATAACAACAAAAAGTGCTGGAAAAACTCAGCAGGCCTGGCAGCATCTGGGGAGAGAGGAACAAGAGTCAAGGTTTCGAGACCAATATGACACTTCTGAGTTCGGAAGCACTTTTTTTGTTATATATCAGATCTCCAGCATCCACAGTATTTTGCTTTCATTATAGGAAGAGAGAATACTTTGCCTTGGATATTTCTTTTCTTTCTATCATCTCTTTTACACTAGCAAAGGCATTCCTTAACCTTTTCTGAGTCATACTTTTTGTCAAATGTACATTATCCCACAGAGAAAAAATTATCTATATAATATCCAATGGCAAACCTAGTTCCTGAGTACCTTGGCATCACCATGCATCTTCTTGGTTCATTCATTGATTATTGCTACTCCAATCCTGTTATTGCTACTCAAATCCTGTCATCTGCAGTGTAAAGTGTTACCATCCTCATTCCCTCTGCCCGTAACAGTTTTGTTGTTTTGAGGCAGGTGCGCCATATCTGAATGATCTCAAGGCCATAATCATTGAGTCCTTCATCCCTTATGATACCATGGACACCATTTGTGCCATTAAGGATGCTGTAAATAGTGGCTTTCCCAGGATTTTTTTAAAGCAGCAGGCATGCGATCCAAAAGGATGTATTTTTCTGAGAACCGAATGCTGGTTAAGACCAGGGGCCTAACCATATGTGACACCTTAACACAATCCAGTAATTTAATGCAACCACTGAATAAGGAATCTTGTAATTGAATTTCTGCAGTATTCTGTACAATCTGTTAAAGATATGATGTATTCCTCTATGGAACGACTGTCCGTCTTTTGAAACCTATCAAAGTCTGACCATGCCTCGTAGGCATCTAATAGAACATCTATGTAAATTTCATCCATGAAACTTAATAAAAGATCCAAACCTTTATCAATATTCAACATCCAGCTCACAAAAAAATTTTGCTACTGATTTTTATTTCTGTTAGGAAGCCACATTGCCAATGTTGTCTCTTTGGTGAGGACTTAAACCATGTCCACACATCCGCTTACTTATTCCATTGTCCATAAGGTTCGGATTCAGAAAGCACTGGTGGATATTCATAGCCTGACAGTTTACACTTGCTTTTGTGAAGATTAGTTGAAAAGAATTCAAGATTGCAAACTTATTTCTGAAAAGAAATTTCTTAATTTTCAATCATCACCTTTAGGCAGCCATCCTTTGCCGTTATGTTAATTCATTCTGAAGCCCGTTAGTGAAGTAGGAAAGCAGATACCAATCTTTTACTTAGTAATAGATTTATTTACAGAATGCAGCATTGCAAATGTCTGTCTTCTCCCTAACCAATACCCAGTGCCCCATCAGTCTCTCTCTCTGTTCAAGATAATCAATCAATCCAACTGTATATATAATCATATAATTGACATTCCATAGTATTATGTAAATCCGCCAACTGAAAAAAAACTATAAACCCTCCTTGTACTTCATGGAGTCGCTAACTTTGACTAACTCTTGGTCAAATGCTGTCTCCTTATCATTTTATCTTGTGATATTAACTGGCTGGAGTTTTCCAAAATTAACCAATATTTTTAATGGAAGCTGTTATTATAGTTTGTCTCCTTTCCAATCTCATACGTACAATATACCTCACAGCTTTCAGTTGCATACTACACTCCTTCCTCACCAGGAACGTGAGGATATACTGATCAGGAAAAAATGAGCAGCATTTTTTTCCTCTTGAAAAGAGAAGGCTGAGGGGTGACCTAAGAGAGGCCTTCAAAAATTATGATATATTTGGATAGAATAGACACAGAGATTGTTTACACTTATGGAGAAGAGCAAAACTAAAGGCCATCAATATAAGATAGATATCCAAGAATTTGAGTAGGAAATTCAGAAGAAACTTTACTCAGTAAGTGGTGAAATTGTGGAACTTGCTATCGCTGGGAGTGGCTGAGGCTAACTGGAATAAGTACATTTAAGGGTAGCAAAGAGAAGCATATGTGGAGGGGAGGAAATGGAGGGTTATGCTGGTAGTTAAAGTGGAACATAAACTCTGACATGGGTTGGTTGGGCCGAATGGCCTGTTTCTGTGCTGTATATTCTGTGTAGCACTGGGCTTCAGGCATGGATGTTGAGGGAATTAAAATGGTTGAATTTGAGAGCAGAGCTAATTGAGGCCTTAAAACTAGAATTCTAGAGTCAACATTCCATCACACCACTGCTGAACATCAGGTGCCAGCGTAAGAGCTATTCCTGTGGGGAAGAAGGATGTATATTGCTTGAATTTTTAATGCATATTTGTATGTATTGTGTTTGTGCAGATTTGCTTTATACACGTAGATGTTACTGCTTGGTGTGATACTTTACTGAAGTGAAATAAATCCAAACACTTATTTTGCATTTCTATTTTTATATTTCCAAAGCTAATTTCAGAATACCACATTAAAAAAAACTTTTCTGTGAGTGAGTGAATAAATATTATTTGTCATTTTTCTCCTACAGAGAATGCTTTGAGTTTAAAGGAGGATCTCAAGTCTGAGAACTCTGGTGACTTCAAAGAACTTTTGCTGTCCCTGTTGAAGGTCAGTGTGGTTTGAGTTTTGTGACCTCGTTATGCCTAAAGGTGAACAGCTATCTCTGAGTTTCAAGAAAATACTGTACTTTGAGAGAATTCTTTCATAATTAAAAAAAATTAAGACTTTAAATTCCTCCCTCCAACTATCTGATGCAATAATAGGCTTTGGAGGCCAGATGGTCCTTGGCTAAATGCCTAGGTTGTAGTAAGTTAGCCAGTCACACCAAGGCAATAGTAAAGCTCTATAATTGACTTCAATGTTTTTGTATGGAGGAGGAAGAAATCAGTCAAGTCTACTATTCCTGTTTGCTAACAGTGTGTGCATGGATGTCAAAAAGCACAGGTACAGGCTTGTGATGCCATTACAGTTCAGTAAGCTACTCCTGGTCATTAACTAAATTCCGATGTGAACAATGGCTACCTGGAGGGCTACTGCCATGCATGAATCTGTGCCATTAAGAGAGAATGAGCAAAAATGGAGGGAGAACGAAATTCAGTTAAAAAAATCTGGCACTTTAACAGATTTTAATAACTGTATTTTGAACATTGTGATTAGATTCTTGAATAATTGCTTTGATTTTATGCAGTAAGGTTCCACTCAAATAGTTATGCTCCTTTTTTAGGGAAACCGAGATGAAGGTTGGGATGTCAACGAAGGCCTTGCAAATCAAGATGCTAAAGTAAGTATGGTGTCCTAAACCTCAATTTTCATAGTGATTTAGGGCATTATGTGATATTCAAGAACCAACCCCATTCATGGCAACTGGAGTCTTCAGTCAGCAAACTTCTCAATTTTCAAGAATAAATATGTAGGCCACAAAATTTAATGGCCACAATGAACTATTCATAATACTATTTGGCAGGTTACGGAGTCCTTTGTTTAGTAATTACTAATGTTGCTATTCTTGGAAAAACAGATAAGGGAACCAAAGGGAGAGTATGTGTAGAGACTGGCAGCTTACATTTATATTTACATGTAAATATTAAAAGAGTGATAATAAGAGGAGTGGGGCTGATTAAAGACCAAAAAGGGGATTTATGCATGGAGGCACGGGCCATGGCTGAGATATTGAATGAATCCCTTGTCTTTACCCAGGCCATGGGGAAAGAGGAGGTAGTTCAGACACTTGAAGGGCTTAGAATTGATAAGGAGGAGGCATTGTAGAGGCTTTCTGTTCTTAAAGTTAATATGACACCAGGACCGGTTGAAATACGTCCATGGATACTGAAGGAAGTGAGAGTGGAAATTGCAAGGCACTTGTTTAATAGGTGGATATCCATTTACCGAATCAGGCAGCAGAAGACATTCTGTGAATCACAACTGTTTTATTGTTAAACTACGGTTCAGTACAGATACCAATTGCCTCTCTTCCCTCCTGGATCCTTTCCCTGTGCAGAAGCAAAAGTCCCCTTTACTAAGGAAAAACCTAGTTCCTGAGTACCTTGGCATCACCTGCTTTCAATTCACTCTGAAGCTTTTTAACTCTGAAGAAGAGTCATATGGACTCAAAACATTAACTCTGTTTCTCTCTCCACAGATGCTGCCAGTCTTGCTGAGTTTTACCAGCATTTTCTGTTTTTATTTCATTCTGAAGCTTGTTCTGGTTTACTCTTAAAGGGACCTGCCTTTTTAACATTGTCACACTGGCCACTGAGTAGATAGAGAGAAACTGTTCCCATTGGTGGAGGAATCAAGAACTAAAAGAGCACTGATTTCAGTTAATTGGCAAAATATGCAATGAGGAAATGCTTGTTCACACTGCGAGTGGTTAGGATTTGGGATGCACTGCCTGAGAGTGTGGTGGATGCAGGGTCAATTGAGGTTTTCAAAAGCGAATTGGATCAGTACCTGAAAAGGAAAATTTTCCAGGGCTACGGAGAAAAGACAGGGGAATGGCAGTAGGTGAATTCCTCCTTCAGAGGACGACCACAGACTCGATGGGTCAAATGGCCTTCTTCTGTCCTGTGACCGCTCTATGATTCTAGGGCACCAAAGTTATCCCCTCTGCTCTTCAAAATAGTGCCATTGGATCTTTTTATGTCCATCTGACAGATCAGGTCTCAGCTTGATGTCTCACCCAAAAGCCTTAAACAGTGCAGCACTCACTCTGCACTGACTTAGAGTGTCAGCCTAGATTTTTGTATGCAAGCCTCAGGCATGGGACTTAAAGCCAGAACCTCCCAATTCAGAGGTGAGAGTTTTTCCAAATCCAATGGTAATGCTGCTTGAGGGAGGATGTTGACCAGGACACCAGTAGAATTCCTTGCTTATTTTTGACTAGTGACCCAAGATGTTTTGGGTTCTTCTGAAAATGTCAACAGAAGGTCAGAGACTAGGAATCCTGTGGTGAGTAACTCACCTCCTGACTCGCCAAAGCCTGTCCACCATATACAAGGCACAAATCAGGAGTATGATGGAATGTTTTCCACTTGTATGGATGAGTGCAGCTCCAACAACACTCAAGAAGCTTGACACCATCCAGGACAAAGCAGCCCACTTGATTGGCATGCCTTCCACAAACATTCACTCTGCCTATCACTGATGCACAGTGGCAGCAGTGTGTACCATCTACAAGATGCATTGCAGAAACTCACCAATGCTCCTTAGGCAGTACCTTCCAAACCCACTACCACCTAGAAGGACAAAGGCAACAGACACATGGGAACACCATCACCTGGAAGTTCCCCTCCAAGCCACACGCCATCCTGACTTGGAACTATATCACCGATCCTTTACTGTCTCTGGGTCAAAATCCTGGAACTCCCTCCCTAACAGCACTGAGGGTGCACCTACACCACAGGGACTGCAGCAGTTCAAGAAGGCAGCTCACCACCACCTTCTCAAGGGCAGTTAAGGATGGGCAATAAATGTTGGCCTAGCCAGTGATGCCCACATCATGGAAATGATATTTTTTAAAAAATCAACAACAGTGCCAGAGTCCTTTAGTACTGCATGAAGGTATTAGCTTTGAGTGTGTTCATTTCTTGGAGTGGTGTTTGAACCAGCAACCTGCTGATTCAGGAAAAGGAGTATTACTGATTGAGCCATGCTGATAGTTTAGGATTTAAATAAGCTTTATTAACAAAAAATAAAATTAAGACTTTTATGATAAGATATTATGACTTTTACATGAATTTACCTTTCTGGTATCCACTTAATATTTTTCTTTCATTTCAGGCATTGTTCGCTGCAGGAGAAGACAAATGGGGAACTGATGAGACAGCATTCATTAAGATCTATTGCAGGCGGAACTTCAAACATCTGAGAAGAGGTAGAGTGGAAAGTGTGCAGCTTTCTAGAATGTTATTAATATGCTCCACTTCTACAATATTGTCTACTTTAACTATTTTCATTAAATTAGTTTCCCTTCACTATCTGCTGGTGCCTGACAAATAGGCAATTCACACATCCCAATGAGTGATGTGCCCAGAGAAGCTGAAATGTATGCAAGTGAGGTAAGACACACTGGAAAACATTGGTACTGTTAGGTTGCCATGTTATCAACCTCCTAATGTTGGCTGTCGGGTTTTACTTGGTTTTCAAAGTTGCTAGTTTTACATGACCTTTCCTCGAGATGAAATTGGTTGGTTTGAGTCCACAATATGTGGATTGTACATGCTCTGTTGAAGAACCAAGTTTGATGGGCTTTTTTTTGCATTCTTATGTTCATATCATGAGATCAGCCTGCCTGGGCAACAGAATTAATATATGGTACTGCAAGATTTAGTGTTATCTTATTACAAGTTTTAACTAATTGCTTCAAAGTGAAGCGTAATGAAACAAATAGCAACTTCAGGTTTTCTGGTAAAATATTTTGTTCATGGTTACAAATTTATTCCAATCTTGATTAATGTTAATGAGGTACAAATTTGAAACTTGTTTCAAGAAATAATGTTTAATTCAAACATAGGAGCAATCTCTAAATTCTCATACTCACTCTTATTATAGATAACATGTACTTTTGAGCAAAAAGCAGCAAGTTCTCCTGATGTCCTGGCCAACATTCCCTCAATCAACATCACACGCATACAAAAACAAATTGGTCGTTTGTCACATTGCATGTTTGTTGTTATCTGAAAGGAATGAATTTTATCAAGTGCATTTGATATACAAGGTCCTACAAATACTGTATATTTAAGAAGCAAATCTGGAATTGCAAATCAACACAAAAAATAAGAACTGGGAAATAAAATTGCTGAGAGCTCAGTGGAGGGAGGATATTGTAACTTCATCATTCCCATTGGTGACAGAGAAAGGTCAATATTTGGTTTCAAAGAAGAATATTAAATCACTTGCAGAAGCAACAGGCTGAAAAGCAATTCTAATAATTATAATCACATTATGAGCATACAATGTGGCGAAGAGCAGTGGGAAACCAGGGGATTGTGAAGCCTAGAAAGACCAACAGAGGACAACTAAAAAAGAAATAAGGAAGGAGAAGATTAAATATGAGGATAAACTAGCCAGTAATATAAAAGAAGATTGCAAGAGTTTTTTTTAGATATATAAAGGGTTAGAGAGAGGCAAAAGTGGACATTGGGCCGCTGGAAAATACGCTGGAGAAGTAGTAGTGGGGAACAAAGAAATGGCGGAGGAACTGAATAGGTACTTTGCGTCAGTCTTCACGAGTAACATCCCCAAAGTTCAAGAGAGTTGGGGGGCAGAGGTGAGTATGGTGGCCTTTACCAAGGAGCAGGTGCTAGGAAAACTGAAAAGTTTGAAGGTGGATAAATCATCTGGAACAGATGGATTACACCCCAGAGTTCTGAAGGAGATAGCTGAAGAGATAGTGGAGGTGTTAGTGGTGATCTTTCAGGAATCACTGGCGTCAGGGAGGGTCCCAGAAGACTGGAAAATCGCTAATGTAACCCCACTGTTTAAGAAGAGAGTGAGGCAAAAGACGGGAAATTACAGGCCGATTAGCCTGACCTCGGTTGTTGGTAAGATTTTAGAGTCCATTATTAAGGATGAGATTTCAGAATACTTGGAAGTGCATTGTAAAATAGGACAAAGTCAGCATGGTTTCATCAAGGGGAAGTCATGCCTGACAAATCTGTTAGAATTCTTTGAGGAAGTAACGAGTAGGTTAGACAAAGGAAAGCCAATGAATGTTATCTACTTGGACTTACAGAAGGCCTTTGACAAGGTGCCGCACAGGAGGCTGCTCAGTAAGATAAGAGCCCATGGTGTTAGAGGTAAGGTACTAGCATGGATAGAAGATTGGCTGTCTGGCAGGAAGCAGAGAGTGGGGATAAGGGTGTCCTTCTCAGGATGGCGGCCGGTGACTAGTGGAGTTCTGCAGGGGTCAGTGTTGGGACCACAACTTTTCACTTTATACATTAATGATCTAGATGAAGGAACTGAGGGCATTCTGGCTAAGTTTTCAGATGACACAAAGATAGGTGGAGGGACAGGTAGTATTGAGGAGGCAGAGAGGCTGCAGAAGGATTTGGACAGGTTAGGAGAATGGGCAAAGAAGCGGCAGATGGAATACAACGTGGGGAAATGTGAGGTCATGCACTTTGGTAGGGAGAATAGAGGCATAGACTATTTTCTAAATGGGGAGAGAATTCAGAAATCTGGAGTGCAAAGGGACTTGGGAGTCCTGGTCCAGGATTCTCTTAAGGTTAACTTGCAGTTTCAGTCGGTAGTTAGGAAGGCAAATGCAATGTTGGCATTTATTTCGAGACGACTAGAACATAAAAGCAGGGATGTGCTGCTGAGGCTTTATAAGGCTCTGGTCAGACCACATTTAGAATATTGTGAGCAATTTTGGGCCCCGTACCTCAGGAAGGATGTTCTGGCCCTGGAGAGGGTCCAGAGGAGGTTCACGAGAATGATCCCAGGAATGAAAGGCTTAACATATGAGGAGCGTTTGAGGACTCTGGGTCTATACTCGATGGAGGTTAGAAGGATGATGGGGGATTTGATTGAAATTTACAGAACACTGAAAGGCCTGGATAGAGTGGACGTGGGGAAGATGTTTCCATTAGTAGGAGAGACTAGGACCCGAGGGCACAGCCTCACAGTAAAGGGAAGAACTTTTAGAACAGAAATGAGGAGAAATTTTTTTAGCCAGAGAGTGGTGAATCTATGGAATTCATTGCCATAGAAGGCTGTGGAGGCCAGGTCATTGAGTGTATTTAAGACCAAGATAGTTAGGTTCTTGATTTGTAAGGGGATCAAAGATTACGGGACGAAGGTGGGAAAATGGGGTTGAGAAACTTATCAGCCATGATTGAATGGCAGAGCAGACTCGATGGGCCAAATGGCCTAATTTCTGCTCCTATGTCTTATGGTCTTATTTAGAAGACCTTTTTATAAAGAGAGCATATCACAATTGGATGAGGCAATAGTCACAAGCCCCTGCCATCAAAACGACTTTCTTGGAAATTGGCCAGGAACAATAATTAGCATTTATATATGCAAGGACTGTACCTTCAGCACCTCCCCATTGTCTCTCCTAACTTGAATTAAGCATGAGAAAAGTTATTCAACTCATGAACCAATTCTTCCATGGACTATGTAAAATCCAATCTATCAGTGCTTTTTTAAAAATTCATTCACGAGATGTGGGCTTCACTGGCTGAGCCATTTATTGCCCATCCCTAGTTGCCCTTGAGAAGGTGGTGGTGAGCTGCCTCCTTGAACTGCTGCGGTCCTGGCGGTGTAGGTACACCCATAGTGCTGTTAAAAAGGGAGTTCCAGGATTTTGACCCAATGACATTGAAGGAATGGTGATATATTTCCAAGTCAGGATGATGAGTGACTTGGAGGGGAACTTCCAGGTGGCAGTGTCCCCATCTATCTGATGCCCTTGCCATTCTAGATGGTAGTGGTGGTGGGTTTGGAAGGTGCTGTCGAAGGAGCCTTGGTGAATTCTTGCAGTGCATCTTGTAGACAGTACACACTGCTGCTACTGTGCGTCGGTGGTGGAGGGAGTGAATGTTTGTGGATGTGGCGCCAATCAAGTGGGCTGCTTTGTCCTGGACTGTGTCAAGCTTCTTGAATGTTGTTAGAGCTGCACTCATCCAGGCAAGTAGCGAGTATTCCATCACATTCCCAACTTCTGCCTTGTAGATGGTGGATTGGGGAGTCAGAAGGTGAGTCACTAGTTGCATGATTCCTAGCCCCTGACCTGCTTTTGTAACAACAGTATTTATATGGCTAGTCCAGTTCAGTTTCTGGTCAATGGTAACCCCCAGGATGTTGATGGTGGGGCATTCGTTGATGGTAATGCCATTGAACATCAAGGGGTGATGGTTGGATTCTCTCTTGTTGAGATGGTCATTGCCTGATACTTGTGGAAAGTAACACTTGCGGCACATTTGTCAGTTCAAGTCTGGATATTGTCCAGATCTTGCTGCATTTGGACATGGACTGCTTCAGTATCTGAGGAGTCACGAATAGTGCTGAGCATTGTGCAATCATCAGCGAACATCCCCACTTCTGACCTTATGATGGAAGGATGGTCATTGATGAAGCAGCTGAAGATGGAACTCCTGCAGTAATGTCCTGGAGCTGAGATCACTGACCTCCAACAACCACAACCATTTTCCTTTGTGCTAGGTATGACTCCAACCGGTGGAGAGGTTTCCCCTGATTCCCACTGACTCCAGTTTTGCTAGGGTTCTTTGATGCCGCAATTGATCAAATGCAGCCTTGATGTCAAGGGCAGTCACTATGTCGGGAGTTCAGTTCTTTTGTCCATGTTTGAATCAAGGTTTTAATGAAGTCAGGAGCTGAGAGACCCTGGCGGAACCCAAACTGGGTATCAGTGAGCAAGTTATTACCAAGCAAGTGCTGCCTGATAGCACTATTGATGACCCCTTCCCGTAACCTGGGCGACCGCTTTGCAGAACACCTGCGGTCTGTCCGCAAGAATGACCCAAACCTCCCTGTTGCTTGCCATTTTAACACTCCACCCTGCTCTCTTGCCCATATGTCTGTCCTTGGCTTGCTGCATTGTTCCAGTGAAGCCCAACACAAACTGGAGGAACAGCACCTCATCTTCCGACTAGGCACTTTACAGCCTTCCAGACTGAATATTGAATTCAACAACTTTAGATCTTGAACTCCCTCCTCCATCCCCACCCCCTTTCTGTTTCTTCCCACTTCCTTTTGTTTTTTCCAACAATTTATATAGATTTTTCTTTTTCCACCTATTTCCATTATTTTTAAGTTTTTTATGCCCCTCTAGTCTTTCCACCCCACCCCCACTAGAACTGTACCTTGAGTGCCTAACATCCATTCTTAATTAGCACATTCGTTTAGATAATATCACCACCTTCAACACCTCTTTGTTCTTTTGTTCTTTTGTCTGTGACATCTTTCGATTATCTGCTCCTATCACTGTTTGCTTGTCCCTACAACCACACCACCCCCCCAACTTCTCTCCCCCCCACCCCACCTTAAACCAGCTTATATTTCACCCCTCTCCTTATATTCACTCAGTTCTGTGGAAGAGTCATGAGGACTCGAAACGTCAACTCTTTTCTTCTCTGCCGATGCTGCCAGACCTGCTGAGATTTTCCAGGTAATTCTGTTTTTGTTTTGGATTTCCAGCATCTGCAGTTTTTTGTTTTTAACCCTTCCATTACTTTACTGATGTTCAAGAATAGACTGATAGGACGGTAATTGGCTGGATTGGATTTGTCCTGCTTTTTGTGTACAGGTAAGGATGACAGATTTCCTTCCCCAAAGGACATTAGTGAACCTGATGGGTTTTTACAACAATCGACAGTGGTTTCATGGTTATCATTAGACTTTTAATTTCAGATTTTTATTTAATTCAAATTCCACATCTGTTGTGGCAGGATTCCCATTACCCTGGATCTCTGGATTACTAGTCCAGCGACAATACCACTACTCCATTGCACCCTTAATACATTTTATCTGCCTAGAAAAGGATCTATCAGTGTCTACTTGTTCCATCCCAATGTAGGTTGGGCAACATTTCAGAATATCTCTTGGACTTTGCATCTTCCAGCATATAAATTATTTGAGCTACACGTTTGCTCTGCAGCAGAAATAGATTTTCCCAAGAAACCTAAACATACCATGAACTCCTGACTTGTACCCGTTTCCCAAAATTACTCACGGTCGAAAATGATTATGGAAAAAAAAATCAATTATGGTGCCTTTTTATTGCACGACATTTTACCACCATGAAAGTGCATAGAGTGATGAGAATGTGGAACCTGCCACATGGAATGACTGAAGCAGGTAATATTGACACATCCAAGTGTGGCTTGATAGATACATGAGGGAGGGTGGAGAAAAAGAATGTAGGGGCAGGATGGGATGAGCTAATTCATTCAAGTAGGAAAGGCCAAAGAGGTGCATAAACACCAGTGTGGAGCAGTTGGGCCAAGAGCACTGTTCCTGTGCTGTAGATGTTATTTAACACAGTTGCGAATTCAGCTGTACCTACTCTGTTGTTAAAAAAAACTTCCCAATGTTGTTCAATAAAGACACAATCTATAATTCTTGTGTGAAATTAAGCTTCCATACAGTGTTTCTATACAGATTCATATTTTTTTGGAAACCAGAGTTCGCTCATCCTTTTTATCAATCTAGTTGTAAATTTACATATTTTGTTTAAACATTGTGATACACAATGACAAGTTTAGTATGTAGCATGTGTAATAATGTGTTAATCCTTCAAGCGTAGTAAAGTAGTTTTACTTGTCTGGCTGCTTACAGGGCCACTTATTAATTTCTTCCCTTGACAAGTAGTTCCCTGTTTTCTTCAGTATAGATTGATCTGGTCACAAGAGTTTGTGCGTCTGCTGGCAATCCAACAGTTAACAACTTTGCACACTGCATGAGTTCTATTGTGAAACATTATCATTTTAGATTCACTAAAATGGTTGCATAAGTGTAGTACAGCTAAGTGTTTCATTGTTGGGCATAGTTGCTAAAATGACGTGGCAGTTAAATGAGAATATTAATTGCAGCGTAGAGCCCTGCTAACCAGTAAGCTGACACTCCCTGTAGAATGTAATTCATGTTTACTCATCCTGCTGAAAAGCCCTGGGGCCTGTACTGCCTTGTTATTGTGCTGAACCATTTTTTTTTAAACTCACTGGAAACGAAAGGGAACCAGTGAAAATCAAGGTCAATTAACAATTCTGAAGCTACAAAAAATGATACAAAATATTATCTTTTATGTTTTATGTTCAAGTGGTCTAAACCCAATAAATGTGCTTGCCATACAGTTCTGATATTGCAGGTTGAAAGGTTCTGGGTCACAATCTTTTTATATCTTAGAGAGTTGGTCCACTTCCAGAAGATATTTAAATTTGAATGACAATTTGGCTAACAAAACCTTATGCAGATTGATTTATATTTTAAATTGAATAGTAGGAAACTGCACTTGATTTCTGGGTGTATGGTCTATGTCCTGATGGTAATTTTCTGGCATCACCAGACATATAAATATTGTACTACGTGAAGATGAATGTTATTTTTAAAAACATTTTCGGAAATGTGGTGGTATTCTTTAAGAGTGTGTGTATCATGCGTTTGTAATGAGAGGCTATGATGAAGTTGGATTTTAAGTAAATAGGTTGGGTTTGAAATTTGCATTAGGCAATGGGTAGGGACTTGACTTTTCAGCTGTTAAATTTCAAAGGGGAATTTAGAAGTGATAAGGAACTTTTATAGCCAACAATGGTTTCATAAATAAGCAAGGGAAGGTTATTAAATTTTATTTGACTCGAAAGTGGAGTCAATACGAAGACATGAAAGATTTTTATGTTTTGGAAAAGCTGAATTCATAGAGGTGGTTTAGAACAATGGAATCTAAGATGAAAGGGAAAAATGTTTAGCTGAGTTGTGGTGGCTGTGTGGGGGAAATGCCCTGAGACCCAGATCTGTGCTGGGAGAAGGTGTGAAAGTTGTGAATTTGATGCAGCCATCGAGTTTTCAAGCCGGAGAAGTCTTTGTTTTCAGAAAGCATTCTGTTTCCGAACCTTCTTTTGGATTTCCAAGGCAGAGTGGAAGAGAATGAGAAGTCATGTTGTGTACTTTAAAGTGGCAGCAGTTATTGCCTTGGGTAGTATTAATGGATTTTATGGTTAAAAATCTATCAGGGAGGCTGTTGCCAAGTGGCTTACTTGTGTGTTCTGACCAAATGAGCTTTTTACTTGGAGGTGTGGGGTGTGGATGTTTTGTAAAACTGATTTAACTATTTCACTTTAATCTTGTGTGCTTATGTTTTTTCCCCCTTCTTGTTAATAAATCTTTTTAATTCTAAAATCCTAAATGTGTCAGTGGGATTCTATGCTTTTGGGATCAGTAGTTTTCCCCTCGTTTTCAAAATGCAAAAAAAGATAAGATAAGTTTCCCTCTGGAATTTTGCCTGCTCAGCAAATAACATTGGCTGTGATCATAACAACTAGCAGTTTTAATTTCTGAAAGAGAAGCTGCACTTCTGTGAAGTGGCTGTCCTGTTCTGGTATTGTATGTTTTTGAGAATTTGGGAGGTGTAATGTCCACACTTTGTATTTTTGGCCAACAGCAAATGATTGCAAAGTAGTGAGAGTTATCATCTAGAGCAGAGGTTCCAACCTACATATCCAGGACTGTGTGTAGACCCTGGTGACTAGTAAACTGGCCAGAAACTTGAGTTCATCTAAAATTCTGCTGTCGGTATCCTAACTAGCAGCATCTCTTGAGCATCCCTGATTTTCGTCACTCCACCATTTGTTGGCTGTATCTTCAGCTGTCCAGGCCCTAAGCTCTGGAATTTCCTGCTCAGTTTGATATCCCTGTCTTAAACTCACAGGTACCACTGTGAAGATGGTAAATATAGTGTTAAAGAATCTAAGTTGCAAGCTTCCTTGATCTTAGAAACCTCACCCTGTTTTTTTTTTCTGCTACTGGCTGAAATTTTCAACCAATTATAGTAACCTGTTCCTATGGATGCATATAATATGCAGCCTCTACTGGATTAATATTTTCTTCCCATCCCTTTGGCAAGTCTCATCATGCCATTTACCATTCTCAGGTAAAATGGCAAATGGATGACTTATCAATGCTGTTGTCAATGTTGGGAAGACTGAAGCCATTGTTTTCAGTCCTTGCCTCAAACTCCCTTCTGTAGCTACTGACCTCATCCGGTTTAGTCTCATCTGATCTATGTTTTCCTTAGGTGGTTTGGTGATATGTTTTGCAATGATCCTGTGACTAGCTTTGGGCCATTTTATTTTGTTAAAGGTGCTATATAAATATAAGTTGTTCTGTATGCACAAGTGCTTTGATGTGACTCTCCACCTTTCCTTTCAGAGAGCTGTAGATTTGTATGCAGGAAATCGAGCCTGTACTCTAATACTTTGGCACTCATTGTTAATGCTCAATGTATGCTCTTAACCATCTCTCCACAGTCACAAATTGCTGTGTTCTTTAAAGCTACTGGTCAGATTTGGTTTGACTGCATTCGGCATTTTATCCAGGAGAATCCTCTGCACTGAGAATTCAAATTTCCCTCCAAGTAATCTGATGATTTGAAGGTGTTGCACAAAGCACTGTGAGCTATCATGAGAAAATAACTTTGTCCTCTCCCTGAGAGAGAAATTGAATGCAAAAGACTTATATTTGAAGTGTCTGTCGTTGAGTAAGATGATTGAGAGCAATACAAGATTATACTTTGTGAGGTTGCATTCCTGGCATGGAGTTGTGTAGAGTTGAGATTTATAGTGATTGGTTAATGGTGAGAAATTGGGAGTGCTGTGAATCAGCTACACTAACCTTTGACCTGATTCTACATTATGTGCTCTTGTCAAGCAAGTCTCTTACTGGGAGTGTAAATTTGTAAAATCTACCCTATTAATCCTCTATCAGTGAATTCATTGGTAACTTCAATTTTATCAAATGTGAAATACACTTTGTTTAATCAACTATTGGCTCTTGTAGCAATTTAAAATTTTGATAATGTGGAAAGGTTGCTGATAATATCTTCAATTTTCTAAATATAGATTCCTCTCTCTTTGCTTGTAGTGTTTGAAGAATACTATCAACTAACTAACAAAGATATTGAAGATACAATTAAAGATGAAATGTCTGGCACATTCCAAATGGGAATGCTAGCCCTGGGTAAGAATTACTTTGTTTTCACACTAGGTCTATACTTGTAGAATGTATAATTACAAATAAAATTGTGAATTGTAAGCCTTTGAAGGTCATCCAAAACTGGATGAGCAGAAATTGCTAACAACTGAATATTGGAAAGACTGAACCTATTGGAGGGAATTTACTAGGCAAAGAGAGGTAGATTTGGGTGCATGGGGGAGTTAAATCCTCAAAAAGTGATGTTGGGTCAGGATTCCAACATTATCCTGCCCTCTTCCTGGCTTTACATGGATGGGTTTGAAGGGAATTCCTGTGCGGCTGTTGGGTAAGGCATTTAAATGTACAAATTAGTTATTAAGTTACCAAGGATTCTGGCATTAACAGCCAAAGGACCTATTTCCTGAGTAGTCAACGTCACCAAGGTCAATTAGGCAGGTGCACATTGGGGAGTGCTTCTTCATTGAAACTGATGGGTTGGGAAGGCTTTGATCAGTGAAACTGATGGCAAGGTTACTGCTTACCATACTCCTTCTCAAAGTGTTTTCAGTACTTGACACATGATTGCCATCTTCTGGGAAGTCACTTCACCTGTCTTGTACTTCACTCACCTTCAGTTGCACTTCCTTGCTGCCAGCCTTCACCATGGCAAGGCAGCAGCTTTTACAGCTGTACCTTACACTTCGGAAGAGCAAGGGGAGCAGCAATACCACCAACACAAGCAGTAGCAACACCAGCAGCAGCCGCCTTCACCTCAGCCATGTGCTGCTCCTCAGGACGGAAAGAATGGTCACCTCCTCCATCCCCACCCCCTTTCCGATCCCACCCTTTTTTTCCCCAATAATTTATATAGATTTTTCTTTTCCCACCTATTTCCATTATTTTTAAGTGTATTTCCATCCATTGTTTTATCTCTACCTTTTAGCCCATTTTGATCCCTTCCCTTCGTCCCACCCCACCCTCACTAGGCCTATCGGTACCTTGCTTGTCCTGCTTTCTACCCTTAATTAGCACATTTCTTAGATAATATCACCATCTTTAACACCTCTTTGTCCTTTTATCTATGACATCTTTTGGCTATCTCCACCTGTCACTGGCCCTCTATCCAGCTTTACACCCCACCCCCCACCCCACTTAAACCAGCTTATATTTCACCTCTTTTCTATTTTTACTTAGTTCTGGTGAAGAGTCATACGGACTCGAAACGTTAACTGTGTACCTCTCCGCAGATGCTGCCAGACCTGCTGAGTTTTTCCAGGTATTTTTATTTTTGTTAAGGATGGTCACAGGATGTGTGAGAACCAGAGGCTGAGGAGTCTTGGATTTTCATAGCTGGTTGTTGCTGACATCAGCTTCCTGGAACAAGATCTCCTTCCCAGTGGACTAGGTGGACATGCATTGCCAATCGCTATCAAGGTTCCTGTCACAGGAGGTCCACCCTCTTATGCCTCTGACTTCCCCTGCAAGGAGAGAAATCAGAAGTTATGAGAGCTATTAATGGCTCGTGTGGATACTAGAAAAGGACAGCATTTGCGGAGGTTATCAGTGAGACATGCAAGAGGGTAATAGAATGAGGGTGAGCGTGAGTGTTGGCTGTTCAGATGGGAATATAAGGTGCCTGGACAGAAAGGAATGATTGCAGCTGCAAGGTGCGTTGTTCTGAGGAGTGCTATGCAGGACAACACGGGGAAGGTCAGTGTGTGGAGCTTGGCACGTAAAATTTGTATACCACTCCAAGTTTCCTGCCTCCTAGGGTCCTGGATTCTCTTGCTGCACTGTCCCCAAGTTGAAGGGACCATGCTTCTGCTGACTTCCTCAGCCAGTTCCACCCTGACCTGCTTGGTTTGAAAGGCTGTCCTCTTTCTCCTGTCCTTGGCAAACATCAACCCTCTGCAGTCCCTCAGATCCTGAAGCAGGACCTCCAGGTAAAAGTAAGACTCCCAGGGAACTGCCTTCCCAGGTCTCCTCTCCTCTCTCCTGTGGTTGCTGCGTCCTTAAAAATCCACGTACAGCTGAGCCATCCTAACCCATTTATTTATTCATGGGATATGGGTTTTGCTGGTTAGGCTAACATTTATTGCCCATTCCCTTGAAGATAGTGGAGAGCTACGTTTTTGAACTGCTGCAGTCCATGTGGTGTAGGTACACCCAAATGTTTTTCGGAAGGGAGTCCCAGGATTTTCACCCAACGACAGTGAAGGAACGGCAATATATTTCCACACCAGGATGGTGTGTGGCTTGGAGGGGAACTTGCAAATGGTGGGGTTCCCATGCAGCTGCTCATCTCATCAAGGTCATGGGTTTGGAAGGTGCTGTCACAGGAGCCTTGGTGAGTTGCTGCAATGGACTTGTAGATGGTACACACTGTTGCCACTGTGTATTGGTAGTAGAGGGAGTGAATGTTTAAGGTGCTGGAGGGGATGCCAGTCAGGGGGTGCCCAGGCTGGGGTCTTTTTGGTTATAAATCCATCCTTTGACAGGACCGATGCATCACCCTGCACCCCTCCCTATTGGCTAGGGAACTTGGAGGTGAAATGTTAATGTCATAGCTCAGTTAAAGAACTGTGGCAAAGCCCACTGAAGCAATCAATGGGTTCCTGACACACTAATGGTCTCATCCTTTGATCAGGAACCAAGTTGAGAAAATTTCACCTACTGCCTTCAGTTCTTGCCACGAGTTCTGTGTTCCCTAGCCACTGAATTTATCCTCATTTGCAACTGACTGAGGTTGAACAGGACTTTGCACAACCTCGGTGTCATATTTAACCCTGAGGAGAGCTTCTGGCCAGATAGCCGCACCATCAGTAAGGCTGGATACTTCCACTCTGTGACATTGCCTGACTACCTGAGCCCTGCCGCAGCTTGAATGTTGCTCAAACCTTCATTCATACATTACCTGTAGATTATTCCAATGCACTCATAATTGGCTTCCCACCTTTCACCCTCCAAAAACTTGAGTTATGTAAAAGTCTGCCCATGTCTTAATTTGTACAAAGTCCTGTTTCCCCCATTAACCTCATGCTCCCTGACCGACATTGGCCCCTTGTTGAGCAGCATATCAATTTTAAAATTCTCGTCCTTGTTTACCCCTCCCTCCTCCTCCTCTGTCCATGGCCCACCTCTTCCTATCTTTAGTTCTACAACCCCCCCAAGATATCTACCCTCCCCCAATCTGGTTTTATGCGCATTCCCAGATTTTAATCCTCCACTACTCTTGGCTATATTTTCAGATGCTGAGGTTCTAAACTCTGGAAATTCCTTCCTAAGCCACTTTACCATTTATCTCTGCTCTTTAGAGACCAAACTTTTGGCCTTTTGCCCTAATAGCTGCTGTGTGTCAAATTTAGTTTTAACAGTTCTGTGAAGCACCTTGGGGATGTCTTACATTCGTACAGTGCATTTAACGTTGTAAGTTGTGGTGGTGCATCAATGAAGAACAATGTAAGTTTCCAGAATGACCTTCAAATGTTTATTTAAGAGGTATGATTATCCTATGCTATGTCCATATGTGCAGCTATCTACTTCACTCCAAATCTGCCGCTTGTATTCCTAATTTTCTGTTCGAGCTAAAAGTTACAGGCCTACAGGCAGGAAGGAACAGAAAATAACTGAGAAAGGAATTGGCTGACCCTTGGGTTGATCCAAAGTGCTTTTCACATTCTCAGGATGTTCAGAAGTAATTGATTGTCTGCAAGTTCAATAACTGATGTTTTGTAGGAAAATCTTTCTTGCTCAAGTGACTTTGGATTAGCTTTTCAGGCAGTCCAAAGTTGTTTTTTTTTTCTCTGACTTAGCCTATGGAGTGGCTTCCACTTTTCCAGCCTAACAGTTCCTAAACTTCAAAAATAATGCACAGTACAAGATACTGCTTTGTGTAATCAGGTTCTGTATAAATCAAATATAAGTATTTTGGATTCTACTGATGTACAAATCCATTTGTGTTATGCAGTACCTGAAGGGACTGGATTATTTAATATTTTCTACCATTTTATATAATTGGGGAATCTTAAACGGAAAATATTTCCCTGTCCTATTTCATCAGGGTTATAAAGTCTTTTAAAACCAATCTCCCCAGTGCTGCAAAAGAACAAAACATTTAAATGTGTCTTGCCACTGATCTTTCTCTGTATATCCATTCCCCAATAAAGTATACGAAAATTATATTAGGACAGATTTTTTGGCTTAGTCAACAAGCTTTACATGAAAGGCACATGAAAGGCCTTATCCTTTTTCAATAGTTGTGTTCCTCATTTATTTACATTATGTTTTTTATCTTTTGTTCACGATAGTGCAATACGCAAAGAACCCAGCTAGATTTTTTGCAACAAAGCTTTATGAAACGATGTCGGTAAGCATCAAAAAAGGTTTTTGTTTTAATTAACTTGTCTCCATTATGCACAATTGTAACAATATTGCGGTTTTGTCTCAACAATTTCAGAGTTCCTGCCCCCATGAAGCTAATAGTGTTAGCATTCTCTATCTCTTCAGGTGTTGTTCCTCTCCTTTAAATCTACTATCATCACCCCACTCCTCAAAAAAACAAGCCCTTGACCAAACTGTCCTTGTAAGCTACTGTCTGATCTCCAACCTTCCCTTTCCTTTCAAATCTTTGAATGTGTTGTCACCTCCCTAATCTGTTTCCATCTTTCCTGAAACCCTTTGAAACCTGATTGAATCCCTTCAATCAGGTTTCCAATCCTGCCACAGTAACAGCTCTTACCAAAGTCACAAATGACATCCTATGTGACTATGACACAAGTAAACATTCCCTCATCATTCTTGACCTGCCTGCAGCCTTTGACATGTTTCATCACACCATCCTCTTCCAATGCCTCTCCACTGTCATTTAGCTGGGTTGGACTGCTCTCAGCCGATTCCAATCTTATCTATTTAATCATAGCCAGCAAATCACTTGGAATGGCTTCTCTTCTTGTCCCCGCATCGTTACCTTTGGCGTCACCCAAGAATCTATCCTTGGTCCCCTCCTATTTCTCATCTACATGCTGCCCCTCATGCTGACATGATCTAAAAGTACCGTCTTAGTTTTCACATATATGCTGATGACACCCAGATCTGCCTCACCACCACCTCTCTTGACTCCTCCGCTTTTGCCAAATTATCAGACTGCTGATCTGACATCTAGTGCTGGATGAACAGAAGTTTCCTCCATTTAAATATTGGGAAGACTAAAACCATTGTTACAGTCCCCATTCCAGACTTTGTTCCCTAGCTACCAGCTCCATCCTTTCCCCTGGCAACAGTCTGAGATTAAGCCAGTCTGCCTGCAACCTTGGTGTCACATTTGATTTCGTGATGAGCTTCCGACCTCATGTTTGCAACAACACTAAGACTGTTTAACTCCATCTTCATAAATTTGCCTTGTTTCAGCTCACGTGCTGCTGAAACCCTCATTCATGCCTTTGTTACCACTAGATATTCCAATACTCTCCTGGCTTGTCTCCCACTCTCAATTCTACTCTCAATACACTTGAGGTCATTCAAAACTCTACTGTCTGTATCTTAACTTGCACCAAGGCACATTTCCCTATCACCTCTGTGCTTGCCGACCTACATTAGCTCCTGGTCAAACAAGATCTTGATTTTAAAATTCTCATCCTTGTTTTTAAATCCCTTCACGATCTTACCCCTCATGGCCTTAGCCCTCCCTATCTCTGTAAGCCATTTTTTTCCTTTGGTGCACACTCATCTATTGAAGTGAGGGGACACTCCATTGAAAGGAATCTTCTGCTCTCTGGTGGCAAACCTAAAGGCAGGAAGAGCATTTACTTAGGCGGGTGGTGGCAGACCTGAATCCCACCATCTTCTCACCTCCGCCAGAATTAAGTTATGGGCTGGGAGACTCATGGTCGATCTTCCCATCCCCTGCCAATTGAGGCCTTTAAGTGACCAATCAATGATCACTTAAGGGCCTCATCCCGCTGTTACTGGTATTAACCCAGTGATTGGCCTGTCGCCATGTGATGTGCATGGCAGCTAAAACCATGTGGCCAGCTCATCATTTCCAGGGAGGCTGTCTCTCAATCAAAGACATTGGGAAGGATGGGGCGGGTTATGAGCCACCACCTGCCCTTGCTGCCAACCACCCTACCCACACCCACTGCCTGGAACTCACCCCCGCCCAATCTCCCACCCCACATTATTTATCTGTGGCCAAGGTCGCTTCGTGATCCTGGGACCCCAGTGTTTGCCCTTCCGGCAGCAGCCATGGTCACTGCTGGGGCACTGCTGAGTACGGACTACAGGCCTCTGATTGGCTGGCAGCTCTCAGTAGGCGAGACTTCTGCCCCCAAGGTCTTGATTCCAGGGGAAGGCCTGCTGCTGGCCTCACCACTACCTGATTGGCACATGGTTTGGCAGGACCTACCGAAAAGAGGCAGCTTAGCTCTCTCATGGGTTCTGCAGCCAGCAGGCGAGATCCTTGACACCTCACTAAGGTTTTGTCCATAAAATGGAAAAGGTGAAGCATAAGTGGATGTGCTAACTATTAAACAATCCCATCTGAAAATATCAAAATGTTGGTGATCAAATCTTGGGCGTTTACCTGTCTTCATCATCAATTCTCTTTCAATACTGATGTTGAATAGAATTCAATTGTCATTCAGTAATGCAAGCTTTTCATTATAGAGTCTGCACCCCTCTCCTTCTGACCTTTTCTCAGAACTTCAGAGAGATTCTTATCTTTTCTGCTTTGTTTCCTTTGACTTGGGCTTCTAGCCAAATGTGACCAGATTGGGATTTATAAATACAAAACAGTCCATTCAGCAGTTCAAATGAGATATATCCAGTTGTTAGCGCAATGGTAATTCATGTAATCCAGATGTTGATGTCTATGAGAAATGTTCACCTACTGTGCCTACTCTTACAGCCCAAGTTATGAGCTAATATAATAAGAATTGCATATTCTTATTGAGCCAATTCTAACAACACAGGATGTTGAAGCAGTAAAGCAACCATTTTACTTTACAGTCACCCCACCTACTCAGAGAACAATGGAGTCTTTTTTTGGTCTGAGTCAGTGGAGTGCTTTGAAACCAAATATATCAACATTTATGATGTTGTTAAACACCAAATAAACAAGATGAGGAATACTGGTCTGCTTTTGTGTAACTTGCATGTCCATTAGTATAGTCATTAGTATAGCACTATAAACAAAGAAAACTTATTTCATTTGGCATGTGGAATGATATGATATATAATTTAGAAGTATGAATAAACCCTTTTATTTGCTTTAGCACTTTTAGAAAATAAACACCCAACAACAACAGCAACTTATAATTATATAGCACTTTAGTAATTTTGTAAAATACCCCAAGCTGCTTCAGGGGAGCATAATCAGAAAAAATCTGGTGCTGATCCACATAATTGGGTTTTAGAGCGAATCTCAAAAACTTGATGTAAAGAGAGAGATTCTAAGAAGCCTCTTAAAGTAATTAGCAAAAAAGGCAAAAGCGATATGAGGAGAAACCTTTTTATGCAGCAAGTGATTAGGAATTGGAATGCACTGTCTGAGAGTGTGGTGGAGGCAGATTCAATTGAAGCATTCAAAAGGGACTGTTATCTGAAAGGAAGAATGTGCAGGGTTATGGTGGAAGGTGGGGAAATGGTACTAGGTGAGTTGCTCATTTGGAGAGCTATGCAAACACAATGGACCAAACGACCACTTCCTGAGCCATAACGTTTCTGTGATTTTAAAGGAGAGGGACGTAGACAGGCAGAGAGTTTTAGGGGTGGAATTCCAGAGCTTAGGGTCTAGATAACTCAAGGTGGGCTAAAGGAAATCGGGGATGTTTAAGAGGCCAGAATTGGAAGAACACAAGAGTTCTCAAAGAGTTGGAAAGCTATTGATGTCACAGGATAAGCAGAGGTGAAACCACGGAGAGATTTGAACGCTAGGATGAGCATCATTTGAGGTGGTGTCAGTCTGGGAAGCAATATAGGTCAGCGAGCACAGGGGTGATGGGGTGAATGGGACTTGGTGTGAGTTGGGATGTGGGCAGCAGAGTTTTAAGTGAGCTGAAGTTCATGGAGGGAGGCCAGCCAGGCGAGCATTGCTGTAGTCGAGTCTGGAGCTAACAAAAGGGTGAATTAGAGATTCAGCAGCAACTGGGCAATGTTATGAAGGTGGAAATAGGTGGGCTTTACAATGGAAAGGCAATGGGGACAGAAGCCCATCTTGGGGTGCAATAGGATGCCAAAGTTGTGAACAGTCCAGTTCAAGCTCCAACAGTGGCAAAGAAAAGGGATAGAATCAGTTACCGAGTTTGTGGCTGACGACGATGGCTTCAAATTCCCAATATTTAATTAGAATATTTAATGGTCCTAAGGACATCCATTTCTTAAATAGCTAAAGTCTAAAAGGAAAAAAAAAGTTTATCCAGTCTTTTCGATTATGCCTTTTAGATTTACGTATTGTCCTTTCTTAAAATTTGTAAATTCCTTTTTGTTGAATATTTTGAAAACCTTTAAAAGATACAGGACAAAACTAAGTTAAATGTCCATATTTTATGCATTTTCGTGTATTCTAACGAACTTCAAGCATACTCCTATGTTGCATCTGCAATCTTCAGTTTACAGCACTTTGATTGTGGTCATGTCACCCATTATTTTTCACGTTGCCACTACAAATTGTTTTCAAAAATTATTGGGAGCTATACGGTGTGGTAGGTTAGCATCTTCATTCCATAAGATTGTCTAGGGCTTCCAGGACATGGGTTCAAATTCAGCCCAGACAAATGGATGAGTTTTATCCTGGCTACGCATGATATAAGTTTGGACAAAAACAAAAATACCTGGAAAAACTCAGCAGGTCTGGCAGCATCTGTGGAGAGGAACACAGTTAACCTTTCGAGTCCGTATGACTCTTCAACAGAACTAAGTAAAAATAGAAAAAAAGGTGAAATATAAGCAGGTTTAACGGTGGGGGGGGGGGGGGGGGCGGAGGGGGGCGAGGGGTGCTGTTGGGACAAGAAGAGCTGGATAGAGGGCCAGTGATAGGTGGAGATAACCAAAAGATGTCACAGACAAAAGGACAAAGAGGTGTTGAAAGTGGTGATATTATCTAAGGAATGTGCTAATTAAGGGTAGAAAGCAGGACGAGCAAGGTACAGATAGCCCTAGTGGGGCTGGGGTGGGGTGAAGGAATCAAAAAAAGGCTAAAAGGTAGAGATAAAACAATGGATGGAAATACATTTAAAAATAATGGAAATAGGAAAAGAAAAATCTATATAAATTGTTGGAACAAACAAAAAGGAGGGGGAAAATCGGAAAGGGGGTGGGGATGGAGGAGACAGTTCATGATCTAAAGTTGTTGAACTCAATATTCAGTCCGGAAGGCTGTAAAGTGCTTAGTCGGAAGATAAGGTGCTCTTCCTCCAGTTTGCGTTGAGCTTCACTGGAACAATGCAGCAAGCCAAGGACGGACATGTGGGCATGAGAGCAGGGTGGGATGCTGAAATGGCAAGCGACAGGGAGGTCTGGGTCATGCTTGCAGACAGACCAAAGGTGTTCTGCAAAGCGGTCACCCAGTCTGCGTTTGGTCTCTCCAATGTAGAGGAGACCACATTGGGAGCAACGAATGCAGTAGACCAAGTTGAGGGAAATGCAATTGAAATGCTGCTTCACTTGAAATGAGTGTTTGGGCCCTTGGACAGTGAGGAGAGGGGAATAAGTTTGGACAGTCTGTCATGCATTTGGACATGTAGCTACCTCCTAAATGTTATACAGTGTGACCTGATTGGCCGGAGGAGAGTTGATCTGGGAATAGAAAACTTACGGAGGTGTGTCATTGCATGCTCTCCGAGATTGATGCTTGGGCAGGTGTTTTGGGCACAGTAGGTGAGATTTGCCCTGTATCTAACTCTATGTTGTAACTGGTGAGGTACTACAGCCTGGATATTAGTGAGGCAGATTATGTTTGCAGGGGTTTGGAGTTTTGGATGGGAAACCCGGAAGTTGGCCTGAGTGACAAGCTTGGCTTCCGCTTAGGCCCAGGTTACCCCAGAGCAGACCTCTGGACCAGGTAGATGCGATTCCCAACCCCCTGGTGGGGTGTTCAATTCTGGCAGCACACATCCCTTACCCGAAGGCCTTTATGGGGTGATGGTGATTTGAGGCAGTGGGGAAATGTTGCAGGTGTAAGGGGCCTGGGTGAAACACTCCTTTTCCCTTTGGGTTGCAATCAATGCTGTAAAAACCATCGCTTTTTCCTGAATCTGCCATCATTTCCCTCGGCTGCCGAGTTTCCTGTGGCCTGGAAAACCTGACCGGCTGCTGGGAACAGCAGAATTTGGTTAGGTCAGAGACTGCCAGTCTCATCAAAGATTTACTTAGCCAACCCGCCTTCTGAAAGCAAATTGGCTGCCCACCCCATGTCCTGCCTTCATTACCCAAGGAAATGGGTGGGTTAGGCCAAGGTTTGAGATTTTTAAAATCCTAGCCTCTGACCGAACCCCAACCCACTGGTTTTTGGATATTTAAAATTCAGCCCTATGAATCTTAAATGGTAATCTATTTCACAGCATTGATATCTGTTAACATTAGTACAAAATAGCATGGGCGGCACAAAAATACCTGTTTAGCTGTGCACGAGTTTGTGTTTCATTCTGACCATTCAGTATATTCAAAATCGCGGAATTTAACTGTTCTGTTTCTGTCAGGGTATTGGTACAGATGACAGAGGCCTCATTCGAATCATGATCACTCGGTGTGAAGTAGATATGATTGACATCAAAGCTGAATTTATGAAGCTGTATGGGAAATCATTGCATTCATTCATTCGGGTATGTCCAAAATCATTGTATACTTAAAAGCTACAAACCAATCTTTCATTTTTTCTCCCTTTGTTCATGGGGTGTGGGGGTTGCTGGGTAAGCCAGCATTTATTGCTCATCTTTAATTGCTCTTGAGAAGGTAGTGGTGAGCTGCCTTCTTGAACCACTGTAGTCCATGTGGTGTAGGTACACGCATGCTGTTAGGAAAGGAGTTCCAGGATTTTGTCCTAGCGACTGTGAAGGAACAGTGATATAGTCCCTAGGCTGAATGGTGTGTGACTTGATGGGGAACTTGTAGGTGGTGGCGTTCCCATGCATCTGCTGCCCTTGTCCTCCTTGGTAATAGAGGTCACAGGTTTGGAAGGTGCTATTGAAGGAGTCTTGTTGAGTTTTTGCAGTGCATCTTGTAGATGGTACACACTGCTGCCACTTGTGTGTAGGTGGTGAAGGGAATGAAAGTTGAAGATGGTGGATGGGGTGCTAATCAAGCAGGCTGTTTTGTCCTGGACAGTGTCTAGCTTCTTGAGTGTTGTTGGAGCTGCACTCATTTGGGCAAGTGGAGAGTATTCCATCACACTCCTGGCTTGTGCCTTGTTGATTGTGGACAGGCTTTGGCATGTCGGGAGGTGAGTGCTCTCCAAAAAATTCCCAGCATCTTATGTGCTCTTGTAGTCACAGTTTTTATATGGCTGGTCCAGTTCCATTTTTGGTCAATGGTAAGCCCCCCAGGGTGTTGGTAGTGGGGGATTCAGCGATGGTAATGCCATTGAATGTTAAGGAGCGATGGTTAGATTCTCTCTTGTTGGAGATGGTCATTGCCTGGCATTTGTGTGGCATGAATGTTACTAACCATTTATCAGCCCAAGCCTTAATATTGTCCAGGTCATGCTGCATATGGACACAGACAGCTTCAGTAACTGAGGAGTCGTGTATGGTGCTGAAAATTGTGCAATCATCAGCGAACATCCCCCATTTCTGACCTTATGGTGTAAGGCAGGTCATTGTTGAAGTGGCTGAAGATGGTTGGGCCTAGGACACTACCCTGACAAACTCTGTAGCAGTTTGATACAACTGAGTGGCTTGCTAGGCCATTTAAGAGTCAACCACATTGCTGTGGGTCTGGAGTCACATGTAGGCCAGACCAGGTAAGGACGGCGGATTTCCTTCCCTAAAGGACATCAGTGAAACAGATGGGTTTTTATGACAATCAACAATAGTTTTTTGGTCAACATTAGACTAGTTTTTAATTCCAAATTTATTTTAAAAATGTATAATTTAAATTCTACCATGGTGGGACTTGAATCCATGTCCCCAGAGCATTAGACTGGGCCCCTGGATTACTAGTCATTACCACTATACTACAATGTCCCCCTGATAGTATCAAGTGACCCAGGATCATTAACTGAGACTGTGAAGATTTTGAACTCTGGCAGTGCTTTCTCCCTTTTTGGGATAACTTAGGTCTGTGAAGTACAGGTAAGCAGCAATAGAAGATGCTACAGTCTCCACACATACTGCTGTATATATCTAGTTGCACTTCACTTTTTGTGTAGCACTCCACCTTTTGAAGATGCGTACCTCACTGCTTGGAAGGAAGCCTGGGAATGGATGTAAGTAGGTTAAAATTTCAGCCCAGGTACTGATTGCTTTTTTGCACAAGCAAGGGGAAAATTATAAACATTATTCCTGATGACTGCAAAACACTCCAGATCTTGCAGCCTTCGCTTATTGTGGAAGGCCTCACATCTACTGGCGGACACTACATTCTCCATTTCTAGGGTTATCTGGGCATGGCGGAGAATGAATAGTCGGGACATGTTTTGTGTTATTTACTTTTCATAAGACAACTTAATTCCTTTCAACCACGAAATTTGGCTCTCCAAGAAATGCTTTAATTTGCACCTATTTAAGCAGGTTCAATGTTCAGCCTTGAGAGAAAAATGTCATAAAATCATTATAACTGGAAATTGGGCAAGAAATATGAGTTTAGACCGAATTTAGGATCTATCCATTTGCTGGCAAAATCAATGCTCAGGAAGCCTTATCTCACACTGCATTTTAGAGAAAGCAATGTTTTTAACCTGTTCCCATTCTGGCATCTGGTGATGAGCCCCACAAGTAGTTAAAAGGAAACTAAAAAAGATTCAGCAGAGCCAATATCATGCCTTGGTGACCCAGTACCAGACCTGCACTTGGACTACCGATGCTGCATAAACCAAGATCAGCTCATTTGCATAATTTTATGGTGCTTTGGGAGAGTCCACAAAGGGCCACTGGATTCCACTTGTGCTCTGAACAATTGTCTGGCTTGGTGGAAAAGACAAGGGGGGTGGGGTGGGGGGTACGATGGGGATGCAGGTGGGATGTAGGGCTGTCTGTATTATTTTTACTTCAATTTTGTAAGGCAGTCTGCAGAGTCCATTTGGAACTGCCTGGTCTCTGCTGGAGCACTGTTCTCATTAGAAGATAACTGCCTCATTTACATTAAAGTTGGGGGCCTAATAAGCCTGGTGTATAGTTGGTGTGCAGTCCCCTTTGTGCTCATCATCATATTTGCCCAGTAGCCTATTCCAATAGCTCAGGTGGTTGAACACCTGACTCCTCACTTGGAATTTGGGAGATATCTGTCTCTGTTCTTCATTCTGCCAACCCCTCTCTCCACTTCTGTTCAGTTTTAATCATTTGTGGTATGCAGCTCAATGTAGAGGTGTGGGATAATGAGTCTTTATCCTAGCAAAATCCCACTGCTGCCTCATGTTTAGACCAGTAGAAAACAGGTTTAGCGTTGTCTGTTTGATAGATTTTCTGGGCCTTGCAGCCTACCTTATTCCATAAGCAAGGCTGAACAGAAAACTATAGGGAAAACTCTCCATTTTTGAGACAGTTGGCAAACTGTACACTTAGTCCATGGTTACCAGTGAGTCTTTTAGTTTCAATAGCTTAGATGTCTATGTGGCAAGTACAATGAAATGGCTAAGTGGAATGACTGATACTAATATGGCCTTTTTTATTTTCCCTACAGGATGACGTAGGAGGAGATTATCAGAAGGTCTTGCTGAAGCTCTGTGGGATGGATGTTGATGAATGAAGCACATTTACTGTTCTAGAAAAAGGCCACAATTTTGAGAGCTCAGATGTGAAATGCATAACTACACAGTCTTTTTCACCACCATTTACTTGTATTCTGTATACTTGAGGTGTTAAAGAGGCTTCTAACTTACAATAAATTCAACAGTCTGGACATAAGAGTAGGATCCTGAAATCCATAACTTATTTGCTAACAAACTTCATGCCCGAATCAGTGTTTCCATAAACTCCAGATAAACAGTACATTTTTGTTCTTTTTGAAATATATCCCATCAGGCATTGTGGTAACATCTCTGTCTAAACAAAAATCTACTTTATACAAAAGATTAGTGTTCTAAACCTATTTGGCAACAGTTAAATCATACTTAATATGCCGAGCATTGAAAACTGTAATAAATGGAACACTTTCATTTCTAAATTGGCATTTCACGTTTGTTTGAACTAGCAAATCGTATTTTTTTGTGTTCAGCATGATGGTAATAAATGTTTGGTTAAGGGTTTCGTTTTGCATCTATTGTGTTACTTAGTATTATAGTTACCAGAAGACTATGATTTGAAGATCTTGGCCTATATTTTAAAATAAAATTCCTGACAACTTTCAATTGATTTTACTATGCCCCTTGTCTTTCTTGAATGCCCTTTTGGGTAATTCTCCTTCTCACTGAGTTATTTTATGTCCCAAAAGCAGGTTACAAGAGCAAGTCAGAGGATAGGAATCATGTGATGAGTAACCCACCTCCTGACTCCCCAAAGCCTGTCCACGATCTACAAGGCACAAGTCGGGAGTCTGATGGAATACTCCCCACTTGCCTGGATGCTCAAGGGCCCTTACACGATCCAGGACAAAGCAGCCCGCTTGATTGACACCACGTCCACAAACATTCACTCCCTCTACCACTGAAGCACAGTAGCAGCAGTGTGTACCATCTACAAGATGCACTGCAGGAATTTACCAAGGCTCCTTCGACAGCACCTTCCAAACCGACAACCACTGCCATTTACTGGACAAGGGCAGCAGATAGATGGGAACACTACCACCTGGAAGTTCCCCTCCAAGTCGCTCACCATCCTGACTTGGAAATATATCGCCGTTCCTTCACTGTCGCTGGGTCAAAATCCTGGAACTCACTCCCTAACAGCACCTACACTGCATGGACTGCAACGGTTCAAGAAGGCAGCTCACCACCACTTTCTCAAGGGTTATTAGGGATGGGCAATAAATGCTGGCCCAGTCAGCAAATCCCACATCCCATGAATGAATAATAAAAAAAAATTCTTCCCTTTCCTGCAGTGCGTATTTTAAACCAATTATAGGCTCAAGTTGCTGATGTGAAAGCCCATTCTCAATGTAGTCATAGCTAATTTTACCTTGCCCTCTCATCCCCTTTTGCCCCAAGGGGGATGCACCTATCTTCTACTGGGTGGTCTCCCAGACTGTCACAGCTATGCAGAAGAACCTTTTAGGGGACTGTGGATGTGAAACCATCTAAAGCCAATAAGTGGGACCATGGTATTGGTACTTCAATCTGCTTAGCTGACTTTTTAACTCCAGCTTTTTTTTTTGCTTGTAAGACACTTAATTGAACTTTGCTGCATATGCGAACACACAGATTTAAGTGTTACGATTGGGGCCAAGTTTTGCTTTGTAATATAACTTTGTATAAATGGTGCTGCTCTGTCTTATAGCTCCCGAAGTCATCTTCCAACATATGAAATGTTATAAATTTACTATGTTTTCCTCATTTATAATACAAACCAACTACAGCTGCATTTTCTCTGGAAACACACTCCAGAGTGCTACCTTTTATCTTTTATGTGCATGAAAGACTCCAAATTTGAGATCTTCAAGATAAGAAGGATTTAGTGACTCACTAACAATTGAGCAATTGATTTTGCCAAAGATTGAATTGTTGCTGTAATTTGATCTTTTTTTCAGAAGTAAAACGCACCCTATTGGTTCTTAAACTATCTAATCAAATGAAATGGTTATGTGCACATGTTCATTTGCCTCTTCCTCCCCTTCTCTGTTTCTGTAAGGTAACGCAGATGAATCGAACCCTCCCAAACTACTGAAGTTACTGACATGCTTAACTGACTGAGCGCTTAAAATGTGATTCACAAATTAATTGCAGGGGTTCCGCCTCTGCAAAGCAGTCTAAAAATGAATGGGATTTGTCATTCTTGTGACCACAGAATTCAAGTTACACATTTCCTCACCCAAGTTGGAGAGTGACTCAAGGCTAAACTATCTGTTTCTAGAGAAATCTCTGTGCGTAGCTTTGTAACAAGAGTTAGTATGTTTCTGTGAAAGGAAAGAGCAAGGCTTTTAAAAAAAAATTGTGGCACAGCTCCAGATGCTAAGATTTGGATTAATTCCACAGTTCCTTACATGGAGTTCTTGATTCCAATTGTTGCCATTAGGATACTGTGAAATCAGATCTTTTTGCTTTCCTTCCTTACCCCACTGAAAGGGAGGGAGGGAGGGAGCGCAGAAGAATCAAAGCAGTAACCTGGACTAATTTTTCAATCATTCATGGGATGTAAGCATCACTGGCAAGGCCAGCATTTATTGCTCATCTTAGCTTATTGCTTAATTACCATTGAGAACGTGGTGATGGGCCATGTTCTTGAACTAGTGCAGTCCATGTGGTGTAGGATTACCAATAACATCCCAGAAATAGCTGTAAATCAGGAAATTGAAGGAACAGAGGAACTCCAGAAAATTACAATCACCAGGGATGTGGCACTGAGCAAATTGTCGGAGCTGCAGGCTGACAAGTCCTTGGGTCCTGATGGGCTTTGTTCAAGGGTCTTAAAGACCTGGTTAGAGATAGTTGATGCATTGGTTTAGATTTCCCAAAACTCCCTAGATTCGGGGAAGGTTCCATTAGATTGGAAAGTAGCAAATGTAAATCCTTTGTTCAAAAAGGGAGGGAGATGGAAAGCAGGAAACTACAGGACAGTTAGCTTGACATCTGTCATTGGGAAAATGTTAGAAGCTATTATTAAAGACGTTATAGCAGGGCACTTAGAAAAATTTAAGGTAAGTGGGCAGAGTCCAGGTTTTGTGAGAGGGAAATCATATTTAACCAATTTATTGGAATTCTTTGAAGAAGCAACATATGCTGTGGATAAGGTGGATGTACTGTACTTAGATTTCCAGCAGCTATTTGATGAGGTGCCACATCAAAGGTTATTGTGGAAAATGAAAGCTCATAGTGTAGGGGGTAACATATTGGCGTAGATAGAAGACTGACTAGCTAACAGGAAATAGAGTGGGTATATTTGGGTCTTTTTCTGGCTGGCAAGATGCAATGAGTGGGGTGCCACAGAGATCAGTGCTGGGGCCTCAACTTTTTACAATTTATATAAATGACTTGGATGAAGGGACTAAGGTATGGTTGCTAAATTTGCTGATGATACAATGATAGGAAAGTAAGTTGTGAAACGGACACAGAGGCTACAACGGGATACAGATAAGTGAGTGGGCAAAGATCTGGCAAATGGATTATATTGTAGGAAAATGTGAAATTGTCCATTTAGGCAGGAAGAATAAAAAAAAGAAGCATATTATCTAAATGGTGAGAGATTGCAGAGCTCTGAGATGCAGAGGGATCTGGGTGTCTTAGTGCATGAATTGCAAAAGGTTAGTATGCAGGTACAGCAAGTAATTAGGAAAGCTAATAGGATGTTATTGTTATTGCAAGGGTAATTTGAATACAAAAGCAGGGAGGCTATGCTTCAGTTATACAGGTCATTGGTGATGCCACACCTGGAGCACTGTGTACAGTATTGGTCTCTTTATTTAAGGAAGACTGTAGTTGCATTGGAAACAGTTCAGAGATGTTTACGAGACTAATACCTGGAATGGGAGGGCTGTCTAATGAGGAAAGGTTGGACAGGCTGGGCTTATATCTGCTGGAGTTTAGGTGAGTAAGAGGCGAATTGATTGAAACATAAGATCCTGAGGGGTAGATGTAGAAAAGGTGTTTCCACTTGTGGGAGAACCTAGTACTAGGGATCACTGTTTAAAAATAAGGGGTTGCCCATTTAAGACAGATGAGAATTTTTTTTCTCTTATAGGATTGAGAGTCTTTGGAACTCTTCTTCAAAAGACGGTTGAAGATGTTGGATACTTTTAAGGCAGAGGTAGGTAGATTCATGATAAGCAAGGGGGTGAAAGGTTGTCGGGGTTCAATGGGAATGTAGAGTTGAGGTTGGGAATGTGGGCTTGAGGTTACAATAAGATCAGGCATGATCTTATGGAATGGCGGAGCAGGCTCGAGGGGCTGAGTGGCTTACTCCTCCTAATTCGTATGTTCGTATGTGGGTACTGCCATAGTGCTGTTCCAGGTAAGACCTTTCCGGATTTTGACATTGACAATAACGAAACAATTATATATTTCCAAGTCAGGCTAGTGTGTGGCTTGGAGGGGAACATAAAGGTGGTGGTTCTGTTATTGTGGTTTTTATCTCGGGATTCATTAGCTTCTTATTCCTGAAGAGATTTTCCTCGGGGGAATGGTCTTTTGTTCAATACATGTTTATTTACATGCTAACTATCTACAAAGGTTAAATAAGACCAAGACATAGCTAGAGCCACTATCTGGGATGCTAATCAGTCATCTTCTCTCAGTGAGTGATGTCACTGTGACAGAGCTCCTTACGCACATGCTCAGTAGCCATTATTAGAGTTAACCCTTTATTCTATAGTGGTCTTTCCATCCACCTGCTGCCCTTGTTCTTCTAGGCAGTATAGGCCACTAGTTTGGAAGGTGCTGTTGAAGGAGGCTCTTTGAGTTGCTGCAATGCATCTTCTGGATGCTGTAGACTGCAGCCACTGTCTGATAGTGGAGGGAGTGAATGTTTTAAGGTGAAGGATGGGGTGCTAATCAAATGCACTACTCTACCCTGGGTGATGCCTAGCTTTATCCATGAGTACTGTTGGAGCTGCACTCATTCAGGCGAGTGTGGAGTATTCCATAGCACTCCTGATTTGTGCTTTATAGGTGGTGGAAAGGCTTTGGAGAGTCAACAGATGAGTCACTTGCTGCCAGACCCCTTTCATGTCTCCCAACAAACAAAGTGATGCTGCCAGAAAATTCCAAAATCACGCAAGTGGACTCCAATTATACCTCCAAAAGCAAAAAATTGTGAATGAGTCAATGACTAGCCATTCAAATTATAAGATAATAAGAAATAGGAGTAGGAGTAGGCCATTTGGCCCTCGAGCCTATTCTGCCATTCAATATGATCGTAGCTGATCAGGTTGTGGTTTTAACTCCACTTTCCTGCCTGTCCCCCATAACCCTTGACCCAGGAAATCGGTCTAACTCAGCCTCGAGTATATTCAATGACCTAGCCGCCACTGCTCTCTGTGGAAGAGAATTCCAAAAACTAATGGCCCTCTGAGAGATGCAATTCCTCTTCATCTCTGTCTTAAATGGGAAACCCTTTCTTTTTAAATGGTGCCCCCTAGTTCTAGATTCCCCCATGACAGCTGTCCAACGAGGCCTATAGTGGGGATTCCCCGACGAAGAGCGCAGCAGGAGCTTTCCCCGGTGTCAGCACGCCAGGACATGGGGACCCCCAGCCGAGGACACAGTGGAGGGCTTCCCTGCCAGCCACAGCTTCTCTCATGGCCGACTCCACCAGCCTCGGCGCGTGAGGGTTCTATTCCAGGGTGCCATCACAATGGAATTGGCAGTAAAGGCAGATTAAAATGAAAATGAAAATTATGCTGATGTGCATAATTTTCCTCATCCTCCTTCAAGCTTCTGCCTGGTTTATAATGATTATATGTATTTTACCTAGATGTATCACGAAATACAATGTATTTTATGATGTATTTTAGATTATGTTTATCACATAAAATAAGCTTTAAGGCAGGCTCTCAATATAGGTATCAGGACCAAAAGGGTGTGTCCCAAAGCCTCCACTTGCAGGAAGCCAATCCGGCTATTTCCCATGAGATGGCTCCCAGTTGGTCACCTCCAAGCTTGCCATCCAATGAAGGATGGCAAGCGAGCCCCCAAAGCTGCTGGGCCGGTGGCTATAGACCCTTGGCATCAGCAGCCCCACCAACAGAGGTGTCCCCTGAGGCAATATAAAAATTAAACTGCTTAGAGGGACCAAAGAGGCAGGCCCTGCTGAACCAATGGCAGCATTTGGGATTGACGGACCCTTCTTTGTGGGCTGGAGCTCGTCATAAGGTGGCCACCTCTATTAAGTGGGAAAATGCTGCCAGGCTCGAAACCCCCTCAACAAAACTTTGTCGTCCTAACCCGGAGAGGTTTGCCTTGCACTATTTCTTCAAACCCCAGCTCACCACTGCCCTGCACCCCCTCCCCACCCCACTTTCCAGCGAGATTGAATACGACCAGCCATGGAGTCCAGTGGCGAACACACAATTCCAGCATCGACTCTCAACAGGTGGAAGGTGGCATGCCTGATGGAAGGGCATGCACGTGTAATAGCCAGCCTGAACCGCAACATGATGCGGCACAGCAGGAGCCTGAAGTGATGGCAGAGGAACAAGGTTCTGCATTACGATGCATGAGACAAGGTGCATGGTGCCTCAGTGATATCCTCTCCTGAAGCATTGGAGATACAATCAGAGTGACAGCAAGACAAGGTTCAGGATGGTGATACATCAGACCGGGTACATGGAGCTTCAGAGACATCGCCCAAAGCTCTGGTAAGGCTGACACCAAGAGTAACCAATATATTAACCTTGGTAGCTAAGTTAGTCATCGCTGTCCCATGCTAATGGTTCCCTGGAATAGGATTCCAGAGAAAGAGATGTGCTGCATCACCAAGAGGTTGTTGACGATGAAGGAGCTTGTGAAGGGTTAGTCACTGAGGATCTCGGCGCAGCTATCCGATTTCTGATGTGATTCAATCTCAAACAATTGGAAGCAATTGAAATATAAACACAGCCCCACCATTAACAAAAATGCATGCTGTTGACAAAACTGTCTGACCTCACCATGACATTGGGGTCAAAATATGCCCGGGATAGTGTGCAAGAGCTTCCATCTTCCAACTTTCTGCAACAAAATCTCCATTTGGGCTCTTGAATTCGTGAATGTACCCTGAATTGAGCAGACTAAAGCTTCATGTTTCCCTGAATGGTAAATGTCTCCACTTGGACCTCGCTTCCAAGGAAGTTTTAAAAAGGACTGGTATCACAAAATGTGATGGCAATTGGCCTTTATGAGCAACTAAGGCAGCAGCATTTCCCTGTCCTTGTGAAATCCTCTCCAACCCTGCTGTTTCACCTTCACTTTCACTGCTTCCCTTTGCAAATACTGAATGTGTACACAACATTGAAGCTGAAGAGATTCAACAAGATGAGGGCAGTAAGGGGCCGGCAAGACGTTTATTCCATGAATCATTCAATGAGCTACTATTTCCAGGATGTCAGTGCATGAAGACAGAAGCAATGTCATTGGTTTTAATGTTCGTCACGTGACACTCTTAATCATCTGCTGCGGTGATTTATCTCCTGGAACATGTAAATACGTTATGTGTGAGTTTGACACTTAAGTCCGCAACGTCAATTCTCAAATCAATCCTTTCCAGCAATGCAGTTAGCCTATGATTCCACTTCTACTGCCTGTATTATAGTTACACCTGTTCTTTCAGTTTTCTGGAAGAAGAGGAGGTACACGTTCCAATTGTGAGCAGCTATGTGTCATTAAAAATCTAACCAGTGACAACTTTTTCATCACCTCAGATCTCAAGTCACAAGTGCAGACACTTTTCTGGAGAGATGAAATAAGAGAGAATCCAAAGTACAGAGAAAACCAATCTAAATTTGGTAGAGGGAAATATTGAGGACATATGTGATGGAGCATATTACTGAAATATGTCTGAGGAAGGCCAACCACTGAGTGATAGGAATAACTTCTCATACATAATCAATGCAGCTAGGCTTGAACTCTTTCAAATGCTCCTTATGGGCTGTACATTTAATCATCAGTGAGCTCCCAAGAAAACTTAGAACTAGTAATCTTATTCTAACTGGATCATAGTTTGGAAAATGTGAACCCATAATGGAATTATTACTGGATAAAGTTGTCAACGAAGTGAGGAGACTGTCAGAAGAAAGAATTGAATGGAATTGAATGTGGGGGAAGTGCTAACCAGTGGATTGTTTCCACTTTGCTGCAGTGTGGATATTCCCACATGTGCTGGGAGTGTGGCACAGAGATGGTTAACTTAGATTCCAAGGCTGGTATGTTGGTCATGCTTAGTGTCAGAGGTTCAAGCCTTAGCACATCAGTGGGGGATGTCTCTGAAGCTCCAGGCATCCAGTCTGATGTATCGCTATCCAGAACCTTGTCCTGCTCTTGCTCCGATTGTATATCCATCACTTTAGCAGAGGATAGCAATGAGACAGCATGCACCCTGTCTGGTGCATTGTCACACTGAACCTTGTCCCTCTGCTGCCACAAAAGGATGTCCATCACTTCAGGTTCCTGCTGTGCCGCATCGTGTTGCTGTTCAGGCTGGCTATGACCACCATATACATTTGCAAGCGTATGCCCTTCCATCAGGTGTGCTGTGGAGAGTTGATTCTGGAATTGTATGTTCGCCACTTGGCTCAAGATAATCCTACGTACCAACTGGCTCTGTGGCTGGTCAAATTCATTCTCACTGGAACTGGCGGAGGTTGGTGGGGGTGGGGGCGGGGGTTGGGGGGGTGCGGGGGGAGAGGGGTTCGGGGGGTGGGGGGGTGGGCGGTGGTTGGACGTGCTGGAGCTGCGGTTTGAAGAAGAGGCAGTGTAAGGCTACTGTGTTTGGCAAACCTCTCAAGACAACAAAGTCCTTGTTGAGGGGATTTAGAGTCTGGCAGCATTTTCCCACTCAATAGCGGCAGCCTCCTTATGACAGTCTGGGGGTCTTTTGGAGCCAGAAGCTCCAGCCTCTAAAGCAGGGTCCGCCGATCCAAAATGCTACCACGGGATCAGCAAGGCCTGCCTCTTTGGTCCCTCTAAACAGTTTAATTTTTGTATTGCCTCAGGGGACACCTTTGCCACACCCACCTCAGTTGGAGGGGCTGCTGATGCTGATGTGACCGGGCCAGCAGCTTCAGGAACCCGCCTGCTGTTCTCAACTGGGTGGTGAGCTCGGAAGTGACCAGCTGGGAGCCGCCTTATGGGAAATGGCCGGATTGGCTTCCAGCAAGTGCAGGCTTTGGGGCCTCCCTTTTGGTCCTGAAGTCAGGCTCCTGATGCCTGTGTGGAAAACCTGCCTGAATGCTTATTTTTCGTGAAAAACCTAATTTAAAATAAGAGTCATAAAATACATCTACAATTATATAAATTATTGTAATGCATTATAATTAATGATAAATCTATGTAAAATACATATAAACCATGCAGAAGCCTGAAGTGGGATAAGGAAAATAATGAACATCAGCATAATTTTCATTTTAATTTTAATCTACCTTTACTGCCAACTCCATTGTGATGGCGCCCTGGAATGGAACCCTCACGTGCCGAGGCTGGTGGAGTCGGCCATGAGAGAAGCTGTGGCTGACAGAGATGCCTCCACTACGTTCTCTGCTGGGAGATCCCTGTGTTCCAGCGGGCTGATGTCGGGAAGGCCCCAGCTATTCTCCTCGCTGGGCAAGTGCCACTGCAGGCCTCATCAGAGAGGGGAAACATCCTGTCAGCATCTACCCTGTCAAGCCCTTTCAGAATCTTATATGTTTCAATAAGATCGCCCCTCATTCTTCTAAACTCAGCCCAACCTGTTCAACCTTTCCTCCTTCAGCCCAGGAATCAGCCTAGTGAATCCTCCATGAACTGCTTCCAAAGCTTAAGTAAGAAGACCAAAGCTCCAGATGTGGTCTCATCAATCCTCTGCACAACTGTAGCAAGAATTCCCTACTTTCATATTCCATCCCCCTTTGTCTTCCTAATTACGTGCTACACCTGAGTACCTATCTTTATAAAATTTCATTTCATGGGATGCGGGCGTCACTAGCTCAGCTAACATTTATTGCCCATCCCCAATTGCCCCTATTCAGAGGGCATTGCTGTGGGTCTGGAGTCACATGTAGGCCAGACCATGTAAGGATGGCAGATTTCCTTCCCTAAAGGGCAGATGGGATTGCAATCAACAATGGTTTCATGGTCATCATTAGACTTTTAATTCCAGATTTTTTTAAAATTCAAATCCCATCATCTGCTGTAGCAGGATTCAAACCCGGGTCTCCAGACCATTACACTGGGTCTCTGAATTGCTAGTCCAGTAACAATACCACTACTCCATCACCTCCTGATTCATGTACAAGGACGCCCAGATCCCTCAGTACTGCAGCGTTCTGCAGTCTCTGTCCATTTAAATAATATTCTGCTTTTCTATCCTTCCTGCCAAAATGGACAACCTCACATTTCGCACATTATACTCCACCTGCCAACATCTATATCGCTTTGCAGGCTCTTTGTATCCTCCTCATAACTTGCATTTGTACCTACCTTTGTATCAACAGCAGATGTGGCTACAATACAGTCAGTCTCTTCATCCAAGTCATTAACATAGTTCATAAATAGTTAAGGCCCCAGTATTGATCCCTGCAGCACTCCAATAGTTACAGTCTGCCAACTTAAAAATTATCCATTTATCCCGACTCTGTTTCTTGTTAGCTGATCCCCTATCCATGCTAATATATCACCCACAACACCCTAAGCTCTTATCTTGTGTAGTAATCTTTTATGTGGCACTTTATGTGGGAGGAGGTGGCATAGTGCCATTGTCATGGGACTAGTTATTCCTGAGATCCAGGGTAATGCTCTGGTGACCTGGGTTTGAATCCCACCACAGCAGATGGTGGAATTTGAATTCAATAAAAATTAAAAGTCTAAAAATTTCATAAAAACCACTCTGGTTCATCTTAGGGAAGGAAATCTGCTACCCTTACCTGGTCTGGCCTTCATGTGACTCTAGACCCACAGCAATGTAGCTGATCCTTAAATGCCCTCCGAGCATATCCACCTGCTTGTTACTCAAAGAACTCTAAAAAATTTGTCAGATGCAACTTCCCTTTCACAAAACCATTTTCATTCTGCCTGATTGTATTGTGATTCTCTAAATGTCATGCTTTTTAAAAATTCTTTTGTGGGAAGTGGGCATTGCTGGTAAGGCCTGCATTTGTTGCTCATTACCGATTAGAATTGCCCTTTAGAAGGTGGTGGTAAGCTACGTTCTTGAACTGCTGCAGCCCATCTTGTGCAAGTACACCTACAGCACTGCTGGGAGTGGAATTCCAGGATTTTGACCTGCTAACAGTGAAATCAAGATGGTGAGTGGCTTGAAGGGGAACTTTCAGGTGGCATTGCTCCACACATCTGCGGCCCTTGTCCTTCTAGATGGTAAATCATGTGGGTTTGGAAGGTGCTGTCAAAGGAGCCCTGGTGAGTTACTGCAATGCATTTTGTGTATAGTACACACTGCTGCCACTGTCTCTCGGTGGTGGAGGGAGTGAATGTTTAAGTTTGCGGATGGGGGTACCGATTAAATGGGCTGCTTTGTCCTGGATGGTGTCAAGCTCCTTGAGTGTTGTTGGAGCTGCACTCATCCAGGTAAGTAGAGAGTATTCCATCACACTCCTGACTTGTGCCTGGTAGATGGTGGACAGGCTTTGCGGAGTCAGGAGGTGAGTTACTTGCTGCAGGATTCCTAGCCTCTGACCTGCTCTTGTAACCACAGCATTTATATGGCTAGTCCAGTTCAGTTTCTGGTCACTGGTAACACCCAGGATGTTGATAGTGGGCGATTCGATGATGGTAATGCCATTGAATGTCAAAGGGAAATGGCTTATACCTCTCTTGCTGGAGATGAAATGCTTGGCATTTGCGTATTACAAATATTACTTGTTACTTATCAGCCCAAGCCTGAATCTCGAAACGTCAACTCTTTTCTTCTCCGCCGATGCTGCCAGACCTGCTGAGTTTTTCCAGGTAATTCTGTTTTGTTCTGAATCTTGCAGGTCTTGCTGTATCCTTACTACCTCCTTAATAATGGATTCTAGCGGATGATAGACCAACTGGTCTGTAGTTTTCAGCTTCCTGTCTTCCTCCTTGCTGGAATAACAGTGTTACATTTGAAGCTTTCCAACCCACTGGTCCAGAATACAGGGAATTTTGGATGGTTACAACCAATGCATCCACTATCTCTGCAGCCACTTCCTTTAAGACCCTAGAATGTAGGCCATCAGGCCTGGGAGACTTGCCACCCTTTAATCCCATTAGTTTTCCTAGTATTTTTTTCTCTAGTGATCATGATTGTTTAAAATTCCTCTCTCCCTTTTGCCACCTGCTTTTCTACTATTCTACTATTCTTGGGATGCTTTTTGTGTCTTCTGCTGTGAACACAGATACAAAATACTACTTCAAAGTGTCTGCCAGTTCCTTGTTTCCCATTAATAATTTCCTAGTCTCATTCTCTAAGGAACCAACGTTCACTTTAGCTTCTCTTTTATATATACTTGTAGAAGCTTTTACTGTCTGTTTTACCATTTCTTGCTAGTTTTCTCTCATGTTTGTGGAGCCTCCTCCTCAAATTATTTAGTAATCCAGAGAGTGGTTCTGCTTTTCAGTTTAGCCCTTAGCTGCTCATATTCTCTCAGCAGGACCTATTTCCTAGATCTGCCTATCATTGGTACCCATGGAGACCATGACAACTGGATCCTTCCTCTCCCACTCCAAGTTCCTCTCCAGCACCTGAGGTGATGTTATTAACCCTGGCACCGAACAGGAAACACAGCCTTCAGGCCTCATGTTCTTGGCTGCAGAGAACAGTTTCTATCTACCTAACTATTCTGTCTCCTACAATTGCATTCCCTTTTACTCCCCCACTGCTCCACTTGAATGGCCCCTGAACCACGACGCCGTGGTCAGTTTGCTCAACCTCCCTGGTGTGTGACTGCCTCCTGAAACAAAGTGTCCAGGTAATTTTCCCCTCTCTGACATATCATAGTGTCCAAAGTTCAGACACCAGCTTATCACCTCAGAGCCAAAGTTCCTCGAGCTGCAAGCACTTACCGTAGATGTGCTTTCTGTGGATCACAATGGTGTCCACCAGCTCCCACATACTACAGCTGCAACACATCATCTCCCCTGCCATTCTTATTTTGTTTTTATTTAACTAATTAAGCTTCAAGTTTAGAATATCACTCAATGATAGTTTTATTTTGGACATAACAGGTTTCCAATAATGTAATGTAATCTGTATATCTCCCTAGTACCAGTTTAAACTACTGCCCCAGTTTAGGGGGTGAAAGAAATTTTAAAACTGACCAATCACCAACCTGCACCCCTAATTAACGCCCCTGGCCTTCAGCTTTTGAGTCTTGCTATCTCCCTGTCATGGGACCACCCCTTTTTGTGAAGGCCAGAACAGCACCTCCTCCCTCACTGCCCTGAATTCCCTCATTTACCAAATTCCCAGATTTAAGCAATCAGTCTAGCTGCACTCAGTCTTCAGTTGCCATTTTCATGTGACTTATTTTGTGTGTCTGTTAAACCTTCTGTATTTACATTAGCTCAGATTCTAGTTGCTCAATAATAGTTAGTGAACATAAGGGAGAACATTGAAATGTAAAATTTTACGTGGTATGTTTGTCAATTGATTGTGTTCAGTTTGTGCAATTTTTTCTCTCTCTGATATTAGCAGACCTGTACTTAAAGTAACACATAGGCCTTTATATTTAAGGAAGGCAGGAGGGGAATGGGTGTGAACTGTTTAGTTCTGCGGACGGGAAACATGAAACAATGTGTTTGTGATGAGTTTAATGGTAAGGACTGATTTTTAAAATTTGTCTCCAGGCTGAACCCAGGAAGCAGAGAGGAGGGCTGGAGAGACTGGGGAGGAGGACAGAATATCATTGAAAAGATGGGAGAGGATGAGAGAAGATTGCAGTGGGTCCGTGGAGAGAATGGGGTGAGGGGTGGGGGGAGGACGAGGAGATCATGGGCCATGGACGACATCAGAGCGCATCAGTCGGCCAAGTGATGAAGCTGTTTTTTTTGCATTCCATGGAGGTTGTCTGCGCATCTACAGGTGCAAGCCTTTATTGTCAGTTGTTGCTGAATTTCCCTGGATCCTGAACTTAATGCTCATCTTTCTCCACTTTCTCTATGTAGGATAGAAACAACAGAGTGCTGAAGGGGAGTCCAGCTGTTGAAGGGATTAATGCTAAATGAAAAATATCTGCTCAAAAATGTCCTATTATTATTTTCTCCCCATACAGTGAAGGACAACTCACCCTTGCTGCAAGAAAACCAAGCAGACTATTATTGGATGAACTTTTAAGCCTATTCCTACGTATTACTCAAGTTTTAAAGGAATCTGAGCAAGTAGATTTAGTCTGTCTGCATCGATCAAATGGCAAATTCTATTCCACCTTTTAAAAAGACACTATGGCTATCCCACATATCCTCCAGTTTTGTACACAGTGATTCAGGGTTTATTGTTGACCTTTTCCACCCATACAATGTATGGCATGCACAGATAAATGGGTTTCGATTATTAGGCAACATAATCAGCCTCGGAACCTCCCCTTAGCCTTAAGAGGTTCTAGGGGAAAAACCCTTGAACTGTGACCAACAGCTCACAGGCAGAGGTGATTTCATCACATTACACAAAGGCTGGGTTTGAACAAAAAGCATTGTGCCTCCTCAATCCCATTTAATTTTCTCAACATTTAGACCTAATCCCACTTTGCTCTATATCTTGTCAACGTAGGCAAGGTTTCCTGAAGGCCAATGCCAGTTTTTTAAGCGACAACTGTAAAGTAAATGAGTTTTTTCTATGAATATTTCTGTAAATACATTAGGTTGATATTGACTCCTTTATTCCCGTTGTGGTGATATAAAAATCCAGCTTTACTCACAGGAATCAAGATATAATATCTCAGAGAATGAGACATCTTTAGACAACTTTCCTGAAGAAGGAGCTACATCACAACATCAACGTAAATTTCCCTGGAAAATTTCAAATTTTCTCAAATTTGATTTGGAATTGAACAATCAAATCACAAAGAGCTGCTAACTTTTTTTTAAAAAAATCAACAAAGCCCCAGTCAACATTTTTGGATTTTTCTTGTATTGTGGAAGGCTCGAATGAATGCGTTTTATCTGCAGCATTCATAGGGAGTCCGATCTGGAACATCCAAATAGTATTAGTTAAGGTAAATAGCTCCTTTTAGCTGATAAGAAATAGGAAATGAATCACAACTTGTGATTAACTCCGATTAGTTGTGAACTATTTAATATGTTTTATTACGCAAGGAGTTGGCAAAGCGTACCAGCTCCTACTGTAAAAATAGTATTTGTCTGCTTGTTAGTTTACTACTCAGTTCGTTAGTTCGGCAGTGAAAGAGTAAAATTTTTGCTTTGAGGAACACTCAATGCTAACACCAGATCTCCAAGGTGGAAAGTGTTCTAGAGCCAACATTGAAATTTCATACTTGGTGAGGATTTAAAAATAACAATGAGAATTTAAAATTCGAGGCGCTATTTAACTGAGAGGTCAGGGACAAGAGGGGTGATTGGTGTGAGTTAGAATGCAGGTAGTAGAGTTTTCGATGACTTCCGGTGATGGCGTGATCCAAAGCCCACATTGGGTACAGCCTGGTTCAGCCTCAGACAATTGCCGGGAGAGGGATGGAATCAATGGCTAAAGAACCCAGTTTGTAGTGGAGACTGAAGAAAATTATGTCGGTCTTCCCAACACATTGCTGACCAGCAGACAGAAAAGACTTTTTTAAACCCAGTAATGGGTTGGGAAAGTGGAATAAATTTTAAATTCTAAAGTTCTTATCCTCGTTTTCAAATCCCTCCTTGCTCTCCAAACCCTCTGTGTCCCAGCCTAGCTTTCTAACCTCTGAGATCTCTGTCCCCCTCCAAATCTGACCCCGTGTGCATCCCTGCTTTTCATAGCCCTACCATTGGTGGTCATACCTTCAGCTGCCTAGGCTCTAAGCTCTAGAATTCACTTCTTAAACCTCCCTGCTGCCAATCTTGTATGTCTTTGACATAGCTTTTGGTCATCTTGTCCACATGGTATCAAGGAACAACTGAGTGCATTTGACTGCAAGCAAAGGATCTGGGTCCAGGAAACACCTGGTTTTTGTGTTGAAGGCTTGTACTTCAGGTTTAACTCTTTTGGAGTCAACCAAATAAGCTAAATTAACAAAATCATGGACAAAATAAACACAGCCCCTAAATTAGGGACACTGCAAAACCAAGGACAAAGTTTAAAGGAAACTTACAAACATTAAACCAAAATCTGATTAAGAGGGTCGATAAAGCTCCCCAGTCCTCGCGGTGCCCACCGAGCATGGAAGGCCTCGACTGTGCTGGCAGACACCGCGTGCTCCCTCTCCAGGGACACCTGGCTGCAAACATAGCCTCGGAAGAGGGGCAGACAGTCAGGTCAGACGACCCTCTCAATTGCCCACTGCCTGGATCTGTTAATGCTCTAGATCTAGATGCACACTTAGTCACCCTGTTCCAGTACAGCTACAACACTGGCAATATAGAAAATTACCCAGGTATGTTCTGTCCACAAAAAGCAGGACAAATCCAATCCAGCCAGTTACTGCCTCATCAGTCTACTCTCAATCATCATCCAAGTGATGGCAGGTGTTGTTGATACCATCATAAACTGTTTCATCAATGACCTTCTTTCCATCATATGTTCAGGAGTAGGGAAGTCTGCACGGTATTCAGTTCCATTCACAGCACCTCAGATAGCAAAGCCATCTGTGTCTGTAGACAGCAAAATCTGGAAGGGACTCATGCTTGGGCTAATAAGGGCAGGTAACATTTGCACCACACAGGAAATGACCATTCCTGACAAGACAGAATCTAACCATCTCCCCTTGACATTCAGCAGTATTACCATCGCTGAATTCCCCACCCTCAACCTCCTGGGTGTTACCATTGACAAGGAACTTAACTGGACCAGCCACGTAAATACTGTGAGTACAACAGCAGGTGAGAGATTGGGAATACTGCAGTGATTATCTTACCTCCATGGCCTGTCTACCAGCACAAATCAGGAGTGAGATGGAATACTCTCCACTTACCTGGATGAGTGCAGCTTCCACAACATTCAAGAAGCTCACTACCATCCAGGAAAAAGCAACCCGCTTGATTGGCACCACATCCATCACCTTAAACATTCACCCCCTCCACCACAGCCGCATCCTGACTTGGAACTGTATCGCTGTTCCTTCACTGTGGTTTGGTCAAAATCCTGGAACTTCCTCCTTAACAGCACTGTGAGTATACCTACATGGACTGAGCGGTTCAAGAAGGCGGGTTGCCACCACCTTCTCAAGGGCAATTAGGAATGGGCAAAAGGTGCTGGCCTGGCCATCGACACCCACATCCCATGAATGAATATTAAGAAAAATCTCCTTATGTGGCTCGTTGTCAAATTTTGTTTGATAATGCTCCTATGAGCACCTTACTATGAAAAGAATACAAGTTGTAGTCTGTTTTTCTACAGAATACAGTCCAACTCATTTTAGCACTGTGATAATCCTATGATTGTTTCATTCAGTTTTAGTTCAGTTTCCTTGGGGCTTCTCCTGCTGCAACTTAGGCAACTTGTCAACTTCTGCAAATGGATTTTATTTCCTGATCTTTTGCCTAAGTTTCAGAGATGTTGGAGCGCTCTGAGTAAAGAGGCAGATACTTTTTGCATTTTGGCACAGAATCAAACATTACATCATTCTCCTGTTATAAGCAAAACACGGAGTGCATTTTCTCTCCAGCTGCAGTGGCCTGTTCCCTATCCTTGTATCTCCTGACTTCTGCACCTATCTCTTTGGGCTGTTGCATCAAACAGAGGCAATTATCTTTGCTCGCTTCACCATTTTATAAAACATTAAACACATGCTATTAGTCTATGCTCTTTACTTTGACTGTTCTTTATTCAGTAGATACAGTTTGCATTAAATTATTTAAGACACCTACTGTTCTTCTAACTCTAATGATCGGTAATTAAAAAGGTGGATCAAAAATATTTGACAAGTATATAGGGAAATATAGAATTGTCCAGTGTTGAAATCTGGGACACAGTGAATTGGATTCAGGGACATGGTATATACAAAGATGCCATGTAAAGTGACCATATTTTTTGATGCATTTAATTGCAAGTTTACGCCAATGTAGTTTCTCATATCATTCATATCCACACCATAATTGCTGAAGTTAATCTTGTCAATCATCCAAGCTATGTTGGAGTGGAGCCTCGGGCCAAATTCCATGAATTGCTCTGGTACTATGATTGGAACTGTAATTAAGCCTCTTATTCTCCAAGTATATTATTGAGCAGCTGTACTTTTCATGACTTGCCTGATACTTACAATATGTGTGTTAGAAATTCCTCCCCTCCTCCAGATTAAACACCTCAGCCTCTGTTTGAAGAATCTCTTGATGCTCCTGGTTTCTGTAACTCAGCGAATCAGCTTTGAGCAAGACCATGCAACATTTATTTACACTTCTCACACTTTTGCTAGATCAGAAACGTTGCATATTTCTCAAAAAACAGAGATTGCCGATTCATCTGCTCTCCTCAGTTATTTGGATTAAACCCTATAATTACCAGATCTTCCTTGCTTCTGTTTGGCCTTTTCTTCTCCTTTTCAACCCGTCTTTTCCTGAAAGCAATGACTCACCCTACCACAGGCTTCCATAGATCCAGATTGCCCTTCATTACTTCAACCAAGTAAACAGTCCATTCTTCCTATGTAAACCTTGGCAATGGGTGCCAACAGGATATTTAACCATGAAGAAGGGTCATACGTACTCAAAACATTAACTCTGTCTCTCTCTCCACAGATACTATCAGACCTGCTGAGTTTTTCCAGCATTATCTGTTTTATTTCAGATTTCCAGCATCTACAGTATTTTGCTTTTATTTAACCATGGAGATCATCATAGGAGTGCATGGTCATCTTGTTATCTGGTGATCCCGCACATGTACTTCCCACTGGGAAATTAGGAAGGAACCCAAGCTGATTTTTTTTCTATTTTTAACCCAGCAGGACTGGAAGTAGCTACCACTTAGAAACATAGACATTTGAGGCACAGTAGAGTGCCATTTGGTCAGTTGTGTCTGTACCAGCTTTGTCCGTAACCCTTGTGGGTTACGACACTTCAAATTTAAATGCAAGTATTTTTTAAACGTGATGGTGGTTTTTGCTTCTATCACCCTTTCAAGCAGTGAACTCCAGCCCCCCACCACAAACTGGGTGAAAGGATTTCACCTCAAACCCCCTCTTAATCCCTCTACCAATGAATTTAAATCCAAATCCTTGCTTTATTGACCTCTTTGCTAAGGGGGATAGGTTCTTCCGATCCACTCTATCTTAGGCCTCTATTTTATACACCTCAATTAAATCACCCCTCAGTCTCTTCTGTTCCAAAGAAAACAACCCAAGATCTGGATGTCTTAGTGTCGCACCATGTAATTCACTTGCCTATTGAGTCATTGGAAACACCAAACATGCATTTAGTACTTTCATTCCAGCTCAGATCTTTTTACTGAAACACCTACCATATGGCCAGTGTGTCTGAGTTGGGATACTCACATCTGCTGACAGAGAATTGACCTGGACATGTGTCAGGAGGAGCTGTTTATATACAGAGAAAAAAAAGTGTAATATCTAGAAGATTTACATTTATACAGTTGAGTTCAGGTATTAGGAATGGAAATGTTCAGGTTTCAATTTACTCAGGGAGCGCTGGAATATTCTGTTCTTATGCCCTCCTATATCTTTAATTAGGTTTTGTGTTATTATAAAGTGTGTGGAAAATCTTTATTTGGTGTTTGTTGAACTTATAAATACATCAATGAGTTCTGAAAATTTGATTATGCTGACTACACTCGGTCAGCTGTGGTTCAGTGGTACCACTCTAGCTCCGAGCCAGAAGGTTATAGGTTCAAGTCTCACTCCCAGGATTTCAAAACAAAATCCAGGCTGATAATCCATCGCAGCACTGGAGGTACCCACTTTTGGATGAGTTGCTAAACCAAATCTGCCCTCTCAGGCGGACATCATAGATCCCATGGGACTATTTTGAAGAAGAGCTCTCCCTGATGTCCTTGTCCCTGACCAACACCTTAAAGCACGTCCATTACCTGGACATTATAACATTGCTGTTTGTGGAACCATGCTGTGGCAAATGAATGGTCACACTGGCTTTTCTCTAAAAATGTAGTTAATTGATGATGAAGTAATTTGGGATGTTGTGAAGTGGTGAAGGGGTTACATGAATGCAATTTCATCTTATTTTATTGTACCATAATTGTGCTGAAAATGAGGTTTGGTTATCCTCTCTTCCAGGTATAAAGTGGCTTTTAAAACATCCAATTGCTAATAATTCAGCACACACCACATATCATCACTGTGAGCTGGTCTAGCACAACGTTTGGTTTCCTCCATTTCTTCTCCATTGCTTTCCTGAGCTGGTTTTCAGTGTGAGAGGAAAATTGAAGAGAGTAATTTATAAGCACCCACTGTAGACTTGATAGCAACTGGTGGAAAACTGGCATGGAAGGGAGCTGGTAGAGCCCTTTGCTCACCCTCTCTGGCACTGGAAGAATTGACTTGGTCAAACCTATGTAGCCAGGAGGGGAAAACTGAATGGTTTAATGTGCCTAATTTGGAAAAGAGAAGATTTTAGGATGTCCTGGTACAAGTCTTTAAGCTTAGGAAGGGGTTTGATAGGATTGATGGAGAAGGGATGTTTCCACTTGCATGGAGTCCAAAACCAGAGAGTATAAGAGAATAAATCCAAAAGGGAATTCAGGAGAAACTTCTTTGCCCAGAGACTGGTGAGAATGTGGAACTCTATACCATACGGAATAGTTGAAGTGAATAGTATGGTTGCATTTAAGATAAAGCTAGATAAACAGAAGTACAAGGGTATATTGATGAGATTAGGGAAAGGAGGTGGTGAGGATGGCAGGTGTGGAGCATATAAACTGGCATTGAACCGAATGACCTGTTTGTGTTATAAATACTTTGCAACTTTGCAAAGAAAATACATTCTGAGGAGCAAAGGTCATGGGCTGAATAAAGGAAATTATATTAAAATTCAGATAATGGTTGAGGGACAGAAATCAATATCAGAGGGTGACAGACATATTGTGGGATGCGCGGGATTAAAAACATACAATTTCCTTCCTCTCTGCCCGGATCTTGCTCGACACTGTAACATTTCAGGGATATGTCATTTTTGGTCCTGTGCCAGTGAAAGCCATTGCTAAGGAAACTCTTCCAGCTGAGTAACTGGGTTTATTTTACAATAACAGGATAGTTCAGTACTGGTTTTATGCAGACCCACAATAGTTTGGGATTAGTAGCTCCTCATAGGCTGGCTTCCTTCTGTGACTGATTTATTTAAATAGGTTTCCAGGCTCTCAACCAATCCACGAGCAGCCTTCAAAGGTTTCCCAAGAGAAAAGGCAGGCCTTCTCCCTTTAGTTTCCATGAGTCAATTAGACTGCATTTTTTTTTCAAACAGTCTCCTTTGAAGCAGGTTTGTCCGTGCTATGAAATGATTTGATGTCTTATTTAGTCTCTACAAAAATAAAGTATTGAACTACTTCAAGAAAACTGAAAACGCTACATTAAATTATTTGTTTGCTTGTTTGAAACAGAGAACTCTGACTGAACCATGGCAGCCAAAGGCGTGGTAAGTGGAATTTGTAATTCATCTGTCACAAGGCAGCCTATGTGTACCATGAATAATCAGTAGTGATTCAGTTACTGCTGCTAGCACTGGTGTAACAGCAATGTGTGTTTGCTTTCTTCTGCATTTTGGAATATATGCAGAGGTTTAGGGAATACCACACCTAGATTTCAGGAAAATGTTGCAAGGACACAAAATTAGTGTTGGCATTTACTGAAGGGATCTTTTTGGGAAAATTTATTTTCAGCATTGATGAGTACTTGAGTCCTTATTCGATGACTGACTACGTGTCATTGTGTGTTGAGTAAATTTAAATGTTTGTAAAGCAGCTTTCTATGAAGATACTGCCAATTAGTAATCTTAAAATGTTTTCCATGTTGCTGAGATACTCTATTAATTAGTATCAGGTTACTCTCCATACAGGAGAAGGTCAATAAATATGCCATATAGTCATGGAAATCTGCAGCACAGAAAAAGGTCCTTTGGCTCATTGAGCCTGTGCCGGTCAAACAAGTATCTAACTATTCTAATCCCATTTTTCAGCACTAGGCCCATAGCCTTGTATGTCATGGCATCATTGCAAGTACACATTCAAATACTTAAATGTTCTGAGGGTTTCTGCCTCTACCACCCTTTCAGGCAGTGAATTCCAGATTCCCACCACCCTCTGGGTGAAAAAATTCTTCCTCCTGCCCCTTACCTTAAATCTCAGCCCCTGGTTATTGATCCATCAAGGGGAAAAGTTCCTTCCTATCTATGCCCCTCAATTTTATACACCTCAATCATGTTCTCCCTCAATTTCCTCTGCTCCAGGGAAAATAACCCCAGTCTATCCAATCTCTCTCCTCAAAACTAAAACTCTTCAGCCCAGGCAACATATCTGCAAAACTGAGCTTTGTACTCCTCATTGCGTATAGACAGACTGCCTATTTCTGATGCATTTGATATACTGATACTTATGAACCTAGCTATAAATTCCACATTAGAGAGCAATTTAGTGCATTCTTCCCTTTATTTGTTAAAAGAAAAATAGAGCTTTTTCTCTAGGAACTAGTTTTCCTTCATACCTTCTGAAGGACCAATCCACTATCTGCTGGATAGTTAACTCCCATCATTCCAGGTGACTGTTGTTGAGTCATACTGGGAATTGTGCAAGTCCTTTTGCACACAGGTAGAACAGTTGAGTTTTTTTTTGTTACTGGAGGAGTTATCAATAGGCTAGCGTGTTTGCTTATTGGAAAAGTGTACAATTAAGACTTTAAATGAACTAAATTGACCTCCAGTGAGATGTTCAAATTAAATGGCTTCTACCTTGGGGAAAAAAGAATAAATTTATGTACAATGTTTAAAGTACTCCAGTTACAACCGTTCAGGCAATGACCAGCCATAACAACTAGCATTTAATTAGATGTAAATTAGCTGCAAGTGGTTCACTACCACTAACTTAAAATTTTTGATGTAAAAAAGTTCACTATATTTCAGCTTGACGCAAAAATACTCTACTTTTATTCTTTCATGGGATGTGGGCATCACTGGCAGGGCCGGTGTTTGTTGCCCATCCCTGATTGCCCTTGAACCGAGTGTCTTACTAGGCTATTTCAGAGGGCAATTAAGAATTAACCATTTTACTGTGGGTCGGAGGTCACATGTAGGACAGGTAAGAATGGCTAAATTCCTTCCCTAAATGGCATTTGTTTTCTGGGTAAACACACACACAGGGGTATATGTTTAAATTTCATAAGAAAATGACAGGATTAATTTGCTTCTGCAGCAAACAAAACATTAGAAGTTGTCTTAATTTTTTGCAAGAACGAATGCTAAAATGCAAATCACAAATGAGTACAATGGGGTTTCAGCCAAGAACCTTGGTCAACCAAATGGGTTTTTATGACAATTGGTGATAGCTCTATGGTCACCATTACTGAGATCAGCTTTTATATCTGGGTTTATTACTTGAATTTAAATTCTACCAGCTGCTGTGGTTGGTTTTGAACCTATGCTCCCAGAGTGTTAGCCTGGAGCTCTTCATTAATGTTCCAGTGACATGGCCACCATCTCCCCTTACCTGTACTATTTACTGTTCTCATCAAATTTCTGCTACCAATCTTGTTTAGTAGATACTCCTGGTATTCTAATCAAATCATTCCTCAAAAGACCCTGGTCATTATCTCTCTGCCATGCATATGACCTGGAAGTAAGTAAATTGGCTTCCACATTTATCTAGATAACTGCTAATCTCCCAACACACGTGCAGGAAAGTTAGGACTGTATATTATGGAAAAACCCACTGACGAGAATTGATCTTTATGGGGGGGAGGGGGAAGGAAAGTGAGGGAGTGTGTGTTGCGATTAGCAAAGCCAACATTTGTTGTCCATCCTTAATTGTGCTTGATAGTGGTGATGAGCCACTTTTTTTTTTGAAATGTGTTTTGGATATATCCTCACTGCTGCTTTTAGGTAGGAATTTAAAAGATTTTGACCCAATGAGGAGCAGCAATACATTTCCAAGCCTGGATGATGTGAGATTTGGAGGAGATCTCTAACTTGGTAGTGCTGCCATGTATCTGCTACCCTTACCCTTCTGTGGTGGAGGTTCTGCAGTGCCTGTTGCAGATGGTACACTGCTCCCACTGTGCACTGGTGGTGGAGGGAATGAATGTTTCAGGTCCTGGATGGAATGCCAAACAAGAGAATGCTTGGCTGAGCTGCATGTTACCCCCCCCCCCCCCCCCAATTTGCAACTCTGGGTATTCCCCATACTTGTGACTTGTGTTTTTGGAGATGGGGAAAGTCTTATTGTGGAATTACTCACCACTGAATTCCTAGCCTCTGACCTTGAAGCCACTTACTAGTTTCTGATCAGTTGTGAACCTGTCCAAGTATGTTGATGGGTGGGGAAATTTGATAATGCCTCTCTGACAAGGAGAGGTTGTTGGATTCTTTGGAAATGATCATTGTTAGTGTGGGTGTTAATTACACATCAGCCCAAGCCTGGATGTTTCCCAAGTCTTGCTGCTTTGGGACACAACTGCTTTATTATCTGAGGTTTCAATTGGCACTGAATGGTGCAATCATCAGGGACCTTCCCCACTGCTGATCTTGCGATAGTCATTTGTGGCACAGGAGGCCTTCCAGCCCATCAAGTTCATGCTGGCTCTACACTAATCCAGTAGGTTCCATTTCCATAGTCATGATTTTGGAGGTAGGGAGAGAGGAAAGAGGGGGGGAATTGGGAGAGTACAAAACAAGATAATGTTGACCAAGCTTATTTATGCTCCTAGGCACCTGAAGATGGGGCTGGCAATGGTAGTGATGTAAAATCTGATGTGCGAGAGGCCAGAATTGAATCAGACTTGGGGGATTTAAGGGCTGGAGGTTAATGACAGAGGGTAGGTTGAAGGGAGGGGTTTTGGAACCAGGCATTGCTGGACCAGTGACCGATGGACACAGCAGCAGAGTTGGGTGATGGTGGAAGTAGACAGTGATGGAGCAAATTGTGCTTAGAGGGACTGGGGCAGCCCAACACACAATTGGCTGTGACTGGTTTGATTCTGCCTTGGACAGGTGCCCATCAGGAAGAGGGATGGAGCTGGTGGCTCAGAAACTAAGTTTGTGACTAGGACTGAAGAAGATGGCTTCAGAATTTCCAATAATTAATTGGAGAATTTCTGCTGGTCCTGTATTGAAATCAGTTGAGCAGCATGTCTAGGAAGACAGTAATGAATGGGAAGGAAAAACAGTCACGTTCCACTTGCAGCTAACTTTTAGTGAAAGTAGTGTAATGTAATATACAGCAATGAGGAATTGTAATTGGCAAGACTTTAAATTGAAGGCTGTAGTGGATGTAATAATTGAATGGAAGTAAAAAAAGGTTGTCCAGTTTTGCTGCCAAGACAAAGTTGGCATCATCAAACACAATGCTGCCCTTGATGCTGGCACATTGTTTGCACTAGTGTGGTAATCTAAAAATAAAGACTCGCCATCGTACATAGTAAATAGGGGGTTAATGCTACGGGAGTGGCTTGGCAGCCTGTCGAGTCTTGAGCTGGTGTCTTGTGATCCAGAGCAAGGCTTATTCTTGGATCACAAGGGCTGTGAATCGAGGGAAAATCCAGCTGTAGTTTCCATGGGTGTGGCAGGGACTTTAGTGGCGCTTATGATCACAATGTTATCGTGATCCTGCTCTTTTTTTTCACTCCGCCTGCGTGAGACAGTTTATTAATTCGCGATTATTATTCCGAGGCAAACTCTGATTTCTCTTCCCCCTCTCTCTCTCCCCATCTGCTGAATACTAAAACCCTTGCTGCAGCTCGACCACTGCATCAAGTTCAGACCGTGCTGTGTGGTTCTGTTCGGGGCGCCGCCTGGTTTCGTGTATTACTCCAGCGGCACCTGAATTTAACCGCACCACATCCTCCTGATTTCTCAGCGGGTAGAGGCAGTCCAGAACCACTGTCTGCACACCCCATTCCCCCGGCACCACCCCCCAAACACTGGTGCTTGATTTTTTTTTAAGTGCCGTGTAAACACAACTTGAAGGTAAACAGCAAAACAGAGTGAGCAGCTGGCTGCAATAGCAAGAATGACAGTGCTTTAACTACCAATGGTTGCTCGTTATACGCCCATAGCTTTCATGACGTTGCATGGGTTTTGGGGGGGGGGAGGGGGGGAGAGGTGATGGTGGTTGGTGAAGTGAATGTCCTTGTTCACCTTTTTTTAATATTGGCCATTTTTAATGTGCTTATTGCATACAGTGTAACTTTGGTAATTGTTACCTTGCCAACCCTCGACTGTGGTCATGTTTCCCTTTGACAGCACCTTCCAAACCCATGTCGTCTACCACCTAGGAGGATAAGGGCAGCAGGGAACACCATCACCTGCAAGATCTCTTTCTCTCTCTCTCTCTCTCTCTCTCCACCCCCAATCCTGACTTGGAAATATATCACTGTTCCTTCACTGTCGCTGGGTCAAAATCTGGGCGCTCCCTCCCTAACAGCACTGTGGGTGTACCTACACCATATGGGCTGCAGCAAATCACCTTGAGGGCAATTAGGGATGAATGATAAATGGTGGCCTAGCCACTGATGTGCACATTCTATGAAAGAATTAATAATAAAAAAGACTAATTACACCTGTTGACCACAGGAACTATTTTAGTGGAAAATGCCTTAACACACTCTACAAATAAATATAATTTACTCCAACACCTACTGCTATTCAAAGCAGTAATGTAATCAATGATCAAAACACTCCCACTTGACATTCTACCACCATGTGCACAAAAGTATGTTACACAAAAGCAAGTTATGGCAAACCTTTATTTAAAAACCCTACTTTTACCTCCAGTTGGAGTAGTGTGTCCCATTCTAGGCATATGAAGGCTGTAGAGAAGATGCCAAAGAGATCTTGAGTTATTATAGGGTTGAAGGGCTCGAGTTGCATAATTTATAGAAGCTGGGGTTCTTTGCAGGGCTCAGAGTGGAGGATGTCAAAGGAAGGTTGAGAGATTTCATATGTGTGCAAAATCTTTCCATTGGTGGAAGGACCTGACATGAGGGGGGTGGAACTTTTTTTAACACGGTGAGTGGTTAGGATCTGGAATGCATTGCCTGTGTGGTGGAGGCAGGCTCTAATGTAGTTTTCCCAAGGATATTGGATAAGTATCTAAGAGAAAGTTGCAGGGTATTGGAAAAGGGGTTTGGGAGTGGGACTAGCTCTGTTACTCTGGCAAAGAGCCATCATAAAATGTGTGTTCTCCTGTGCTTTAACCATTCTAATTCTAAATGCTTTTAAGTTTGCATAATGCATGTATTGGAATCTAATGGTACTCTCTTTGATAAGAAATGAACTTGGTCAAATTTGGATTCCCAATTAACCATAGGTGGCTGATGTCCAACACTGATGGATGTCCCTATGCTAGCCACCTCTGACTTTTCTGAATGAACATGATAAATATACTAACACTTGCTGCAAATTTAAGGAAAACTTTTTTTTTCTGTCCAATCGTATTTTGCACAGGACCCTTGCTGAAAGAGGAGACCTGTTAACCTCCAACAGGGGCTGACTTTGGGTAGCAGTCCCATATTGCTCCATGGCCTTCGCCCTCCCTATCTCTGCTCTCAGATCTCTGCTTCTCTGAATTTTTGTGTATCCCTGGCTTCAGCTCTACCATTGGTAGTTGTGCCTTCAGCTGCCTTGACCCTAAACTACCTCCTTTATCTTTCTCCTCTTCGAAACCTCTCTTTCAAAACCTGTTTGTCCAAGCTCTTGTTTGTGCTGGTATTTCCTTGTGACTTGGTGCCTATATTTTATAGCATTAAATAAAGACACTTTATCAAAATAACAACAAAGGGCTATTGCCTGATCCATTGCTGGGGCAAATTGACACAGGCCTATGGGGCTTGTGCTCAGGGGTCCCATGTGAATGTGTTTCTTTTTAAGTGTAGTAAATTGATATGATTACTGCAGTGCTGAACTGTTTGACAGGTTGATCTTTTACTATTTTTTTTTAAATATATCTCCAATGGGTGGAGAGAGGATTGTGCCTGGTGTGGAGGGGCCCCAGAATTATTGACCTGGCTCTGTCTACTACTTTGCTCAATACTCTTGTTATGGTAACTGAACAGTGGTGTAATGTTACTGCACTAGTAAAACAGGGGTTTGGACTACAATGAGTTCAGAGCAATTTAAATTCAATTAATTAAAAACCTGGAATGAAATGCTAGTGTCATGACCAAAATGATCATTTTTAAAAAAAAAAACCCACCTGGTTCACTAATGCCTAAGGAAGGAGGTCTGCTGTAGTCTGGCCCACATGTGACTCGAGACCCACAATATGTCTTTTTTTTAAATGCTCTCTGAAATGGCCTAGCAAGTTATTGTATCAGGCCACTAAAGAACTTGAACTTGCACTGTGGGTGGGGGAGGGGGTGCAATTAAACCCTGGCTTTGCCTGTGTTGCTCATGTACCATGAACAAATGAGGAAAATAAATTTGTCACGTTTTCCTGAAGGCTGTAGTTCTTGGGGTACAGTTAGTTGCCCTTCGCTACTTTAGGTGAGTCATGTATTGGGTGCAAGAGGTGTATCAGCAGAGCCACAACATCTATGTTAGTTATTGGATGTCAACAGGCTGCTTTTTCTTGTACCCTCCCACTGGATTGACAGTAATTCCTCCTCCCACCCCAAACAGATCTGATAATGGCCTTACAAACTAGGGGTTGAATCTGAGCTCCCTGCTCCGGTGTCAGTTACTCAATGGGTAAAATTGCCCTAAGTGTTGGTGGAGTCCCTAAGTAGTTTAATGTATGTTTTGTAAAGTGTATCCTTGTCTGAAGCATAGATTGCATTGTAAAGGCCTATGAGACATTTAAAATAATAGACTCTTTCTGTACTTAGGGAAGGACCAGTGGCACAATCCATGACTTTCCAGATTTTGATGCCAACCAAGATGCTGAGACACTTCACAAGGCGATGAAAGGATTTGGTAAAGAGACAAGAAAAGCTTTGTTTGTTATAGTTTTGTACTACACATGTGCTTATATTTGGCTCTAGAGCTTCCTCCCACTTTATTTCATCTTGCCCTATTAGCATACCCCTCTATTCTCCCCACCTTCCCCATATATGCATCTATGCTCTTCGCCTCAACCATTCCACATTCTCGCTACTTGCTAAGTTTATTTTGAATTCTTGGATTTACTAGCTTTGGACAATTGCAAAAGTGGAAATGTTGTCTACTCTATCCAGACCCCTCATAATTTTGCAGACCTTTATTAATGTCCTGATGGTGGGGGGACGGAGGTGGTGGGGAGAGAGAGACCATTAATCCTTGCCTGGTGCCATTCTAAAAGAACAACCTTGCCCAACTGACTAATTACTCATGTAGGAGCCCACATAGTGAGTTAGCAAGCTGTTACTTGTGGGGGTGCTGGCAAATTAGTCTCACCTAATCCTGTTCATGCTCATCTTTGGGCATCATGGGGGTCATAGGCAGAAATTGAAAACCAAGCTGATTTTTTTTTTCTTCTTCCCCACCCCCCCAATCTTAAAGGGCTCTGACCTATTGTAGCCCTTGTTGCAGCCTTGGGTGGGTTCTGGCTTAATGCAGCATGAAGTTCCCACCTACTAACTAGGAATAGGCCGCTCAAGCCCACCACCATTCAATAAGATCATGGCTGATCTGTTTGTAACCTCAACTCCATATTTCCCCTATAACCTTTCGCACCCTTGCTCATCAATAATCTATCTAGCTGTACCTTAAAAATATTCAGACTCTTCCTCAAAAGGCAGTGGGAGCAGAGTGTTCCAGTGACTCGCTACCCTTAAACACTCCTCATCTGTCTTAAATGGGCAATCCCCTTTTATTTTTAAACGGTGACCCCTAGTTTGAGATTCCTCCAAGAGGAAACATCCTCTCCACATCCACCAATCAAGTCATATCTTGCTCTTTTTTTTAAACTCCAATATAAACCTAGCCTTTCTTCCTAAGACAATCTTCCCATTTCTGTTATTAGTCTAGTAAATCTTCTCTGAACTGCTTCCTTCCTTAAGAGAGCAGTACAGGGCCCAGCAATGATCCCTGTGGTAAACCACACTTGCCAACCAGAAAATGATTCATTTATCACAGAATTTTAACGGTGCAGAAGGAGGCCATTCAGCCCTTTGTTTGCACCAGTTCTCCAAATGAGCATTGACCTAGTGCCATTGCCCTGCCTTTTCCCTGTACCCCTGCACGTTTTGATTCAATCTTCTATCCATGCCAATATGTTGCTTACTACACCATGAGCTTTTTATTTTTTTGGCAATAACTTTTGAAGTGGCATCTTATCAAATGCCTTCTGGAAATCTAAATACAGTATATCCACCATTTCCCCTTTATCCACAACACATCTTACTTCAAAGAACACCAATAAATTGGCTAAACATGATTTCCCTTTCATACAACCATGTTGACTCTGCCTGATTACCTGCTGTGTCCTGCTATGATGTCTTTAATAATAGCTTCCCTACAAAAGATGTTAAGCCAACTGGCCTGTAGTTTCCTGATTTGTCTCCCTCTTTTTTTTGAATAAAGGAGTTACATTTGCTATTTTCCAATCTAATAGAGCCTTTCCTGAATCATCTGGTTTTAATTAAAATTTCCTGATGTATTGACTATCTCCATCAGGCACACTATGATGAAGTCCATCAGGATCTGGGGGCTTGTCAGCCTGCAGCTCCAACAATTTGCTTAGTACCACTTTTCTGGTGATTGTAACGTTCCCAAGTTCCTCCATCCCCTCCACTTCTGATTTACAGCTATTTCTGGGGTGTTACTTGTATCCTCTATAGTGAGAACCAATGCAAAATGCCTGTTCAGTTCATTTTCCATCTCCTTACTTTCTAATACTAATTCCCCAGACTCCCCTTCTATTGTACCAACACTCACTGTTAACTCTTTTGTTTAAATATCTAAACTCTTTTTTTATTTCCAGCTAGCTTTCTCATACTCTAATTTTCCCTCCTTATTAACCTTGTAGTTTTTTTTTGCTGTTTTTATATTCTGTCCAGTCTTCTAACCTGCCACTTTTTTTTCCCCTTCTTCTGCTCTTAAAATTTAGTTGAACAACATCTAGAGCCGAATCTTCTGTTCGGCAAGTGGGGGCAGGGCCTGCTCGCCGACATGTAAAATGACACAGGGTGAGGTCAAGCATGTTCCTGATGTCACCCTGCATCATTTACATTTCAGGTCGGCGGGCACTTGGCTGCATGCCTGCTGACCTATTAAGGCCATTTAAAAAAAACTAATTGAAACCATTAATGGAACAGCCCATCCAACCTGAAGGTTGGCGGGCAGGCTGGGAGCCCTGGCGAGCTTCTGAAAAAGCACGAACCCTCATCCGTGGGCGGGATGAGGTTTCATGAGGGATTTTAAAATTTCAGTGTGTTAAAATAAAAATTATGGACATGTCCCAACTCGTGACAGTATCGACAGTATCACATGAGGGGACATGGCAGAGGTTTTTCCTCATCTTTATTTAAAATTTCAAGTCTGAGCCGATCTCCCTGAGGCAGCACTGAGTGCACGTATGTGTGGAAGAGTGCGCTCCCAGCTCAGGGAATCCCCTCCCACACAGGGAGCACATGGCACTTCCTGACGCATGTCATGCTGGCCTTAATTGGCCTGACCTCATAAAATGGTGGCGCGCCCCCGACCAGTGGTGCTGATTGGGAACCCGCCTGCTCCTGCACATCTCCCTCTCCCCACCCCCATTGATTTTTTTGCGGGGGGGGGTGGGGAGGAATGTTGCCCCTAGTGTTACTGTGGACTTACTGCTGCTGGTACCAGTCATTTTTGCTCAATAATGACCTGGTGTTGTTGTGTACACTTTTGTGCATATTGGTGCTTCCCCAGCTCATCTTACTGCTGACTCTCGGTGTTTTCATCCCATCAGGCCAAGTTGTCTCCAACATGCTAACTTGACTGTTCCACCAGTCATTTATGTCCTCATTGAATATTGACTTGTGCAAGGAAGAGAAAAACAAAAGGCAGTGGCAAACAAATGTTCCAATTGGGGACTTGAGTTCTAATCTGAGAAGTTGACTGGTCCCTCAAGGTTGTTTTGAATGGTAAATGTTTGTTTAGGAAAACATTAACCTCCTGGAACCAACCTTTCCTCAGGTTTGAGTGATCTGTTTTTGATTCTAAAAGGAATCCTTGTCGAGCTCAATGTCAGTCAGGGAAATGAGTCCTCAAATGACTCTATCTTCGTAGTTAAGTTTTCAATTAATTGGATCCCAAACATAATGCTCCTTTCGAACCATATCAATTATGGTGAGGCACTGGATGCATTGAAGGTTGGTATGTAGTATTTACAAGAAAATTTATTTATAGAATATTTTAAATTTGATTTTTAAATAAAGGTAGAGCTTGGAAATGAAATGGCATTAGGAGGAATAAGAATTTATTTTTAATTTTAAATTAAGCATTCAGTTTGCTTGTTAGTGTTAATATAATCAAAATTACCCCAACAGACTTTTCTTTTTAACATCTGTCATGTGCTGAGAAATCAAAACCAACTGCCCTAGGGTTTGGATTCAAGATATTTCACTCCTCCTGTACCCACCCACTCTCATCAGGCCAGATTGTCTTATTTTGTGCCATTTGAGTTAGAGGCACAGTTTGCAAAATCCCATGTTGATGTTTCCCTGTCAATTCAAAATACTGAAATGGTCTTTTTGGTACTGATGTTTTTTTGAAGTAAATAGTTATATGGCCTTGATTGCTCACAGGAACTGATGAAGATGCCATATTGGATATACTGGCAACACGAAGTAACAGCCAACGCCAGCAGATCATTCGTGCCTACAAAACTCTAGTTGGAAAGGTAAGTTTTGGTGAATCACACTTTTTTCCCCAAACTCTTGTACACTTGAAGCCACCAAAATGAATTACCAACCTCAGTGTGCTATGCACTAAGGTGTTTTTTAAGCTTTTGTTCCATGTTGAGTCAGCTGCCCTTGTGTGGTGACAGCAGGTGCTACATTTGATACCAGCAATCCTAGACTTGGCAAAGAAGCAAGTCTGTCAGGATTCCCACTCCTGACCACTGTTCACTGAGCTGGATGGTGTTATTAAGGGTAGGATTATGATTGACTGTGGTGCCCCTGCAGTCAACTAGGTTACACTTGATGTGTAGGTTCTCATTCATGCTTTTAGAATTGTCATGTCTGGAGATAACCATGCACCCCAGGGCAGACTTCCACCTTCCATTAACTGGTACTCATCCCAAAATTCTGCAGCCTGTATCTTGACTCTGGAGTTCTGTTTTCCCATCACTGCTGACCTACATGGGCTCCTGGTCCATCAATGCCTTGATTTTATCATTTTTCATCTTTTCTTGTTCAGATTCCTCCATGGCCTATTGCCTCATTCCTCGACACTGGACTTTACTTTTATTTTGTCACTGACAAGGCCAGTATTTAGTGTTTGCCCTTAATTGGTTAAAAAGAATGCCTACCTCTTTGGCAAAAAGCATTTGGTCATCTCTCCTAAGGCCTCGCTTTTTTTTGTCTGTTTACACTTTTATGAAGTTCCTTGGGGTTTTAAAAAAACTGCCATGGTGCAATATGAATTTGTAGCAAGTACATGACAGCTATCCTCCTGGGCAAGATACCAGAGGGCAGTGTGCATTCATGGAGGTATACCTTGGTATTTAGCACGAAGACCACTGGGAAGGGATCTATTCCTAGTATACATGCATGGTGTGAGAGAAGGGAGTGCTGGTTTGTGGGGCACTGGCACCAGTATTGGGACAATCAGCACAAGGCTAGATGCAACAAAAATAAAAGGACAAACTAAAGGCTCTATCTAAATGCATTCAAAACAAAACAGGCAACTGATTAGTGCAAGTAGAAACAAGTATGATCTGATATCCATGCCTGTCTAATGGCTGCAGAATGACATGGATTGGGACCATGACATTTAGGAAGAACAGGAAGTTGGGAAAAGCTGGAGGGGTGTTTCCGTTAATTAATGATGGTTTTAGCACAGACAGGGATGATACCTAAGTTTAGGAAACCAGGATATAGAAACGGTTTAGGTTGAGTTGAGGAATGATGAAGGCAAGAAGCCACTTATGGGAGTGGTGTACACGCCCCAGATTGTAATTGCATGGTAGGACAAAATATAAATGAAGAGATAATGGGAGCTTTCCAGAAAGATACAGCAATAAGCATGGGGGATTTTAATTTACATAGACTAGAAAAATCAGATGGGCAAAGGTATTACAGATGAAGGATTTATTGAATGATTTGGAGATAGGCTCAAAAACATGCTGTTCTAAGAAACTACCAAAGAGCAGGCTATACTAGATCTGGTATTAAGCAACAAGAGGATTCATTGATAACCTAGTGAAGGCACCCCTAGGTAGCAGTGATCATAATATGATTGAATTTTACATTCAGTTTGAGGGAGAAACAAGTGTCCAAGGCTAATGTTTCAAACTTAAACAAGTGCAATGAGGGCATCAAAGCAGAGCTAGCTAAAGTGAACTAACAAATGAGATTAAGGGATATGCCATAGAAGTTCAGGGGCAGATATTTAAAGAGATATTTCAGAATACGCAGGATATATACATTCTAATGAGAGAAATTTCATGGGAAGGGAGCCATCACCTGTGGTTAACAAAAGTTAAAGACAGCATCAAACTTAAAGGTAAAAAGAATATAATTATGCAAAGATGGGTAGCAGGTCAGAAGATTGGAAATAATATAAAGAACAGCGAAGAATGTCGTAGATTAATGAGGAAAAAAGTTGAGATAAAGCTAGCTAGTAATACAAAGACGGATAATAAAGCGTTTCTATAGGTATTTAAATAGGAAAAGAGTTAACATTGAGCATTGGCCCTATAGGGAGTGCAACTTGGGAATTGATAATGGAAAGTAGGGAGATGGCAAATGAATTAAACATATTGCTTCAGTCTTCGCTATAGACGATATGAGTAATATCCCAGAAATAGCTGTAAATCAGGAAATGGGAGGGACTCAAATTACAATCACCAGGGAAGTGGTATAGAGCACATTGTTGGGGCTGTGGGCTGACAGAGCCCCCAGATCCAGATGGACTTCACCCTAAGGTCTTGGAAGAAGTGGCTTGTGAGAGAGTTGATGCTGTGGCTTTAATTTTCCAAAATTCCCTAGATTCTAGGAAGTTTCCATTAGATTAGGGAAAATGACAAATATAACTCCCTTTATTCAAAAAGGGAGGGAGACAGAAAGCAGGAAACTATAGGCCAATTAGTCTAATCGCTATCATGGGGGAAATGTTAGGAGCTATTATTAAAGATGTTGTAACAGGGCACTTAGAAAAATTCAAGGTCATCAGGCAGAATTAACATGGTTTTGAGAGGGGAATCATGTTGGAGTCATGTGCTGTGGATAAAGGGGTAACTAGTGGATTTGCTGTACTTCCAGAAGGCATTTGATAAGGTGCCCCGTCAAAGGTAATTGCAGAAAGTAGAAGCTCATGGTGTAGCGGGTAACATTTTGGCATGGATAGAAGATTGGCTAGCTAGCAGGAAGCAGAGTTGGCATGAATGGGTCTCTTTCTGGGAGGCAGGATGTCACTAGTGGTGTGCCACAGGGATCAGTGCTGGGGCTTCAGCCTTTTACAATTTTATATAAATGACTTGGACGAAGGGACTGAAGGAATGGTGGCTAAATTTGCTGATGACATGAAGATAGGTAGGAGAGTAAATTGTAAAGAGGACATGAAGCTGCAAACTGATGTAGGTTAAGTGAGTGGGCAAAGATCTGGCAAATGTGAAATTGTTCATTTTTGGGTGAAATTGTTCAGTTTTTGCAGGAAGAATAAAACATTATCGTAAAAGTGAGATTGCAGAGCTCAGGTTCAGAGGGATCTGGCTGTCCAATGCATGAATCACTAGGTTAGCATGCAGCTGCAGCAAGTAATTAGGAAAGCAAATAGAATGTTTATCATTTATTGTAAGAGGAATTGACTACAAGAGTAGGGAGGTTATGCTTCAATTGTGCAGGGCACTGGTGAGACGGCATCTGGAGTACTGTGTACTGTATTAGTCTCCTTATTTAAGGAAGTACGTAAATGCATGCATTACCAGTTCTGAGAAGGTTTACTAGACTAATACCAGGAAAGGTTGGACAGTTTAGGCTTGTATTAGCTAGAATTTATAGTAAGAGGTGACTTCATTGAAATGCAAGATCCTGAGGGGTCTTGACAGGGTGGATGCAGAGAGGCTGTTTCCTCTTGTGGGAGAATCTAGAACTAGGAGTCAGTGATTAAATATAAGGGGTCGCCCATTTAAGACAGATGAGTCTATGGAACCCTTCCTCAAAAGGTGGTGGAAGCTGAGTCTTTGAATATTTTTTAAGACAGCTAGATAGATTCTTGGTTAGCCTTTCGCCCCCTTGTTATCAGAGGTAGGCAGGAATGTGGGGTTGAGGGTACATTCAGATCAGCCATGATTTATTGAATGGCAGAGCAGGCTTGTTCGGCCAAGAGGCCTACTCCTAATTCGTATGGATTGCATGCGCACGCTTTCCTGCAAAGACCCATGATAAGTCAGTAATTGCTTACATTAATTTCTGTAAGCCTAGGTTTAATGGAGAGCTGAGTTGAAATAATGAACTTGCAAACATCTGCTGACTTTATTAAATCAGCCTGCAAATGACAATTGAAGCCCACCATTTGACCCGGAAGAATCCGATGAGTGTGTGAAGGTTAAATGGAGCAGCTAATTCTGAGCAAGCAAACATGTATGCTGTTTAAAGAATGGGTTCTTGCTATGGCCTTGCATAGATGATTTCAGTGCAATTTGACTGAGTTCGCATGATTTTCCAAAGGCACATGATCTCATTTGACTATAGAGTCATTGTTCTAAACATTGCCATTTGATAGAGTTTCTGATTGAAACATCTTGGTAAATATTGTTCACCTTAATATTTGACATGCAGAATTGTCGTAAGAGCACTAGCCTGGATCTCTGATGCCTTGGTTAGAGCACTTAAGAGTTAATCCTGCATCTCCTGCTAAATAAACCACATGACGTATCTTTTGAGCTGTGGGGAGGTGGGTGGAGGAAATGCTTTAAGAGTTGAACCCTTTGCATTGTAGCTCTGCATGATTATTTATTTATTTATTGATTGATTGATTGCCTTTTGCTGTAGGACCTGACTGAGGATCTGAAGTCAGAGCTGTCGGGGAAGTTTGAGTCGCTGATTGTTGCTCTCCTCCTTTCTGCAGCTCAGTATGATGCCAAGGAATTGCACGATGCTTTGAAGGTAACTGATTATTTTGGAAACCTGCAAAGCACACAGTTTGCCAGCTATCCCTACATTTAGTAGTTATTGATTCAAAATTGCCATTCTTCAGGTTCTTTTTTTGAACTGAGACTCTACCCATTTCCTGCCTCAGCTCACTCCTCCTCAGGATCTCCTTACCTCCCTCAGTCTTCCCTTTCTGCAGGCTTTTAGAACCTAAGCTTGGCATCACCTAACCACTGCTTCTTGGCTCCTCGCCCTGCTTCCTCTCCTGTTTTCCACTTGGATATTGTCCTGTACCGGAAGAGAAAAGGTAGGTCTTGCTTTGCATTATTTCATTCATTGTCTTTGCAAGATGTGTCAACACTTGGATTTTTATCTTGGAATGATTGTATTGACTGCACGGTGCTGCATGCTCTTGAGCAGCTGATGGGGCCTGCGATTGTCTGTGCTAAACCAATGGAGTTCTAGTGCCAGGTGTAGTTGACTTCTCCAGAACAAGGCAACATTCTCTCAGTAGATGCAAAAAAATCTGCCAGTGTTAGAAACTGGAATTTTAGTATACATTTTGCAATGCAAGCAGAGTAGAATTTTCATCCAGAATGAAGCATGCCTACTGATAACTGGAGTGTACAGACCACAGCTGGAGTATACAGCTATAGTTGTATCTCTAAGGAGCTTGGGATTCAAAGGCATGTAACGTACCAGACCACCTCCCCCACAAGAAATGCTATCCACATATTATACCCAATAACCCAAACCAGCAGATGATATAAGATTCCATCTTGTAAATGACAGAAAAATAGTGCACCGGGACTTGACCATACTAGAAACTGCATTCTTTTAATTCATTTCAAACTAATTATCATTCAGCTTGGTGAGAGTTAGCTTACACTGGCTGTTTCAGTGTAAGAACTTTTCTATGGCACAGAAAGAGGTCATTCAGCCCATGTCTGCACCAGCTGAAATAGCTGCTCATTTTTAATCTCACTTTCCAGTACCTGGTCTGTAGCCTTGCAGGTTACAGCACTTCAGGTGCAGACCCAGGTAACATTTCAGCCACTGCCATTTAGGCAGTGAATTCCAGGCACCCATCACCCTATGGATGCAAGTTGTTTTTTTTTTCCCCTCATGCCCCCTCTAATCCTTCTACCAATTATCTGTAAATCTATGCCCCTGGTAATTGACTTGTCAGCTAGGGGAAATGGATCTACCCTATCTAGGCACCTCAATTAGGTCATCCCTCAGCCTCCTGTTCTAAGGAGCCCATATCTCTGAAACCTTGCTTTCTTGACCAGTCTGCCATGTGGGACCTTGTCAAATGCCTTAATAAAATCCATTCAGATAACATCTGCTACACTACCCTCATCATTCCTCTTTTATTACTTCCTCAAAGAAATTCTATTAAGTTAGTAAAACACTACATTTTTTCTTCCTCCTCTTCCCTCCCCCCTCAACACAACCATGTTGACTATCCCTGATCAATTCATGCCTTTCTAAGTGACAATGACAGTTTATCCTATCTCAGAATTGTTTTCCAATAATTTTGCCCAGCACTGAAATCAGACTGACTGGTCTATCCCTTGCACCCTTTTTAAATGATAGTACAACGTTTGCAGGCCTCCAATCCTTTGGTACCTTGCCTGTATCTAATGAGGATTGAAAAATAATCCTCAGCATCTGCTATTTCCTCGCTGGCTTCCTTCAACAGCCTGGGATACTATCCATCGGGCCCTGGTAATTTATCTACCTTGGAGGATGCTAGACCCTCCAGTACTTCTGCTCTCACTATGCTTATTGTATCTAATATTTCACACTCCTCTTTAACTAGAATGTCTCAGTAAAGACACTCATTCAGAACCCTGTCCACGTTTTTCAGCATAATGTGCAAGTTACTAGGTACACCTGGCCCTATTCTTGCCTTTATTCTCTTGCTTTAATGCACTGGTAAAATATCTTTGGGTTTTCTTTGATTTTTACCTGCCAATATTTTTTTTGTATCCACTCTGTTTTCCTAATATGCTGTGTATGTTTTAAGGGAGACTCGCATCATCTTCAACAGGGAGAGGGAGGAGGGTTATTGGGATTATGGATCCCACCCACACTGGGTAGGTACATTCAGTAGCAAAGCCAGTCTCAGTGTACTAACTGAAGGGTATGTCAAATTTATAGAACAAGCTCCTACATAGCAAGAAGTGTGGTGTTTTTTTTTAAATACAGGAATGAAGACAGTGGGTGGGATTTTCCACACTTGCCTGCTGCTGCGATCTTCTGGTCCCACTGCAAGTCAATGAACTTCTGGCTGGGGCACTGCCTCACCTGAGACAAGTCCCACCCGCAACAGGGCTGGAAAATCCCGGCCTGTGTTTTAACCAGGCTTCACAACTTGGTGAATGCTGTCTGTTTCTGATGCCCTTTGTAATCATTTAGCTGCCTGTATACAACCATAGTCACATAATGGCGCAAGAACAGTAAGTCTGAGTGGGGAGGTGGGGGAAAGAGTCATTTTGCAAGCCTGTCCTTGCCTCGTATCATTTCAAACAAGTGTCTAAGCTGGGTGGCACTTCGTTTTCTCCCCCCCCACCCCCCTCCCCCACTTTTCACCCAAGGTCATTGGAGACGATTAGCAGCCTCCTATTGCATAGAATTTACAACACAAACTGGCTATTTTTGCCCAGCAGGTCAATACAGGTGTTGGTCCCCCAGAAGCTGCCTCCACCTAACCCTACCAGCTATTCAGCCACACCCTTTTTCCCTCTGCTTGTCTAGCTTATTCACTTTTTTTAAAGTCAACTTCTTTCCAAGATGTTTTTCCCCTAAATTCTGTATTTGATTTATTAGTGACTATCTTTATATTTATGGCCCCTAGTTTTGGTCTCTTCCACAAGGTTTTCTCTAGTCAACCCTATCGAACCCTTTTCCAGTCTTTAAAGACCTCCTTTGGGTTACCACTCTTCCTTTTATTTACTAACGAAGAATCCCAGCCTGTTCATGGTCCCTGATCGCCTGAAGTTATACTTGGCATCGTTTGTCTATCTTTTGCACCTTCCTTCTCCAGTGCCCTTCTTTGGTTTTTTTTTTTACATTAATTCTTTCCTCTCTACAACCTGCTGATCAATCCTGAGCCCCCCCTGATCTCTACCTAGGAGAAGGCAAATCTCCAGGGATTTACACCTTTTTTGTTTCTAGCCATTAGTAATAAAGCTGTGTCCTGTAGTAGTGGGTGGACATCATTCATTAACATTCTTCACGTGCATGCTGAGTGTAGCACAAGACAAGAGACTGACTCACCAAAAGCAACTTCAAGATTTTTTTTATATACAAAAATTCTCATTGCCATTCCTCCTTTCCCCCACCTGTGGTTACTGCTGAGCTCCAGTTCCACAGCTGACAGTTGCCATACAGAGTTCACCCAAAACGCCCACCTGAAAGATCGTATCCACATGAGGTAACTTTGTGGGCCAGTGGATACTTTTTTTTTCTCAGTTCATCAGTCTAAACTCAGCTGTAGTGGAGATGAAGCATCATTTAATTCAAGGTGTGTGATTGATATCGTGTTGAGTAAACACAGACAAAGGTGTGGATGAGTATTAGAAAGGGATGGAGGAGGCATGTGGAGAGCATGAATATCCGCATAGATGTGCTAGGCAAAATTGCCAGTTTCTGTTGTACCATTAGCTCTGGGACTGAAGCGTAACCTTACTTTGTACTACTGTTATGACCAGTTAATCATTCACTAGTTAGTAGTTATGATGCAGGCTAAAACAGACTTTGGATATTCCTGTTCCACTTGGTTCAATACAAACTTTCAGATTTGACTCTATATATGCTACATGTGTATTGTATATAACTGTACTCTACTCTAATGTCATGTCTTGAGCTCCTCTTTCTCATCCTTCCTCTTTTCCTCTACAGGGTGCTGGAACATCAGAGGATGTTCTGATTGAAATCTTAGCATCTCGCAATAATGCACAAATACAGCAAATTGTAGAAGCCTACAAAGAAGGTATGACAGTGCAATTACTGTTGAAATCTGTGTTGCTGCAAAATAATCCATCACAAACATAACCCTATTCTCTGTTACTTGCACGGGTTGAAGGGAAACCTGGTTCAGCAGAAAGGTGAAATTAAGAAATGAGACTTAATATAAAATATTAAGGTTTTTTATGCTTGAGTTCAAGCCCACTATCTCAGTACACACTATGATAACTAAATCGGTTGGAAGATATCCAGCTTGATTCCTGCATCTGCCAAGAGCTGGTTGAGGCACTGCAATTAGGCTCAACATCCCTAGGCTAGTCGGGGATAGACTTTTTTTTTGTGTTTTGTTTTTTTGTTGTCTTATTCATCATGGGATGTGGGTATTGCTGGCTAGGCCAGCACTTATTGCCCATCCCTAATTCCTTGAAGGTGGTGAGCTGCCACCTTGAATCACTACAGTCCATGTGGTGTAGGTACACCCACAGTGCTATTGGGGAGGGAGTTCCAGGTTTTTAACCCAGCAACAGTGAAGGAACAGTGATACATTTCCAAGTCTGGACAGTGAGTGGCTTGGAAGGGAACTTCCAGGTGGTGGTGTTCCGATGTGTCTGCTGTCATTGTCCTCCCTAGATGGTAGGGGTTGTGGGTTTGGAAGGAGCTGCCCAAGGGACCTTGGTGACTTCCTGCAGTGCATCTTGCAGATGGTTACACACTGCTGCCACTAGACATCAGTGGTGGAGGGAGTGAATGTATGCTTGGGGTGCCAATCAACTGGGCTGCTTTGTCCTGGATGGTGTTGAGCTTCTTGGTGTTCTTGGAGCTGCACTAATCCATGCAAGCAGAGGGTTATCTATCACACTCATGACCTGTGCCTTTTGTAGATGGTGGACAGCCTTTGGGGAGTAGGGAGATTAGTTATTTACAACAGGATTCCTAGTCTCTTACCTGCTCTTGTAGCTACAGTACTTATTTGGCTAGTCCAGTTCCATTTCTGGTCAATGGTAACCCCCAGGATGTTGATAGTGGGAGGGAGGAGGAGAGAGACATTTGGTAATGGTAATGCTATTGAACGACTAAGGGTGATGGTTAACTTCTTGTTGGGAATGGTTATTGCCCAGCACTTGTGTAGTACAAATGTTACTTAGCCCAAGCCTAGAAAGTGTCCAGGATTTGCTGCACTTGAACATGGACTGCTTCAGTAACTTGAGTCATTGTTCTGCACCTGCACCATTCACATTGTGCACTTAACAGTAGTTAAGTAGTCCTGCGATCAGCTCCCAGTAAATTCCCAGCTCCTATTATCTTCGCATAATGAAATTGATTAGTAGCTTCTCTTTAGCCAGTTTTCAAAGTAGAACTCCTCCTGGTTTTTGTGTTCATCTCTCAAATGGGTGCCAGAGTGACCTATTGTGCAATTTGGTGGATTCTCTTCCACCCACCCCCCCCCCCCCCCACCACTGGCTAATCATCACAATGTACACTCTGATTCATATTAGAATGAAATTGTGTTCTTGTTCTGTTTTAATCAGCTTCTTTGATCTTTTCTAGACTTTGATTCAAATTTAGAGGAGGATATCACCTCAGACACATCAAGCTACTTTGAACGAGTTCTGGTTTCCCTAGTTCAGGTAAATATTTCAGAGTATTAAGAAACTTTTTATATAGTTTCTTTAAAAAAAAAACTTTGCTTTTGTATGAATGTGCAGTCAATCAGTTTGCTAGGCACTTTTTCAAAATATTAAGAAAATATTTCCAATACTTCAGTTCCACTTAAGAGAATTTCTTCTTGTTGAACAAGTTGTAAACTTTTCTTTATCTTCGTGAAAATGGAATCTGGCAAAGAATGTGAAGATCTGCTTTTAATTGACACATTGGGTAGCTTTTTGTCCCAAACAAAACCCTAGCATTTATGTAGCACCTTTTTATCCCATGATGTTTCAGATTACCAAACAAAACATGAGACCAAGCTGCCTAAGGAGTTTAGTTGGGGCAGTGGGACCAATCCATCAAAAGCTTGGCCAAAGAGCTAGATCTTAAGGAGATGGTGTAGGGAATTTAAGTTCAAGGTCTAGCCATCTAACTTCAAAGCACCAATGATGGGATGTTGAAAATATGATCAGCAAACGGTCAGAATTGAAGGACATGGTGATCTCTTAGGGGTTGGAAGCTGACAACCAGGAGGAGCAAGGCCAGGGAGGAATCTGAAAACCAGGATGAAAAAATGTAATAATCCGTGACCTATTTGCAATCTCCAGAGTTTCGATGCTGGCACTTCTAATGAAGCTTGACTGTGACTTTGCTGCTGCTGCTGCTAGTGAGAACAATGCTCTCTCCTGAAGCTTGGGTGACAATTAAGTTCATGGCATTTCATTTCGTTGTTAATTCTGCTCTCTCTCCAAGCACCCCTCTGAGATTTGTCATCTTATTAAACTTTCAAGTTTCTAGAGCTTGATTGTGCCTGGTAATGCACTTAAGTCATGCTTGACTTTATGTAAATCTTGTTTGTTTTTTTTTAAGAACTGGATCCTGGATTTCAGCTCTGCTGGGATTTAATCGTGCCTTTTGACCTGGTCTTTAAATTCTGGTCATGGTTTTTCTTTTATCGCTTCAAAGGCCTCTAACTTATTGAGCTGAGATCCTTTTCTTTTCCGAACTCTTCATAAAGCTCCAAGCGTTTGAGACCAAGGATATTTATTCATCCTTAGCAAAGGTTGTTGTTTGTTGGAGTAGCGTCCATTGGAATTGAAGACCAAATATCCTTTTTTATTTGGCCTGGATGAATGAGCTGGGATAGAAGCCTGTGCCAGTGCCCTGATTATGCAGATTGTGCCATCATTATGGAATGAGATGCTGGCATTGACCGGGGTTGGGGTGGGGAGGTGTTGTGCTCAAGCTCCCGCTGCCAAAGCGGGGCTCCATCTCCAGGTCTTTGCATTCAGGACTGGTCTAAAATCATCTTGTTAACCGTTTCCTTTTCAGCTTTCGCATAATTAGAATTCCTGGGCAAAGTTTTGTGAATATTCCTGGCGATGCAGGAATGAAAAGTTTATGCAAAATATCGAGCTTCTTCCTGTGGAACTCCAAGAGTATTGCCTGGAATTGGGTCCTTTTTTTTTTAAAAAAAAAAATGTGCAAGTGATGAATGACACTCCCATTACATGTTGATGTTGGGGCTTTTTTAAGTTGCCGTTTTCCCTGGATTCAAGAATACCAGTAATTGAATCCTGTGCAATACCACTTGGTTGCTGCACTTTTTAAGTGATCTGTCATGACAGATGTTATTTGACCTTTGAAGCTATTTACAACCCCAGTTACAACAATCTACATGGCATGAATTTTTGTAGACTCATAATTTTTTTTTCAGTCTCTTGGTGTGGCTGATTAGACAAACCTTTTTGTAAACAAAAGCATTAGAAGTATTTGGAAATTACAGTTACTGTTGGAAACCATAAGACAAATATAATTGAGCTGCTGTCTAATGGAGCACTAAAGTCATTGATACCAGGTTAGTCAGTGGCACCCAGAATCTCACTATAGTGCTTACTGGTATCCCAGTGCCACTTGACTAAATTTCAAGGAGTTTAGTGGTCCTGTTGCTTTTGGGTGTATTTTCTCATTACTGCCAGTGGCCATCGAACAAAGTAAAGCAACAGGGTTATTTCTGTCTCTTGTTTTAAATTGAAATCTCTTTTTATTAAACTTAGGGTAACAGAGACGAAGGGGGAGCTGATCCATCTCAAGCAGAAGATGATGCAAAGGTGAGATGCATAAATGTTATTGAGCCACAGCTTTCTCTACATACCTGTTGCAATCTTAATCTTCCTCCCATCAATACCAATTCTCCTGAACCCTATCTCCCTAAAAATCCAAATAAGGTGGATGATGTTCAGTCCTCTCTGCTGGCAGGAACATACAGGTAGTGTAATCCAGAACCTGAATGACATCGCTGATGTCTTTTTTTTTTTTTGCAGCATGGTAGTGATTTGGTCCCTTGGATTATCCAAATGACAGGGAGGGAAAACCTTGCTAACCTTTGCTTTCCTGTGATGTTGGCCAACAGGCTAAGCATGCAATTAAGCAGCCTAATGAGGTTCATTGGAGCCCTAACTGCAGTCCATAAAGTAATAAATTACAGAAGTCATTCACTTTACAGTAGGGAGAATTAATGCTCCTGACTTAACTCCACAAGGATGGACTCTGGCCAACGCTGGCAGAAAGTCATTCGGTTACGCTTTTAACTTGGCCACAACCCTGCGGCAGCTGTGTGCTGGTGGAGTTGGCTGGATGATCAGCCCCCTCCAACCAGTGAGGTGCATAGGCCATCGGTGAAACAATGAGACCGACTATTCAGGCTGAGCCTTCCTTACCACCTCTTTTTATAGAGATGGCCGTGTGAGAATCAACCCAATTCCGGAGGTTGCATTCTATTCACCCTCTGTTTTAAAATGAGATGCTCTGCAGCATCTGATTCAGCTTCTTTTCCTACACTTTTTTTGACCTTGGCATCTGCCCTATGGGTCTTTGAGATTCTGCAATAATGACTGCAGGATGAAATATCAGGACACTTGAAATCCAAGTGTAAATTTGGGAAAGGCATTCTTGGTTATCTAGCCACAATTTTTCATAGCTGGAAGTGACAGTAATTTCCCATTACATGGAGACACTTACACCTGAAGATTCTGCTTGCTAGAATGTGCTATTCCTTCCCCATGGGGATATGCCCTTATTGCTCAAGTCTAGAGAATTTGGGCACAGATTGGCAAATCCTGACTGCCAATCTCCAGTGTCCATGTGGATACTAGCTGTCCTCAAAAATACCACGTGCACAGATGCCCAAAGAGAACAGGGAGCAAACATTCAGTGGGGATGAGAATTACTCGATCCAAATATAAGCACCCATTTCCTAGAGTTTAGTGAGTTGTTCAGTTGGATGGCGAACTGAAGGTGACATACGTTCCTTCTAATTAAATGAGTGGAATGGCACCTGGTAGATGTGCAGCAACACATCCATACTTGTGCAGTCATGAAACTATAATACTTTTACAAAGGTATCTCTTCACTTATGAATAAAAGTAATCGTTATCTGCTTGCTTGAATGCCAATTTTACATTTTTTTTTAAATAAAGGCTCTTTATGAAGCTGGTGAAAATGCCTGGGGCACAGATGAAGAAAGGTTCATTGCTATTCTCTGTTCAAAGAGCATCACTCATTTGTTGGCAGGTAATAATGAACAGTGTTTGGATAACAGGATAAAAGAGCATGAAGACATAACTTGTAGTTAAGCATGTAACCTTAGTTGTCAGTGGTACTAGCATTCCACAAACACAGTAAATTGTAGCATCCATAGGTTATTTAATTTACTTGAATTACTTTCTTAAGTTAGAATGGCAGGACAGGTGTTATGTTGCAGCTGTGAGATGTGGGAGCTTGTGGATGCCAAGGTGATCCACAACAAACATGTCTACAGGAAGTGTAAGCAGCTAGAGGAATTCCAAATCAGGATTATTGACCTGGAAACTGAATCGCAGACACTGTGCAACATAAGGGAGGGGGAGAAATAACTGGATAGAAGACAGTCACACCTCTTAGAATAAGGTCATCTTTGGACAGGAGGATGGGACTAAACACAGTAGTGGAGGAGCCTCAGAATTTGCAATTGTCAAACAGGTTTGAGGCACTCACAACCTGTGTGGTGGGGAAGGAAAGGAATGAAGTGGTAGTAGGGGAATAGTATAATGTGGGGGATTGACACTGTTCTCCACAGCAAAGAGCGAGAGTCCACATGGCTACATTGCCTGCCCAGTGCCAGGGTTCAGGACATCTGCTCAGGGCTAGAGAGGAACTTGCAGTGGGAGGGGGAGTTGTCATGGTCCATATAGGTACCAATGACACAGGTAGAACTAAGAGGTTCTACAAAGTTAGTATGAGGAGCTAGGTACCAAATTAAGCAGAATCTCTAGATTATCACCTGAGCCATGTGTAAATTGGCATAGGGCAAATTAGATTAGAGACAAATGTGTGGCTCAAAGACTGGTATGGGAGAAGTGGGTTCCGGTTTGTGGGTCACTGGCATCAGTGCTGGGGAAAGTGGGGGCTGTACCATTGGGATACACATCTGTGCTGGGACAAGCGTCTTTGCAAATTGCATAACTAGGGACATAGGGCTTTAAACTAAATGAGGGGTGTGGGATCAAGTTTGAGTAGAGGTAGCAATTCAAGGTGTAAGAGTCAAGATGGGAGAGCAAGATAGTAATATGAAAAGAGGGTCTGAGAATGGCAGGAAGGGACAGAGGTAAAAAGACTTAAGAATACATCAATCAAGACTAGATGTTACAAGACTAGTAAAACTGAAGGCTCTCTATCTGAATGTATGTAGCATTCATAACAAAGTAAATGAATGATGACCCACATTGAAGTAAATAAATATGATCGGATAGCAATTACAGAGACGTGGCTGCAGGACGACAAAGATTGGGTCCTTAATATTGAGGGGTACATGGCATTCAAGAAGAATAGGAAGCTAGGTGAAAGTAGGGGGGGTGGGGTTAGCACTCTTAATCAGAGGGCATTGGTGCAATAGTTAGAGATGACCTTGGTTCAGGAGATCAGGATGGTGAGTCAGTTTGGGTGGAGATTAGGAATAGTAAGGGAAAAACATTTAGTGAGAGTGGTCTACAGGTCCCCTAACAGCCAGTGTAGGACAAAGTATTCAAGAGAAAATATTGTGTGCTTGTGATAAAGGGATGGCAATAGTCATGGATGATTTTAATCTACACATACACAGAAAAATCAGATTGGCAGTAGTAGCCTGGACGAGGAGTTAGTTTCATGGAGCAGCATGTTCTGGAACCAACCAGAGCCAGTTATATTAGACTTGATATTGTGTAATGTGACAGGATTAATGACCCGAGTAAAGGCACCGCTAGGTAGCAGTGACCACAATGATTTGAATTTTACATCTAGTTTGAAAGGGAGAAGAGTGGGTCTAAGACTAGTATCTTAAACTTAAATAAGGGCAACTATGTGGGGGTGAAAGCTGAGCTAGTTGAATTGAACTGGGAAACTAGGTGAGAGGATAGCTCAATAGAGAAGCAGTGGCAGACATTTAAGGGGATATTTGAGTATTCAGGATAAATAAATTCCTACTATAAAGAAATTCTAAGGGGAGAACCCACTATCTGTGGTTAAGTAAAGAAGTTAAGAAAAGCATCAAACTTGAGGAAAAAGCATACCACTCTGCAAAGATGAGTGGCAGGACAGATGATTGGACAGAACAAAGAATGGCTAAAAGGTTGATCAGGAGAAGGAAATTAGAGTATGAGAGAAAGCTAGCTAGAAATCTAAAAATGGATAGCAAAAGTTTCTACAAGTACTTAAAAAAGAAAAGAGTAAGTAAGAGTGAGTGTTGGTTCTCTAGAGAGACAATAGAGAGTTAATAGATAAGGAAATGGCAGAAGAAATGAACAATTACTTTGTCTGTGCTCACTATACTGGATACAAAAAACATTCTAGTAATAGCTGCAAATCAGGTGTTGAACAGAAGGGAAATCTGACCAATTTGATTGAATTTTTCAGAGGTGACCAGGTGTGTAGATGAGGGCAATGCATTTTTCATTGTCTATTTAGACATCAGTGAGGCTTTTGCTACAGTCCTGCATGGGAGATTGATAATGGTGAGAGCCCATGGGATCCAAGGCAATTGGATCCAGAACTGGCTGAGTGGCAGGAAGCAGAGGGTGATGGTCGAGGGGTGTTCTTGTGACTGGATGCCTGTGTCCAGTGGAGTTCCGCAGGGATCGGTGTTGGGTCCCTTGCTGTTTGTGGTGTCTATATGTAAATGATTTAGATTTGAATGTAGGAGGGTTGATCAGTGAGTTCGTGGATGTCACAAAAATTGATGGGGTGGTAAATTGTGAGTCACAAACTATTTTCTTAAACATCTGCCATTGTTCATTGACCATCTTTTCTGCTGAACTCCTTTCCCAGTCCACTCCAGCCAACTCTGCCTTCATTCCTTTGTAATTACCTTTATTTAAGTTTGGTACAGATGTTTCCGAACTAAAGTTTCTCACGTTCAAAACTGCGTGCTAAATTCCAACATTTTATGGTCACTGTTTCCTGGGGGATCTTTTACTCAGATCATTTATTAAACTTGCCTCATTACACATTTTGCGATCCAAAATAGTCTGATCCCTAGTTGGATCCACAACAGTGTTCTGGGAAACTGTCCCGAATACACTATGAATTTTTGCTTGTGGCTAACTCAGCCAATTTGATTTTTTTCCATTCTACGTGGAGATTAAAGGCACTGCATTTTACATGCCCTCATTATTTCCTGATTTATTCTTTGTCTGATAGCATAGCTACTGTTAGAGGGCCTGTAGACTACTCCCACCAGTGTTGTCTTCCTCTTATTTCTTACCTCCACCCATATGTATTCCACATCTTGCGATTCAGGATCACTTTTTGCCATCGTACTTATTCCATCTCGTACTAACAAAGCTACCCCACCACCGTTTACTTCCTTCCTGTCCTTTTCAAAATCACATACTGCTGAATATTTAGTTCCCAGCTTTGATCTCCTTGTAACCATGTCTCTGTAATGGCTATAAGATCATACCCACTAATCTATTTGTGCTGTTAGTTCATTTATTTTGTTTCGAATACTCTGCATTTTGTAAAGAGCCATTAATTTTGCCTTTTTACCCTTTCTCTCCCCCCTTTCACCCTGTTTGCTTTTTTTTTTTAACGTTTGTACACTCTATTCCATCCTGTGACTCTCTGGGTACCATTACCTAAGTAGCTGCCCTGCAATGCAGCCATATCCTCTTGCTTTGTAAGCCTACTTATACCCTCTCCAGAACCCTCCTACCCTCTTTCTGGCCGCCACCCCCCCCCCCCCCCACCCATCCCTCCTAGCCCAGTACTAATGCCAGTGCCCCATGAACTGAAACCCATCCCTCCCACACCAATCTTTGAGCAATGCATTTAACTCCTTGACTTTATTTAACCTATGCCAGTTTGCCTAGGATTCAGGTAGTAATCCTGAGATTATTACCTTGGAGGTTCTGCTTTTTAATTTAGCTCCTACCTGTTCAAATTTGTTCAGCAGGACCTCCTTTCTAGTCTTATCAACATGGATGATGACAAGTGGATCCCTCCCCTCCCCACTCCAAGTTCCTCTCCAGCCCTGAGGAGATGACCTTACCCTGGCCTTCAGGACTCGCACTCATGGCTATAGAGAACGGTATCCATTTCTCCCCACCCCCTCCCCCATTATACTGTCCTCTACCACTACTACATTCCTATATTTGCCACCACCACGCCCGGCCCCCAATCCTCCCTGATCTCATCCACACAGTTTGCAAGAACCTCATAACTGGACAATTTCAGGGGCTGAGACTCCTTAAATGCTACCCCCTGGGCCCCCATACCTGCCTCATCTGCAGCAGTACCCTCCTGTCCCTGAACTATTTAACCTGAGGGGTGTGACCACTTCCTGCAGCAAAGTGTCCAGCTAACCTTCCCCCTGCCTGATGTGGCGCAATGTTTGCAGCTCGAGGAACTTCGAATCCGAATTAAGGAACTGGAGTCTGAGCTGCAAACATTACAGATATGTTCACTCTGGTTCACCTTGGGGTTCAGCAGCTCCCACATGCTGCAGCAGCAACACTTTGCCCATCCTGATATCACTTTCTTGTTTTACTTAATTACTCTAGCATTCCTGCTCTTTACACTTTACTGGTGTAAATAATTAAATTCAATATTGACCTTATATTTAACAAGCATTTGTAAGAGAAAATAAAAGCTAGCAATCTCAACATTTAACTATGGACCTTAATTTTAATCTAAAGACTAGAAATACTCACCAATCCAACTTGCTAATCAACTGCACTGTGCTCTTTTTTAAATGAAGTCTCCCCACTGTTTTAAATAAAGTCCACACACTCACCCACTCTTTTAAATGAAGTCCACGAGTGTCCTTGTTGTAAATGACCTGCTTACTTTTCTCAAAGTGCCCTTGCTGTAAATGTAAATTAAGCAGCAAATGAATTATATAATGTAGATAACAATGAGAAGTACTGTGGGCTGATTTCTACCTTGTTAGCAAATGTTATTAATGGTAACAGCCAGTAATCAGTAAAGAGCAATGCTTAGCATCTAATTTTAGTCATTTGAAATGAATATTATAATTGGATGAAATGCACATTGTGATCACAATAAATGCAATGGCTTGCAAAACCTGTTAAAAGTAATTTCTAAAATTGGATTTGTATTTCTATTGAAAACATTTTGTCATTTTACATTTTATTTCATTCATATAGTATTTGACGAATACCAGAAGATCAATGACATTGACATTGAAGATAGCATTGGGAGTGAATGTTCTGGAAGTCTGCAGACTGCTTTGTTGGCCATCGGTAAGGCAGCCACCGTTGCTTTCTGAAGGGTCTTCGGGAATGCCGTGATTAAAAGGTTAAGGAGTCCGCCTGTTAAATGTAGCTGCAGTTTTTGAATTGAATTGGGTACAGTTGAAGCATTTGGGAAAGAACTGGAGATCAATCATGATTCAATAAGGGGTGTAGAGCACTAAGTAACAAAAGGCTGCTTGGCCAGAGGGGAAAAAGCTATTGTCTTTCCTGACCATGTAAAACTGACAGCTGTGCTCAATAGTAATGATTTTGCCTCTTGAGTCAGAAGATTGCAAGTTGAAATGAGACCCCCTGGTAGATGTAGAAGATCCCTTTGACATTATTTCTAAGAGGAGCAGGTGAATTCTCTGATAAATATTGGGCTGGACACCACTTTTTAAATCAATTCATTTTCTCATGTACAGCAAACTCCAACAAACTAACTTCTGTATTTCTGACATTAGTGACCACACATCAAAAATAACTAGTTGTGAAGCACCTTTTTTTTTTGATTGCTGATATTACGAAGTGCTAATAAATTCAATTTTTCTTTCAACTCTTGAGGAAAGATGCTAAAGGCATTCCTCTTCCCTCGAACATAATTGAAACAAAACGCTAATCATATGGTTTTTAATTCATTCATGGGGTGTGGGTGTTGTTGACTAGGCCAGCATTTATTGTCCATCCCCAATTGCCCTTGAAGGTGGTGAGTTGCTGCCTTGAATCGCTGCAGTCCATGTGGTGTAGGTACACCCACAGTGCTGTTAGGGAGGGAGTTCCAGGATCTTGACTGAAGGAACAGCAATATATTTCCAAGTCAGGGTGATGTGTGCCTTGGAGGGGAACTTCCAGTGATGGTGTTCCCATATGTCTGCTATCTTTTTGTCCTTGTCCTCCTAGATGGTTGGGGTCATGGGTTTGGAAGGTGCTGTCTGAGGAGGCTTAGTGAATCCCTGCAGTGCATCTTGTAGGTGATATACAGATGCTGCTGGTGGTGGTGGATGGGGTGCCAATCAAGTGGGCTGCTTTGTCCTGGGTGGTGCCAAGCTTGAGTGTTGTTGGAGCTGTACTCATGTAGGCAAGTGGAGAGTATTCCATCACACCTGACCTGTCTTGTCAGTGGTGGACTGACCTTGGAGTCAGAGGTATTGTAAGGGTGGCAGAGTTCTACTATTAGAGTTGAACTACAGACACTTGGATGGAAACATTAAGTGTATTTGCAACATACTCAGCAGCAGCTACACATGCTTTCAACTCTTAACTCTATCTCTACACTGTCTGCTATGGTAGCCTGCACTGCTGTTACTACAGATCATGTGATCTTTTCTAACGAGCTTTATTCTTAAAGATATATTGCACACTAACTAAAACCATAATTACTGCAGGTGGTGAGTTATTTGCTGCAGGATTCCTAGCATCTGACCTTCTCTTGTAACAACAGTATCTATATGGCTAGTCCAATTTTGCTTCTGGTCAATGGTAACCCCCAGAATATTGATACTGGGGGATTTGGCAAAAGTGATGCCATTGAATGTGATGCTTAGATTCACTCTTGCTGAAGAAGGCCATTGCCTTCTTGTGTGATGTGAATGTTACTTGCCACTTGTCATCCCAAGCCTGGATATTGTCCAGGACTTGCTGCATTTTGGACATAGACTGCTTCAGTATCTGAGGAGTTGCAAATGGTGCTGAACATCATCCAATCATTGGCAAACATCCCCAATTCTGACCTTATGATGAAAGGAAGGTCATTGATGAAGCAGCTGATGAAAGGAAGGTCATTGATGAAGCAGCTGATGAAAGGAAGGTCATTGATGAAGCAGCTGATGAAAGGAAGGTCATTGATGAAGCAGCTGATGAAAGGAAGGTCATTGATGAAGCAGCTGATGAAAGGAAGGTCATTGATGAAGCAGCTGAAGATGGCTGGGCCGAGGACACTACCCTGAGGAACTACTGCAGTCATCCTGGAGCTGAGATGACTGACCTCCAATGACCACAACCATCTTCCTTTGTGCTGGGTATGACTCCAACCCATGGTGCGGTTTCCCCCCGATTGCCATTAACTTTTGCTAAGGCTCCCTAATGGGAAAAATGCTGCCTTGATGTCTAGAGGAGTCACACTCATTCCTCCCTCACCTGGAGTTCAGTGCTTTTTTTGTCCATCTAAACTGTTTACTTTGCACTGCCCAGTGTCAGACTTGAATATTGCTGAGACATGTTGGCAAAGCTCTTTTTTTGTTTTGCATTCATCAAGGCAAATGCAAAAATGCCAAATTTCAAACCTCAATTTCTTCCCTTCCTAATTTGGGCAGAATTTTACGAGTTGGTGGGCGGGGCCTGCTCATCGACATGTAAAATGACACGCGGTGACATTGGCAGAATTCCCGAGGTCACCATGCCCGAATTAAATTTTCAGGAAGGCGGGAGTGCAGCGAAATCTTCCAAGGGTGTGATGAGGTTTCATGTCTGCTTTAAAAAATTTTAATAAAGATTTTGTTTAAAAAAAAAAAATAATTATGGGCATGTCCCAACTTAGGGGACATGTAAGGAGAATTTTTATTTTTCTATTTTTATCTTTTTTTTAACATGCACAGCCAATCTCCTTGAGGCAGCACTTCTCCCTCAGAGATGAGTGCACTGTTTTTTGCGCATGCGTGAAAGAGCACATTCTCGATTTTGGGATTTGCCCGCAGAGGGAGTACACAGTGTTTCCGTGTGGATGCCATACTGGGTGGGCCTTAACTGGCCTACCCACATAAAATGGCAGCGCCTCTGGGGGTACCGATCAGAAGCGTGCCTGCCCCCTAATGGGGGGGGGGAAATTCAGCCCTATGTCTTTTTACTTCATCAACTTCTCACTGTTTAACTTTTCCCTTTCTGTCTGCTAAAGGAATATGTACTGCATGATTTTGGTTTTTGGCTTTTGCTAAAATCTAAGTTTTACACTGAGGAAAGTCAAGTTGCACATGTAATGGTATCTGAATCATCTATTCCCATTATACCTCCCCATTTAAAGGCGAGAAAGATCAGAAGCAAGTTAAAATTGCTACCAATGGTGTGTGCCTTCAATGAAGTGACCTAACTATTAAACCAGATATATTGTGAACCAGCCTATTTAATTATTTGGATCTATAGGATTCTGCAGAAATTGTACACTTTATCACAAACTAGATCCTGTAACATTGGAAGCTATTAATAACAATTTTAAGCAGTGCTATAGATAGCAAGGACAGGATTCAGCCTTTCGTATTTAAGGTTATATTTCGATGTTTGTTGCTAATTGCAATGCAGATAAGATTTATGAAATTTTTTTTCAGTCAAATGCGTGAAGAGCACACCAGCTTATTTTGCAGAGAAGCTTTATAATGCAATCAAGGTATGTTTTGGTACATCAAACAGTTGGCTCCCCTTCAACTTTTTGTACCTTTTTTATTTAATGCTTGCCATCTGATATTTACAAGCTCTCTTTTCTCCACTGCAGCCTTTCATGACTTTTATTTTCTCAATTTAGCCATGATTATTGCTCCTCTGAATACTCGTCCCTAGAAGTTTGGGTCTGACCTTTGATTTTTAAATGGTCAGATGATTGTGCAGCCCAGTCTGAGTTTTGAAATGTGCTGCTCTTGATTGGTGAGGCCACTGTCCCTGTCTACATGTCCTAGGTTGGCTGCCAGTCTGGAAACACCCTAGATTTTTTAAATTCCCATCCTCCTTTTTTTTGGAAACCCATCCTCCTCCCTATCTCTGAACCAACTGCACCCTACAACCCTTGGATCTGAAGATTTTACACTCCACCATTGGCAGATGTGCCTTGAGCTGCCTAAGATCTAGAATTGCTTTTGCACTCCACCCCACCCCCTCCTCTTGTACAACACATCTCAAGACCTCCTTGATGAAGCTTTAGCCCACCTATCCTGATATCTCCTTGTGGTTCAATGCCAATTTTTTTTTTCATGCTTTTTCTATGAAACATCTTCAGACATTCCTTTAGCGCACAAGGTGCTAAATAAATGCTAGTTGTAGCTCATAAGCAGGATACAAATGGATTCTGTCTTGCAGACTAAGTATTTGTCGCCTTATTGTGCTTTGATCTAGTATTTTGAGGTAAATTTAGAAACACATTTCAATGGCTTAATTATGGGAGCAGGAATAGTCATGAGCCTCAAAGTGAGTAGAGTGGAGTGCAAGGACCAGATGTCTGGGCCTAAATTATAGATTTATGTCTCCCTGGTGTATAGTACCTAGGTCTGTAAATATTTTTTTTGAATAACAGCCTGTAGTAAATGCTTAAGGTAACAAGGCATTCCTTCTAAGCCTGCAACCCAAGACGAAACAGTCTGCATATAGTTCTGATGTCAGGTTCTACATGAGTGCACAACACTCCAGCCCCCTTTCATTTGACAATGCAACAACAAAAACATTGTCAGGCTGTGATCTGCTTCAGCCACGATGGCATAATTGATCTAAAGGTTTGTTTTTTTTTAAATCAGGGTGCTGGAACAGATGACAACACCCTGATTAGAGTTATGGTGTCTCGATCTGAAGTTGACATGGTGGAGATCAAAGCTATTTATAAATCCAAGTATGATGAGCCTCTGGATTCTGCAATTGTGGTATGTCATAGATCTCTTCTTAAGGCTACTTAATTGAAGCAGCAAACTGTTAAGTTTGAGTAAAGCTAAGATCTGCTTTTTGTATTTGTCGAAAAGATATCTTGAAGGGGAGTTTCGATCCATTCTTATCAAAGAATGGCGTTTTTACTTGGCAATTTTGCTTTCTCTTCATTGAGGTTTGTAGAATGTGGAGGGCAAAAGGATTTCATTCTAGGACACCATCAATGTTTTATTTAATGTGGCCTATGAATGTTGGTAGTGGTTGAGTTTGTATTGTAAAACTGCCCTCCATTTACCACAAGTTGGCAGTTGCCAACTCCTGATGCAGTGGATTGGCACTTCTTTTAATGAAATGATGGGTTAGACCACATTGTTACAGTTGGGTAGAAGGTGTTTTACTGGTGCATCTGTCTGTGCTTCGCCTGGGCGTTCTGGTTGCTGTGACTGGGTGTCCCAGGTATTCTGGGTTTTTTTTAAGTATTAACATTCATCATCTTGCACTTAAATTGTAAATTAAAATACCAAAACCTTTAAATTTAAGGGGCACTGCCTTAATGATTTCTTTATTTTTTTTTCTGCCTCCCAATTGTATAAGTGATTTTTGGCTCGATTTGACTGTGTGTTATGATCCTGTTTCATTATGACTTGCATTCTTCAGTAAAGAGACCAGGGTAAGATGCCACCTCCCCAAGTTTAAAATTTGTATTTCATGTGACCATTACACAGATTTTTGAGCATTTTTGTATTAATGCAGACTACATTTTCTTTCATGGGATGTGGGCCTAGCTTTTTTTTGGGAAAAATATACTTTATTCATAAAATACCTGAGTATTTCAGAATGGCTATCAAAGTGCAATCATATTCAAGTTTTCCACAGAGCTCATGAGGTGCTTCAATACAATCAATGAACCTTACAGACATTTCAACACGGTCATTACAGTGCAATGGTAGTCAAGTTATCCACATAGATGTGGCCCTAACTGGCCGAGCCATCATTTATTGCTAATCACCCTTGAACTGAGTGGCTTGCTGGGCAGTTAAGAGTCAACCATTGTACTGTGGGTCTGGAATCATATGTAGCCCAGATAGGTAAGGACAGCAAGCTTCCTTTCCTAAAAGGACATTAGTGAAACAAAATGAACTTTTACAGCAATCACTGATGGCTCTCCTGGACACTTAGTGAAATTGGCTTTATTTTCCAGATCCTTAATTTTCATTTAAATTCCTGGTGGGATTTTCACCTGTATCCCCAGAGCATTAACCTGGGATTACTAATTCAGTGGTATTATCCATCTGCCACCATCTTCCCCAAATTCAACCAATTGTAATCAATGATGCTTGGCACGTTCATGATTGTCAGATAAGGAATCTCACGTTTTAGTCAGTTTGACCTTTTTCAAATGTTGTTGAATGTGGAAGTAGCTTTAACATGAGCAATCAACAACACTAATTAGCTTTTTCCTTTTTTATCACCAAACCACTTTTTGCAAAATTCAATTTATTGGTCTGGATCATCAGCTGAAGTTGGTGTGGTTGTGCTTGGTATGAGGATCTGATTCCAAAATAGTTTCACACCCCTGGCAGAATTCAGTGTGATGAGTTAACCCTTTTTTTTCAAATGTGTACAATATCTTGATGCCAAGACAAACCCTTTGCATTAACTGAAATGTAACACCTGACTGGAATTGGGGAGATTATCATGCACATTAGCTGTAACAGCCAGCTGGATTAATGTTCATGCACTAATGGAAATTAACTGAATAAGTAACCTAGTAATGTGGTGTGCTCAACAACTAAAATCAGGGGAAATGATCTGTGGATAGTGAGCTTACTATGTACAATTTTATTAACAATTGTTTCTACCTACAGGGAGATACAGGTGGAAACTATAAAGACACTCTAGTGAAGCTTTGTGCTGGCAATGATTGATTTGGCTTTTCTCTCTGACCTGGAAATGGACCACAAGAAGCAGACATTTTGAATATTGTATTAATGCCTTTCTACATGGCTTAAAATTACCCAGCTGACAATCTTGCTCTACAGTATATAGCTACAATATTTAGATATTTACTATAAGTGGATAATGACCTCACTGAGGATACAATTGCATACATTTATGGTTAGGTTCAAGATTTTTAAGGCCATAAAACTGTTCATTTTGAGTAATATCTCCATTCACATGATACTCATTTGTAATTCAAATCACCTAAATTAACACCAACTTCATGTTTTGAAAAAGATAGACGTACTTTGCAATGATGCATGTGAAGAAATTAAAAATTGTTGTGAAATGTATCTCAAATCTCAGACGTTTGATTCAAGAACATTAATCTGGATTCAGCCATGATGTAACCTACTCATTCTATAATTAACCTTTCTACACATTCCCTCATCTGTGTTAATCCTATATAGCCTATATGATATATATATATATATATATAAGCCTAATAATAAATATGGGCTTATGTTGGGTCCTCCCAAATACTAAGCCCATGTGCTTTGTGATCAAAGTGCAAAACATTTAGCAGATAGAGGTTATAACCCCCCTTCCCTTCCCTTCATACCCGAGCCTTGGGCTTCCATGCAATTTTTCTAGCCTTCTACTTAGACTCCACATAGTACTGGGAATGTTATTTCTTTATCTTCCTCCAAACTATATATGAAATAGGATTTTAAAAAATGATTCCAGTATGGATTTGTCCCTCCCCAATACATGAAGCAACTTTATGGCTAACTTGTGTGGAATGCCAAGGAACCTCCCAATTGTGAACTGCCCATGGCATTCTGCAACTGGAAGGTGGCAGTTTGACTTTGTCAGGATTGGTGGACATATCATTGTTTTGTTTTTTTTCCATGTGGCCCAGTTTTACTTTACCTGAATCAATGAGCATTATCACACTCAATCCACCTGGTCTCATGGGTCGCCTGACCAGCAAATTGGTTTCATTCCTTCTCTTGTACATGTTCTAGAGAAACAATATAAATAACAATATCCATTCTGAAATATTTATTGTGCCAGAGTCTTGTCCCACTCCATGTCAATTGAGCCCTTCTAGCAAAGCTAGACACTTTGCAGAATGCTGTGATGGACTAATATTTGGAAGCCATGGTAGTGAGGTTGACTACAATGGGAGATGCAAACTGTGGAAGTAAAATATTAACAGGAAAGTTTTTTGTGTATTATCATGCTCAAGCACTTGTATAACTTGAGCCAGTTTTGGGTATTAGACATTTGTCTAAACCACTTATTTCATTCTGCCAGTTTGTTCTATATCCATATGACTTGTTCATATTTATTGCATCATGTTAAGTTGGTTATTCTTTAGGCCTATAAAATATGTACTAACTCATCCCTTGTAATGGTACTCCCAGAGAGAAAATAAAATATTCACCTGGATTTATCACTCGTGTTCTCATTCATCCTGTTAATACTGAACATTGTCTTTAAAATGTCATTATAAAGCAGAAAAAAACATGTTCAACTTTCTTTCTCTGCTTCATAGTTGTTTCCTTGATTGCATTCTCAACTGGTGGCTGCCTTTTTCCCTTTTTGAGGTCTAGCATATGCAATGCAGCAGGGTCAGGACGGTTTGTCCAGGAACTGCCAGTGGAGCCAGTGCAACCACAAAGCAGCTTCTTAAAGCAGCAAAACTCAGGTGGTAACTAAACTGAACTATGTAGTTTCACAAATAAGAAAAACTGGTTTCAGCAGTGGGAATGAAGGGTTTGGGTCTATTGATATGCATCAACCTATACTGACAAACATATAGGTTCCCATGTTTTTACATTGCAGTCTTTCTCAATTCCATACTATAGTAACCATTCTGTGATGGTACTGAACCAGTAAATACCAGTAATTTAATCTAGCTCATTTGTAGATAACCAATTGTGTAAATTGTGCATAAAATGTAGTAACTTGCAGGAACACTTGCATCATGTGGGCCATATTACACATAATGTGAATTTCTTCTAATGTATATGCTGTGAAAGTGTAGAACAATGTGCACCATCAGTATCATTTCCTTTTTTCATGTCAAATCTATTTATAAATACAGATTTTATGTGCATCCCTAGCTGTTGGAGGAAGGCACATGGGTGGTAGATTTGTTTCACTCCTGAACTAGCTTCCATTTTAACAATTTCTGCAAAATGAATTTAATTTACTAGATAGCTTGAGGGCAAAGTGAGTGAATTGTCTCTTCCTTGTCAAATTCAGAAGCCAGTCATGCTTAACTGTATTGGTTACAAATTATTGTGAAATTGGGTACCTGAATGTATAACAAATATATTTATTAGTTATCTAGCAATTAAACGGCAAATATTAATGGACAGTGAGTAACATGGGAAATTCATCATTAAGCAAATGCTCTCTACCAATTAGTTAAATTGGCACACTTGTCCAAAGATCATTTTTCTGATTTGGGAGCCTCCATTACTAGAACCCTGCGTGATGATTGACCTTTTCTTGCCTTAGCTTAAATCATTAACAGTATTCTGTTAAACAGCTGATCCCTTCTTATGTGATGACCTAAAAATGAAGTTTGAGCTCGAAAGGCAATTTCCACTTTGGGCAGTTTGCAGGACACTGTTTCTATATGTTTCGAGTGTACGTAGTCAGTAAAGCAATAGTTATGAGGCTCGTAATGGCATGAGGTCCTTACAGCACTGGGGCGATGGGGCTTAGGATCTCACTGGGTGAAGAGGAAATTAGGGAGTGCTCTGGAATGCCTAGATTGAGGAGTTTGGCGCTTGAAGAGCTGAGTGGAAACTTGGGTCCCACCCCTAACCCCCAGCCACTAATGGCCATCCATCTGGGACTTCAGTCATGATACATCTAGGTGTGGATCTCCTATGAGAAGCACTGCAGCAACTCACCAAGCCTCCTTGAATGGCATCTTTCAAACTATGATCTCCACCTTTACCATCTAGAAGAACAAGGGCAGCTGGTGTGTGAGAACACCACCACCTGTAAGTTCCCCTCCAAGCCACGCTGACTTCAAACTATATCCCTGTTCCTTCGCTCTCTTGCTGGGTCAAAATCTTGGAACTCCCAAACAGCACTGGGATGTACCTACACCACATGGACTGCAGCAGTTCAAAAAGGCAGCTCACCACCATCTTAAGGGCAACTGGGGTTGGGCAACAAATGCCAGTGACACTCGCATCCCATGAATGAATCGGGGGAAAAATATCCTCAGATTCAGGATCGGAGACAACAGAAATCTTTCTGGCCTCTTTGGTGGCTGTAGAGATCTATCAGAAACTAGGAACCAAGTAAGTGTTTCTCAAGGCATGATTCTGAGAGTTTAATGCAGGTTCACTCCAGAGATGCAGTAATGGGCAAAAGGACAAGAAATTCTGTGTTTCAACATTCCCTGACGCACAGCCTGGATGACAAGCTTTGTGGAAGATTATATTTTGAATCCTGAGCTTGAGATTTCAATGATGCAAGTAACATTGAGTCTCACGAAGAGCAGTTTAAGGAATAAAGCTGTGAAAATTGAGCAAAAAGCATATTTGCGGACTTGTGTAGGCGAGAGTGGTTTTCACTATTGTAGCATAGTATAGGTGAGTTCATTGTTAATTTTTTATCATAACTGGTGGATTTTTTTTTATTCGTCTGTTGTTTTGCTGAGAAGAGTTGGTGTGGAATTAAGAGTTTAATTAAGTCTTCAAGGATTTGTGTTTTTTGTGCCAGTTGTTGGTTGGTCATTGAGTACTTTGTTTCTTGGGGGAAAAAAAAACATTTCTAAGGAGACCTGGTGACACTAGTCTTAAACAAAAGGGAGAAGTTTTGACTCCTAGGTGGTAAGCTGGTAGCAGCAAGTGGAAGGTCTGATCTAAACTGGATTCACTAACTTGTGCTGTCTCATCAGTTTTCAATTAATTCCCGGCAGTTGGGCATCACTGGAGTGTTTTAACTGCCTTCAAGGCAATTGGGTGGCTTTCTCCATTGCAGAGGACAGTTAAAAAACACATAGGCCAGACTGGGTAAGGATGGCAGATTTCCTTCCTTAACCAAATGACTTTATGACATAGTCACAGGGTTTCTGGAATATTAATTAAGTAATATAATCACTATGCTTCCATACCCTGACCTGTCCTGTTGCAGTCATACAACAACTGTTAATAATTATGCAAGCAGTTGCATTCTGAATTTTTAATAAGGTACATCCACAATCTATAACAAAAAGCATGATGCATGTCAGGTGTCTAATGGTTATTGTTATTTTTACACTGTAATGTTGTAAAATATTCCAAGGTGCTTAGGCAGTTTGGAATGGTATAACTCAATTGCCCTTTTGTTGCTGCGGGTTACTTGTCAAATGGCATTGTGTTTTACTTTCCACAAAGATAATGAATTTAGGCTTGCTGTAGACCATAATAGAGAACCCCTAGGCAGATTTCTCAACTAGAATGTAAGAAAGGGGAGCTCATTTGATTGCTCCATTTTAAAGGTGAATTTGTGTGCAGGATGGAGCCCATTAAGACATGTAAGGACATTATTACATGCAGCTGCAGATTTAAATATACCGAACATATCATCCATATATCGGAAATATCCAAGCGGTAGGAGGTTAGGTGTTATTCCATCGAAGACACATTTCTCATGGGATCCAACAAAGATGTTTGCAAGAGCTGTGCCTAGAGGGGATCCCATGGCAATCCCATCTATTTGGTCATACATGGTGTCAATAAAACTGATCTCAACTGTGCAAGTTGCTGATTTCATAAGTTCAATGAACACTGATTCACACAATGGTGGCGAGTCTAGATCGCCATGATATAGTACTGCAGTGCAAATATCTATGGCTTCCTTAAGTGAAACATTGGTAAATAGGCTAGCAATGTGAGGTGAGCACATGGACACAGCATTGCTATTGATATGCAAGTCGTGTATGGCCTTAGCAAATGTAAAGGAGTCCTTCATAGTGCAAGTGAAAACTTAGTCAAAACTGACTGTAACAATTCACCCAACCATTTGGCTATTCATGTTGTACAGAACTGGTCATAGATAAGACAAAGCATAAAGGGACATCACCTTTGTGTGTCTTGGCAGCCTATACGTAAGTGGATGTGGTGAACTGTGAGGATGAACCCTGTCATATATGTTATGTGGTAGCTCATCGCTCTTTCCCATGTCCAAGCATTTTTTTAGTTTCAAGCAAGTCATGTTGAGTGGCAGGTCCAATGGATGCGAATTTGGACCCGTCATTAAGAATGCCGTGCATTTTGTTGATATAGCCAGACTTGTTAAGGGTGACCATTCCTGTCCCTTTGCCAGGTTTACTAATGTGTATGTCCGTGTTGGTCTCCAGCCTCGCAGCACTGTAAGATATTTGCGTTGTATGTGAAAGTCAGACAGGTCATTGGGAATCCCGCAATATGTGTGTGCTAGGTCAGCTAGGTGCACTTTCAAGGATTCAGCGTCTTCTATAAGCATGTAAATAATAAAAGGTGGTAAAAGAAAGCGTAGGGCCAATTAAGGGTAAAAGAGGAGTCTTGCATATGGAGGCAGGAGAAGTGCCGGAGGTATTAAACGAGTACTTTGCATCTGTCTTTATAAAGGAAGAGGATGCTACCCAGGCCAAGGTGAGAGAGGAGATAACTGGTACATTCAAGAAATTTACAATTGAGAAGACGGAGGCATTAGAAAGGCTATCTTTACTTAAAATTGATAAGGTGCCAGGATCAGATGAGGTGCATCCGAGGATACTGAGGGAAGTGAGAGTGGAAATTTCCGAGGCACTGGAGATAATCTTCCAGACTTCCTTAGACACAGGTGGTGCCCGAGGACTGGAGATTTGCACATGTTATACCCTTGTTCAAAAAGGGGTGAAAGGATAATGCCAGCTACAGGCCAGCAGTTTGACTTCAGTGATAGGCAAACTTCTGGAAACTATAGTTCAGGACAAAATCTATAGTGACTTAGACAGGTATGGGATAATTAAGGAAAACCTGCATTGATTCATTAAGGAAAAATCAAGTTTAACTAAATTGCTGGACTTTTGTGGAGGTAACAGAGAAGGTTGATAAGGGCAACTGTTGGTGTGGTGTGTTTGGATTTTCAAAAGGCATTTGATACTGTGCCACACAATGGACTTGAACAAAATTCTAGCTCATGGAAGTAAAGGGAAAGTAGGCACTTGGGTAAGAAATTGGCTGTGACAGGAAACAGAGAGTAGTGATAAATGGTTGTTTTTCAGATTGGAGGAAGGTTTGTAGTGGAGTTCCCCAGGGGTCAGCGTTGGGACTCTTGCTCTTGATAGATATTAATGATCTAGACTGTGGTGTGCAGGGCATGATTTCAAAATTTGAGGATGATATGAAGATTGGAAGCATTGTCAACTGTGATAAGGATAGTCTTGAACTTCAAAAGTACATAGACATGTTGTGGACTGAGCAGCCAAATGGCAGATGAAATTCAATGCAGAGAAGTGTGAGGTGATTCATTTTGACAGGAAGAATGTGGCGAGACAGTATAAAATAAAGGGAGAAACTCTAAAGGAGGTGCAGGAACAAAAAGACCTCGATGTATATGTACAAAAGTCATTGAAGATGGCAGGGCATGTTGAGAGAGCAGTTAATAAAGCATATGGTATCCTAGATTTTATCAATAGGGGCATTGAGTACAAGAGTGAGGAGGTCATGTTGAACTTGTATAAGACACTAGTTAGGCCTCATCTGGAGTACTGCGTACAGTTCTGGGTGCCAAACCTGAGGAAGGATGTGAAGGCATTGGAGAGAGTACAGAGGAGATTCACAAGAATGATTCCCGGGATGAAGAACTGTAGTCATGAGGATCGAATGGAGAGATTGGGACTGTTTTCCTTGGAAAAGAGAAGGCTGAGAGGAGACTTGATAGATGTAATCAAGATCCTGAGGGGTATGAACAGGATAAATAGTGAGAAACTGATCCCACTCAAGAGAACATCAAAAACTAGGGGCACAGATTTAAAATAATAGGCAAAATGAGTAGAAGTGATGTGAGGAAAACTTTTTTTCACCCAGAGGGTAGTTGGAGTCCGGAACGGACAGTGGCGAGGCTCGAATAAGGCCTTTTGAAATGAAAGGAGTCAGACGTGTGTCATGGACAGCCAAGCGGATATAGAGTGAGAGCTGGAGAAAGCTGGTGTTAAGATAAACTTGTTTGAGGCAGTCATATCAAGGAAGCTCACATATTTTGGACAGGTGAAGTGAACAGGAGGGGAGTGTTTGGAAAAAGTTGTACTGGAAGGAAGAACACCTGGAAAACGTGCACATGGAAGATCCAAGATGGCATGAGTGATGTTATGATCCCAGCTGATGTTACTACTGAACAAGCCAGGAGGAACCTGGCTTGATAGATCCTGATTTTTATTTTTTGTTTAGAAACATGGAAAGTAGCTACTGAACAGAGTCATAAGAGTCAGCTGATGATCTACTAACAAAACAATAAAACTTTTATAAACAAGAAAAGATCAATTATATTACAATACTCCTTAACCCACAATGTTACCTTTACAGATATGTACAGATTTGTAAGGATAACACAAGTTATAAAAGCTATTTTAACCTCTAATGTTCACAGTTAGTACATCGTCCATGTAAACCAATAGGCTACCTGTGGTCAGACACACCACACTCTGAAACCAACTTACAGATGCCACCCCAAACAGATGCTATGGATCCCCCATCATCTCCCTCCAGATGCTTGTCACACCATGAGCCAACCAGTCTCACTGAACTCTCTTTCACATGAGGGTTTTCAATCTCCACTCTCAAAGAACCTGCTTTGGAATCTTCTCCCAAATTATGCTTTCTCTCAGACGCTTTCTACAAGGGTCCACTTCTAGGGTTTTGATGTTCTGAAGTTTGTCTCCCCTGGATTGCCATGTGCATTCAAGCATTGCCTTCAAAGCACTCTCTCTCTCAAATGCTCAACTGTGCCACCAGAACACACTTCTTCACATGCCCATAATAAGAGTTACAGACCTTTGGCTGTCTCCTTGGATCTTCTGCCTTCTTGCAAGCCTATTTTGCTTCAGGTCTGCATCCTGCATCTTTCTCCCTTAAGCTTGGAGCCTTTCTCTGCTCCTCACTTTTAACTTCACTTAACAGGACCTTTTACAGATTGTTTGTTTGTTTTAATTCCCCTTCCAGAGTCGTGAAACCTCATTAAAATGCAAGCATCTTTTAAAGTGAAGCTAAAACTCAAGTTCTCCTTTTCATCACACACAAATACAAAATCCAAATCAAATTTGAACATTAAAGCCCATGTCCTACGACTTACCTGAAAGGGCTTCTTGAACTTTTCTCTTTTTCCTTTAGGACCTGCTCCCTTCAGTTCTCTCTCCCTGTAGACTGCTGACAACTTGGTATCTTCCTTGAGATCCAGAACTCACTTGACATTCAACATTACTTTAGCGTTAGAGCAACCCATCTAAGATTCTTGGACTAATTTTCCTCAGCAGTTTGCTGGCATGTCATCTAAAGAGAGACTTAAACTGCTCCTGTCATCTTAGAGCATAATAACCAACTGAACTCAAACTGCTTTTGGTTTCTTTGTGTCTGTGTGGGGGGCCTCTTTCTCGGGACCCCTGTTGCCAGGCAACAGCACAGCTTTTTTCTACCTTGTTTGTTTGTTTTAACTCCCCTTCCAGAGTCGTGAAACCTCATTAAAATGCAGGCATTTTTAAAAGTGAAACTAAAACTCAAGTTCTCCCTTTCTCCATACAGAAATACGAATCAAACTTGAACATTAAAGCTAAAACTCATTCCTAACACAAATACAAATATAACTTACTTAAATTATCTCTAGTTTCCTAACAATGGGTAATGTCAGAACATGGGCTGGCATCTCCACAGGACAGGCAGTGAGGGCAACAGAGAATAGGAATCAATGGAGGAAGACGGGTCATAGTGTGGCCAACCCTCAGAATGAGGACTAATAAAAGACAGACTGGAAGATTTTAGGTTTGTGATTATGCAAGTTAGTTTGGATAGAAAACTGAACCATGACTTCACTTTAGAAAAACAGCATGATTTGCAAAAAGAGAAAATGCTGGAAATACTCAGCAGGTCAGGCAGCATCTGTGGAGAGAGAATGGAGTTAGCGTTTCAGGTCATTGTCCTTTCATCAACTGGGAAAAGTTGGAGATGTAATAAGTTTTGAGCAAGACATGGGCGAGATAAGCACAAAAGGAAGGTCTGTGATAGGGTGGAATACAGGAGAGATAGAGGCCAGTCTTACGAGGCCAAAGGGAATGGTAATGGGTCAGGAAAATAAACAAAGAAACAAAAGGAACAAAAACAGAAATGCTGGAAAAACTCAGCAGGTCCGGCAGCATCTGTTAACGTTTCCAGACTGCATGTCTCTTCCTCAGAGCCCTGAAACCAAAGATGTGCCTAGAGCAGGTTGTGCTGCTGTGTGAAAACGAGAATAAGAGAAAAAAACTGAACCAGGAAAAGAAAATGAAACAAAATGGAGGGTAAGAGGTTATGGTCTGAAATTGTTGAACCCTACGTTGAGTCCAGAAGGTCGTAAAATTGAAAGATGAGGGGCTGTTCCTCAAGCTTGCGTTGAGCTTCAGTGGAACAGTGCAGTAGGCCAAGGACGTGTCTCCTCCAAAAGGCTGTGGACACTTGATGTCAGTTGGAGGTTTCAACACTGAGGTGGGTAGATTTTTGGAGAGAGAAGCAGAACTAACGTTTCAGGTGTGTGACCTTTCATCCAGTCAACATTAAGTCCATTTGGCCCTCCACACAGATGCTGCCAGTGTTTTCTCTTTATTTATTCATGGGATGTGGGCATCGCAGGCTGGGCCAGCATTTATTGTCCACCCTAATTCTCATTGAGGAGGTGGTGATGAGCTGTACTCCCTGTGGTGTAGGTACACCCACAGTGCTGTTAGGGAAGGAGTTCCAGGATTTTGACCCAGCGACAGTGAAGGAATGGTGATATATTTCCAAGTCAGGATGGTGAGTGGATTGAAGGGGAACTTCCAGGCGGTGGTGTTCCCATGGGCAGAATTTTCCCATTGGTGTGTGGGGGCAAGCCCCGTACGTCCATGCATAAAATGATGCGTGGTGAGGTCGATCTTTGGGTCAACGCACGGGCACAAGGGGCAGGCGGGTAGGAGACATTTGTATCAACCTCATCCACGGGTGGGATCAGAGGGTTCAGTAGGGTCGTGAGTGTGCACGGTCAAATATTTATTTTTCAAGGTGTTTGAAACTTGCCTGTGTGACCTGCAGTACTTCAAAACGCAGACCAGCTGCTTTGTCTGGATTCTTCACCCTCAGGTCAGCGCTTTGCAGTGAGGAATCTTTTTTGAGGCCTGCAGATTTCAGGAAACCTTCCTTTGGCCTGGGAATGGGAGCTGATCTGTCCACTGAGATCTTTCTCTGAGGAGAAAGTGAGGGCTAGAAGGGGGAGGAGGCCAGGAGTGCACATTCAGCCTCCAGGGGAGCCACCTTTGGGAGGACAGGTGCAGCCACAAGGGGCGCAGGGCTAAGAGGTAGTCTAAGCTGGAAGGGGGTGCAGAAGATGCCACTATCCTGCTGCCAGGATACACAGGCGGTGAAGCAGTTACCTCAATATGTCTGAGGTGCAGTGCCGAAGGAGGCCCCATCTCTCAAGGGAGACAGTCAACCTTATCTGTCAGGTGATTGGGCCTGAGATCTCCGTGAACTGTGTGGGTGGACACCCCATGCCAGTGGCTCTAAAGGTCACAGCTGCCCTCAACTTCTATGCCTCTGGCTCCTTCCAGGGCTCAGTGGGTGATCTGTGCAGCGTCTCTCAATCAGCTGTCCACACTTGTGTCAAGCAGGTTACAGACGCTCTGATCAGATGGGCATTGACCTTCATCCACTTCCGCTGTGACCAAGCAAGCCAGACACAGCGAGCCAGAGGCTTCACGGCCATTGCTGGCTTCCCCTGCGTTCAGGGTGCTATAGACTGTACACATGTGGCCATCAAGGCTCCAGCAGGTGAGCCCGCTGCCTTCGTCAACAGGAAGGGCTTCCACTCCATGAACGTGCAGATAGTGTGTGACCACAGGATGCTGATTCTACAAGTCTGTGCAAGGTACCCAGGCAGCTCCCACGACGCCTACATCCTCAGACACTCCCAGGTGCCGGGGCTCTTCAGTGCTCCAGCTCGGCTGGATGGATGGCTGCTGAGTGACAAGGGCTATCCCCTCAGAAGGTGGCTCATGACGCCTCTCCGCTATCCAAGAACAGAAGCTGAGCAGTGGTACAATAGGAACCACGGCACCACAAGGGCTGTGGTGGGGAGAGCCATTGGTCTTCTCAAGATGCTCTTCCGATGCCTGGACCGCTCAGGGAGCACACTCCAGTACCCCCCAGATCGTGTGTCGGTGATAGTGGTTGCATGCTGCACTCTGCACAATCTTGCGCTGGAAAGGGGGGACGCAGTGAATGATGAAGATGTAGAAGCAGTGGCTGCAGCTGCACATGATGAGTCCAGCACTGAGTCCAAGGATGAGCGTGCACAGGGAAATGCTGAGGGGGTAGACGCTGATCTGGGCATACTGCAGGGAAGCAGGGACACCCGGGAGGCTTTAATCCAATGAACCTTCAGTTAGCACACCGCAGATGGATCCCTAGGAGAAGCCTGGGCTGTAGGCTCGATACTCAAGACCTAAGTGCAAAATCTGCCAGATTAGGAACAGTAGCTAAGGGCCTTGTTAATAAAGCTGAATGTCCCACAAAACACTCCTAATATTTTTGGAAACCATACACATGCAGAAGAAAAGAGGCAGCCTCAGCCATGGTCACATGTCTCAATTCAATATTACAGGCAAAGAAATGTAATGAAACAAAATGACAAGGGTGTTCCAAATTAAAAAGACCTCATCTCAGGCCAACACAAAAGCACCAGTGAGAAACCCGTGGTGTGTCTAAGGTGCCTTATGTTTACATTTCCGGGTGTTACATCTTGATGCTGCCCCATCGCTGGGAGTGGCATCTGAGCCAGCCTGCTGACTCTGCTGTCCTGTTGGCCTCGATGACCTTGGTCATCCTCTGACACATGGAGCCTGTGCTGACCCCGCCTGGGAGGGAGCTGCCAGTTCCACAGCTGGCACCTCCCCAGTCATCACAGCCTCACCGGATGGTACAATCACTGGGAGAGGGGTGGAGGAAGTGTCCTGACAGGAGCTTGCAGAGACGCCAGGCAGCTGCTGCGCCGACGTGATGTCACTTTGGACCTTCCTGCTCACTGTGGATTGATGGGCACTGAGCTGGGAAACTTGGTGCCCAGACCATCTCCCACACTGGCACTGACCAGCTGAGGTCAATGCCGATGTGTGGGGTTGCTGGTCAGATCGCATCCCCAGGAATCCCTGACAGGTCTCCTGGAGGAGCCTCTCCACGAGAGTTGCCCTCTCTCCATGGATGACACATGGCTTATTGCTTTGGCAATCATTTGCGTAGACTCCTCCACTGCAGACACCAAGCTAAGCACAGCCTCATGTATCTCCCCCAGATGCTCCCGCACACCCGGCCGCATTTCCTGTCCCTGCTGCATCACAGACAACTCCAGAGGGACATCATCAGGCACCGACTGAGCATGTGCCTGGTCCCCTGCAGCCCTCTGACTGCTGGCACCATGGGCACTCTCTGTCTCTGCCAGCTCCTCCAGTGACTGTGAAGTGCCCTCACCGCTGAGCCCCAGGTCACTAGCCGCTGTTCGAATTCCCACCCAGGTGCTAGTATCTGTGCTGGTGCCTGCCTGGCAGAGATGGTGTGACGCTGGTGAGACTTCAGGGCCCTCAGGTGTGAGAGGGGGCCTCTGCTGCTCCTCCTCCTGGTCCTGCTCCACTGATGCTGAAAGGAAGAACAAGGACATTGGATCAGTTAATGTGGAAACAATGTCAAAGTGCATCCCTGTCTCCCGGATCATTATGCGCTCATCCTTCCATAAGCAATGGTGGAACCATGTTGCAAAATTAAACCAATTAACATTCAGCGCTGCTACGGCTGTTGGGGGAACAATGCTGACCTCATACTGGGCATAAATACCTGGCCATGGCACCCCAGCCTCACCGACGCCAGTGGACCTGGGCGCATGGCACCTCTCCAGATCCAAGGCCTCCTGCTCAAACTGGCTGAGAAAAGCTAACTGTGCCTGACCGCTGCCAGTCCTCACCCGCTCTGCAGCATTATGCACATTCTTCTCCTGAAAATGAGACACAAGCATTGATTTGTGCAAAATGCACATGGACTCTCTTCACGCACGGCCCACCCCAACCAGAGTGGGACGTATCAGGGCTCCAGTGCCTCCTCACCCCGCTGCTGCCGAACACCCACACAAAGATGCTGGGCCTGCTCCCCCCCACCCCCCCTACTCCCCCTCACCCCCCCGCTGCCACCCCGCCCCCCCGGACACATGCTGCCTACATCGCATTAGGCACCACATGGTATATCCTCCCATAGCAAGGAGGCACAAGCACACGGAGTGCAGAGGGCAGCAGATGGCTCATTGCCTCACAACCTTGAAGATCCCCTCCCAGCATCCCATCACCCTGACTAGGACATGTCCTGCAGTTCAAGCACTGCGTCTAGATGCAGCTCCGCCAGGTTACCCCCAAAACAGTCATGTGGGCCTCAGTGTAACACATACTGTGGGCGCAGGACCCATCTCTTCATCACCCTCTCAGGCTGACCTCAGCATGGGCAATATCTGCTGGCCCACCCAGCAAAGGACACACGCCATCAATGATTCACTGCACTCAGAGCTGGGGGCGGGGGGCTGGTGGGAGGGGGAGGGGAGGGGAAGGCAGCAGTGGGGTAAGTCGACCTGCTGGGTTAAATGACCAATGCCAACATGGTACTCACCCTGCCAGAGCGCAACAAGTCATTGAAGTGCCTGTGACACTGGATCCAGGTGCGCCGCACCACGTCTCGGGAGCTCACCACCTCCGCCACCTCCTCCCAGGCACGTTTCGTCATGTGGGGGAGCCTCCTCCTCCCGTTCTGGGGAACCAGCACCTCCCACCGTGCTGCCACCTCCTCGAGGAGGGCAGCAAGGCAGTCATCCAAAAAACCAGGGGCAGACTGGCACCCCCCCCGCCCTACCCTCCGGCCTGGCCTGCCCCAATGGCCTAACCTCTGGCCTGGGCTGCCCTGATAGCCTACCCTCCGGACTTGCATAACCCCCATTGCCCCTCCTCAGAGCCCTTTGCCCAGCCATTGCGAGCAGCCTTTCCGAGGCTGCCAGGCCTTCCTTTATATAAGCCCCCCACCGCCGCCCGCCCACTCCCGCTATGCTCAGGAGTCATGAGGTACGCTGGGCAGGCCTTAATTGGCCATCCTGCATAAAATGGCGGCACGAACCTGATCGTGAGTGGCAATCGGGTCTGCCCTCGCCTGTGCCCACTCCTGCTCTGCCGTTTCCCCCCCCCAGCCATCCAGAAAACTCTGCCACATGTGTCTGCTGCCCTTGTCCTTCTAGATGGTAGCAGTCGTGGGTTTGGAAGGTGCTGTCTAAGAAGCCTTGGTGAATTCCTACAGTGCATCGTGTAGGTGGTACACACTGCTGCCCTTATGCATTGGTGGTAGAGGGAGTGAATGTTTGTGGAAGGGGTGCCAGTCAAGCAGATTGCTTTGTCCTCGGTGGTGTCGAGCTTCTTGAGTGTTGTTGCACTCATCCAGGCAAGTGGATTTCTGTTTTCACTTCAACCTTCCAGTATCTGTGGAATTCTGCTTTTTGATTAGAGAATAGTTTTCACCCAGTTTGCTGATTGCACCCAAAGTGGAAATTTTAACCCCATGACTTCTTCATCTTTACCATAGATATTTTTGTATGGCCGTTGAGTAAACAAGTCCAGCTGACCCTCCTAGTCATGTCAAAATTCAGATAGCTTGCAATGTGTCCTGGAGTTCCAATTATGTCAATTATTTCGTGCTCTGAATATCCTAGATGTTTGAAAAGTGGGAAAATTTGGTGCCAATAGTTTGCAGCACTCATTTTTGACAATGAAAGGTAAGTCACTCTAGAAGCGTACAAGTAAACCCATGGCTGAATGCTAAAAATTACCATGTAAAGCCATCAGCTCTTCCCAAAATTTCTGCATCCCTTTTGTGTTTTCATTTCCATTACTCTACCGTTCTCATTCCTGCCTTTGTTCAAGTCAGGTCTCCATTATTCCCTGTTTGAGTCAGGTCTCCATTATTGCCATTATATCATAAACTAGCATGGCAACTTATGCTTTCAGCTCACCAGCCTTATTTGTTGCACTCCATATATTTACACACATGCACCCCATACTCGCCTTTGGGTTTCTTCTCTACCTGATCTTTTATTTTTCAGTGCTATTTGTTGGATTGCTGGTTCTCTCTTCCAATCCTCTATGCACCTTGCTTCTCTTCTGCCCACTCCCCGAACCTGCTTCCCCACCCCCAACCCCACCCCCACCGTCCCATGCCACCACCCCCACCGCCATATTAGATTCAATCTTCCCCCAAAGCACGAGTTAACCTTCCGCAAGTACATTGGCCCCAGTCCTGTTTGGGGCCAAGCTGTCTACTTTGTGCAGAGTCGACATACTCCAAAACTAATCCCAGTACTTCAGGAATCTGAACCAACACCAACTCCATTTCTTCAGATACACATTAACCTGCTTCATCTTGTTCTTCCTATGCTCCCTAACAAACAGCACTGGGAGATTACCACCTTTATGAAAATGCTCATCAGTCTGCACCCTAACTCCTGGAAGTCGCCAACTCTAATTTTCCCCATATCGTTGGTTTGAAGGTGGACCATGACCTCCAGCTGTATCCCCTATCCAAGCTACATTTTCTGCATTTGTTCTTTCATGTAATGTCTCAGGCTAAACGCACAAATCCAGTTTGTATATAAACTAAATTTAAACCAAGGAAAAAAAAAACACAATACCTTAAGTATAGCAACTGAATATTCAATGTCTCACCAGTACCTAAAACATGTTCCAAAATAATAAATGCCTCAATACTCGAGCAGTCTTCAGTAGATTGGACTAATGATTATTTGAAGATCTTTGCTAGCTTCCATATGTGTAGTGGCACTGGAAGAAGATAACTAGCTAAAGCATGACTGCCCTTGACATCAAGGCAACACTTGACCGAGTGTGGTATCAAGGAGCCCTAGCAAAACTAGGGTCAATGAGAATCAGGAGGAAAACTCTCTGCTGGTTGCAGACACGCTTAGCACAAAGGAAAATGGTTGTGGTTGTTGGACATCAGCCATCTCAGGTTCAGGACATCACTGCAGGAGTTCCTCAGAGTAGTGTCCTTGGCCCAACCATCTTCAGCTGCTTCATCAATGACCTTCCTTCCATCATAAGGTCAGAAGTCGGGGTGTTCACTGATGATTCCACAATGTTCAGCACCATTCGTGACTCCTCAGGTACCGAAGTATGTCCGTGTCCAAATGCAGCAAGACCTAGACAATATTCAGGCTTGGCTGAGAAGTGGCAAGTAACATTTGCCAGGCAATGACCATCTCCAACAAGAAAGAATCTAAGTATCAGCCCTTGACATTCAATGGCATTACATCACTGAATCCCCCACATGCCAGAGACTGGGAATTCTGCAGATAGTAACTCACCTCCTGACTCTCCAAAGCCTGTCCACCATCTACAAGGCACAAGTCAGGCATGTGATGAAATACTCTCCACTTACCTGGATGAATACAACTCCAACAGCACTCTAGAAGCTTGACACCATCCAGGACAAAGCAGCCCACTTGAATGGCAACTCATCCACAAACATTCACTTCCTCCACCACTGATGCACAGTGGCAGCTGTGTGTGCCATCAACAAGATGAACTGCAAAAACTCACCCAGGCTCCTTAGATAGCACCATCCAAACCTATGACCCTACCATCTAGATGAAGGACTAGGGCAGCAGACACACAGGAACACTACCGCCTGGAAGTTCCCCTCCAATCCACTCACCGTCCTGACTTGGAACTATACCGCCATTCCTTCACTGTCACTGGGACAAAATCCTGGAATTCCCTCCCTAACAGCACTGTGGGTGTACCCACACCACATGGACATCAGCGGTTCAAGAAGGCAGCTCAACACCATTTTCTCAAGGGCAATTAGGTATGGAAAATAAATGCTGGCCTAGGCAGCGACACCCAAATCCCATGAATGAATAAAAAAAATATTGTGATGGCCCATTTTGTTTGTGGAAAACCTGTATTTTCTTTTTGTGTGGTGTCTCCTTTAAGACTAAGGTGAACTGGGCAGTAATCTGAAAGACTGGTTTCCAAATTATGACATCATTAGGTTCCAAGAAGTGCCCATGTGACCTGAAGTTATCTTGGGGATGAAAAGTTAAGAAGCCTAGAGTAAACAGAAAGCTAATTTCTGTGGTGTTGGATTTTTCAGCCTGCCTTTGTGGCAGACGGTTCAGAACTCACCGAGAAGTCATGTGAGAGGAAACAAGCAAGGCTGTCACCAAATGGAATGGTTTTCTGTTTGGCAGTTTTCAAACAGACCTTTGTGTTGAAACAGGTCTCTGAGAATAGAGCAGAGACCGTATTATTGTGTGTGTTATATAGTTGGAAAGGACAGAGAACTTAGGATAGAAAGATCAAGGGATTATGACTTGGGAAAGACCCACTGTTGCTGTTTCAGTGTTGCCAGAGCCCACCAGACTGTTTAAAGAATGAAGCGAGTCTCTGAGGATTCTGTGCCATCAGGACTATCATGACCCAAGTGAGAGAGGTTTCTTTGACGTGTACTTTATCTCTTCCCACCTACATCTGCAATTCCTCTGATGCCCTACCCCATATCAACAATTTCCAGTTCACTGGCCCTAACCGCCTCCCCTTCACCATGGAATCCCTCTACACCTCCATCCCTCACTGGGTTGGTCTGAGGGCTCTCTGCTTCCTTCTTGAACAGAGGCCTGAACAATCCCCATCCACCACCACTGTCCTCCATCTGGCTGAACTTATTCTCTCACTGGACAATTTCTCCTTTAACTTCTCTCACTTCCTCCAATTAAAAGGTGTGGCTATGGGTACCCGCATGGGCCCCAGTTATGCCTGCCTCTTTATGGAATATGTAGAACATTCCTTGTTTCAGTCCTACTCAGGCCCCCTCCCACAACTCTTTTTTCGGTACATCGATGACTGTTTCGGTGCTGCTTCATGCTCTCGTCTGGAACTGGGAAAATTTAGCAATTTTGCTTCCAGTTTCCACCCCTCTATCACCCTCACATGATCCATCTCTGACACTTCCCTTCCCTTCCCTTCCTTGACCTCTCTGTCTCAATTTCTGGTGATAGACTGTCCACCAGTATTCACTACAAGCCTACCAACTCCCACAGCTACCTCAACTACAGCTCCTCACACCCCGCTTCCTGTAAGGACTCCATCCCATTTTCTCAGTTTCTTTGCCTCTGTCGCATCTGTTCCGATGATGCCACTTTCAAAAACAGTTCTTCTGACATGTCTTCCTTCTTCATTAACTAAAGTTTCCCATCCACGGTGGTTGACAGGGCCCTCAACCATGTCTGACCCATCTCCCGCGCCTCTGCCCTCACACCTTCCCCTCCCTCCCAGAACCATGATAGAGTCCCCATTGTCCTCACCTTTCACCCCACCAGCCTCAGCATTCAAAGGATCATCCTCTGCCATTTCCGCCAGCTCCAGCACGATGCCACCACCAAACACATCTTCCCTTCACCACACTCCCCGCCATCAGCATTCCATAGGGACCATTCCTTCTAGGACACACTGGTCCACTCCACCATCACCCGCAACACCTCATCTCCCTCCCACAGCACCTTCCCATGCAATCGCAGAAGGTGCAACACCTGTCCCTTTATCTCCTCCCTCCTCACCATCCAAGGGCCCAAACTCCTTTCAAGTGAAGCAGCATTTCACTTGCACCTCCTTCAGGTGGTCTACTGCATTCCCTGCTCTCAATGTCGTCTTCTGTACATTGGAGAGACCAAACCGCAGACTGGGTGACCGCTTTGTGGAACACAAAGCATGTCCACAAGCATGACCCAGACCTTCCTGTTGTTTACCATTTTAACACTCCACCCTGCTCTCTTGCCCACATGTCCGTCCTTGGCCTGCTGCATTGTTCCAGTGAAGCTCAACGCAAACTGGAGGAACAGCACCTCATCTTCCGATTAGGCACTTTACAGCCTTCCGGACTGAATACTGAGTTCAACAACTTCAGACCATGAACTCTCTCTTCCATCCTCATCCCCTTTATATCCTCTTTTATCAATATTCATTCTCATTTCTTAACTTTTATTTTTTATCCACTTATTTTATTTCTATTTATTTAAATTCCTTTTTATTCATTGTTTTATCCTATTTTCACTCTTTTTTCCCCACCACCATTCCCTCCTCCCCACCCCCCCACAACCCCCACCCCCACAAGGGCCATCAGTACCTTGTTCATGTTGTTCTTTCCAGAGTGCTTACCCTTGTCCTGCTATTATCACATTCTGCTTTCTGACCTTAATGCCACCATCAGCACCTCCTTTAGCCAGTATCACTATCATTAACACCCTTTTTTTCCTTTTGGCTATGACATCTCTGGCAATCTCTACTTTGCCTCCACCTATCACTAACCTTCTATTCAGCTTCACCTGCTCCAACCCCCTTAAACAGTATAAATTTCATTACATTTTTACTTCTCTTTAGCTCTGAAGAAGAGTCATAAGGACGCAAAACGTTAACTATTTTTTTTCTCCACAGATGCTGTAAGAACTAGCGGATGTTCCTCATTTCCCATTCCTGTCTTATTATGGGTGTAGTGCCGGAGCTCTGGAGGATAACTAACATTGTACCACTGTTTAAAAACAGGGAAGGCAACAGACTAAGTAAGTACAAGCTGTCAGCCTGACCTCAGTGGTGGGCAAAGTATTGGAAAATTCTGAAGGACAAGTATTTAGAATGGCATGGATTAATCAAGGACTTTCAGCATGAACATGTTAAGGGAAGGCTGTGTCTGGTTAAATTAGCTGAATTTTTTCAGGAGGTAACAAGGAGGGTCAATGAGGGTAGCTTGTTTGATGTATTCTATGTGGATTTTAGCAAAGGTTTTGACAAGGTTCCACATAGCAGGTAGGTCAGGAAAGTTAAAGTCCATGGGGTCCAAGGACAAGTGGTAAGTTGAATTCAAAATTGACTCAGTGGCAGAAAACAAAGCCTAATGGTTGTCAGATGCATTTGTAACTTGAAAGCTGTTTCCTGTGGGATTCCAGAAGATTCACTATTAGTACCCTTGCTTTTTGTGATATATATATATAACAATGATTAAGACTTAAATGTTGGGACATGATTAAGACGTTTACAGATGATCTAAGAATTGGTCGTGCAATTGATAGTGAGGAACAAATGTGTAGTCTGCAGGAACCTATCAATAGACTGGTCAAGTGCGCAGAAAAGTGACCAATGGAATTCAATCCAAAGTGTGAGGTTATGCATTTGGGGAGGGGAAGAGAATACACAATGAATTGTAACATACTGAGAAGTGTAGAGGTGCAGAGAGACCTTGGAGTGCATACACATAGATCCCTGAAGGTGGCAGGATAGATAGATAAGATGGTAAAAGAGACATATAGAATGCTCTCTTTTATTAGCTGAGGCACAGAATATAAGAGAAGGCAGGTTATGCTGGAACTTTATCAAACATGAGTGAAGCCACAGCTAGAATACAGTGTACTGTTATGCTCACCAATTATTAGGAAGGATATGATTACACTAGAGAGGGTACAGAAGAGATTTATGACGATATTACCAGGAATGGAGAATTTTAGTGGTGAGGGAAGATTAGATAGGCTCTACCTCGCGGAGGCTGAGCGTCAATTCGCAGACACTTCCTCCTACCTCTCCCTGGACCACGACCCCACCACGGAACATCAAGCCATTGTTTCCAGGATTGTCACTGACCCCATCTCCTCTGGAGATCTTCCTTCCACAGGTTCCAACCTGATAGTCGCCCAACCTCGGACGGCCCCCTTCTACCTCCTACCCAAAATCCACAAACAGGGCTGTCCTGGCAGACCGATCGTGTCAGCCTGTTCCTGCCCCATGGAACTCATTTCTCGCTATCTTGACTCCCTTCTCTCTCCCCTTGTCCAGTCCCTTCCCACCTACATCTGTGATTCCTCTGACCCCTTACGTCACATCAACAATTTCCAGTTCCCTGGCCCCAACTGCCTCTCTTCACCATGGACGTCTAATCCCTCTACACCTCCATCCCCCACCGGGACGGTCTGAGGGCTCTCAGCTTCTTCCTCGAACAGAGGCCCGAACAATCCCCATCCACCACTACTCTCCTCCGTCTGGCTGAACTTGTTCTCACACTGAACAATTTCTCTTTTAACTCCTCTCACTTCCTCCAAATAAAAGGTGTGGCTATGGGTACCCGCATGGGCCCCAGCTATGCCTGTCTCTTTATGGGGTATGTGGAACATTCCTTGTTCCAGTCCTACTCCGGCCCCCTCCCACAACTCTTTCTCCGCTGCATCGATGATTTCTTCAGTGCTGCTTCATGCTCTCGCCTGTACCTGGAAAAATTTATTAATTTTGCTTCCAATTTCCACCCCTCCATCATCTTCACATGGTCCATCTCTGACACTTCCCTTCCCTTCCTTGACCTCTCTGTCTCAATTTATAGTGATAGACTGTCCACCAATATCCATTACAAGCCTACCGACTCCCACATCTACCTCGACTACAGCTCCTCACACCCCGCTTCCTGTAAGGACTCCATCCCATTCTTTCAGTTCCTTCGCCTCCATCACATCTGTTCTGATGATGCCACTTTCAAAAACAATTCCTCTGACATGTCCTCCTTCATCCTTAACTGAGGTTTTCCACCCATGGTGGTTGACAGGGCCCTCAACCGTGTCCGGCCCATCTCCCGCGCATCCGCCCTCACGCCATCTCCTCCCTCCCAGAAACATGATAGGGTCCCCCTTCTCCTCACTTATCACCCCATCAGCCTCCGCACTCAAAGGATCATCCTCCGCCATTTCTGCCAACTCCAGCATGATGCCACCACCAAACACATCTTCCCTTCACCCACCCTAGCAGCATTCAGTAGGGATCATTCCCTCCGTGACACCCTGATCCACTCCTCCATCACCCCCTACTCTTCAACCCCCACCTACGGCACCTCCCCATGCAAACGCAAAATATGCAATACCTGCCCCTTCACTTCCTCTCTCCTCACCGTCCAAGGGCCCAAACACTCCTTTCAAGTGAAGCAGCATTTCACTTGCATTCCCCCCAACTTAGTCTACTGCATTCTCTGCTCCCAATGCGGTTTCCTCTACATTGGAGAGACCAAACGCAGACTTGGTGACCGCTTTGCAGAACACCTTCGGTCTGTCCACAAGCATTACCAAGACCTCCCTGTCACTTGCCATTTCAACACTCCACCCTGCTCTCATGCCCACATGTCTGTCCTTGGCTTTCTGCATTGTTCCAGTGAAGCTCAACGCAAACTGGAGAAACAGCACCTCATCTTCCAACTAGGCACTTTACAGCCTTCTGGACTGAATATTGAGTTCAACAACTTTAGATCTTGAACTCCCTCCACCATCCCCACCCCCTTTCCGTTTCTTCCCCCTTGCTTTTGTTTTTTCCAATAATATATATAGCTTTCTCTTTTCCCACCTATTTCCATTATTTTTAAATGTATTCCACCCATCGCTTATTTCACCCCACCCCCACTAGAGCTACCTTGCTTGTCCTGCTCTCCACTCTTCATTAGCACATTCTTTCATTCTTTTAGATAATATCACCACCTTCAACACCTCTTTGTTCTTTTGTCTGTGACATCCTTTGGTTATCTCCTCCTATCACTGCTTGCTTGTCCCAACAACGCTCCACCTTTTCTTTCCCCCCCCCCCCACCTTAAACCAGCTTATATCTGATCCCTTTCCTATTTCTACTTAGTTCTGTTGAAGGGTTGTGAGGACTCGAAATGTCAACTTTGCTCTTCTCCGCCGATGCTGCCAGACCTGCTGAGTTTTTCCAGGTAATTCTGTTTTTGTTTTGGATAGGCTGGGGTTGCTTTCTTTGAAACAGAGGACACTAAGGAGAAATTAATTTAGGTCTATAAAATTATGAGGAGCCTAAATAGAATGGATACGAGGGTCCATTAGCAGAGAAGTCAATAATAAGGGGCAGTATTTTAAAACAATTAGCAGAAGGATTAGAGGAGGGTCGAGGAGTAGTATTTCCCTCCAGAGGATGGTGGAGATCTGGAATCTGCCCTGAAAGGGCAGTAGAGGCAGAAACTCTCATCTCATTTAAAGAACTACTTGGATATGCACTTGAAGTGTTGTAACCTACAGGGCTATGGAAAAAGAGCTGGAAAGTAAAATTAGTTTGGATAGCCAGCACAGACAGTATGGGCCAAATGGCCTCATTCTCTGCCATAAATCTTTATGATTCTATGAACAACAACTTACATTAATGTAACATATTTAACGTTGAACTAAATACTGCAACTAAAAATATGAAAACAAGAATAAAAATTCAATCCGCTTCTCCTTAGGTGCAGACTCTAGCTTTCTCCCTGTAGCCTCCCCCTTTATTGCGTTGGAAATAAAAGCATGACAGCAGGAACATATTCCATCAAAAATGTGGAGGAAGGCCCCCTAAAGTACCTAATCTTTCGGCTTATTTGCAATCTTGATCGATTTGAGCTCATTCGCTTTTATTCATGGTCCTTGCACTGCATGATATAGCACACACACAATATTGCTGCCCCTCTATCTTTCTCTTAGATGTGGGCAGTTCAAAGCATTTCATCAGCAGCAGTTTCTGGGCTCCGATTAATTGAGCTGCAATTTTCTTCTTCAGCTGTGGGAGGCAGCATGTGGACTTGTCTTTCTTTTTAAAAAAGGGACAGAGTTCAAAGTCTGCCATCAGCAACTGGGCAGAAAATTATTAATCATTTCAGGGAGCCTAGGAGGCCCGATAATTAGAGTTGGATGGTTTTATTGAATCTTGTGTAGTTTTAGTTTCATATAAGAAAAGTAGGAAATGCTGGAAATACTCAGCAGGTGTGGACGTGGCGAAAACAATGTTAACATGTCAGGTTGAGGACCTTTCATTAGAACTGGAAAAGTTAGACATGTAACCAATTTTAAGGAAGTACAGAAGGAAGGAAAGGTGGAGGGTGTTGGGGAGGTGGGGAACAGAAGGGATGGTCTGTAATAGGATGGAAGACAGGAGAGATTAAGCGGCAAAAAGGATGATAATGCAAGGCAAAAGGAGATGATAATGGAACAAGTAAGGAAACAAAAGATGTGTCTAGAGGAGGTGTAAATGGGAAAATGCAGAAATTAAATATAAATGAGGAGGAACCTTCCTCACTATTAAATACATAGCATTTTCAGCACAGAAACAGACCATTCAACCCAACCCATCTATGTTGGAATTTATGCTTCACTCAAGTCTCCTCCCACTCTACTTCATCTCATTCTATCAATATATCCTTCATTTTTTTTCCTCATTCCAGATTTTTTTTATTCATTCGTGGGATGTGGGCATCTCTGGCTAGGCTAGCATTTATTGCCCATCAATCATTGCCCTTGAGAAGGTGGTGGTGAGCTGCCTTCTTGAACCAATGCAGTCCCTGTGGTGTAGGTACACCCACGGTGCTGTTAGGGAGGGAATTCCAGGATTTTGACCCAGCGACAGTGATGGAACGGAAATATATTTCCAAATCAGGATGGTGAGTGGCTTGGAGGAGAACGTCCAGGTGGTGGTGATCCCCATGTGTCTGCTGCCCTTGACCTTCTAGATGGTAGTGGTCGTCGGTTTGGAAGGTGCTTTCTATGGAGTCTTGGTGAGTTCCTGCAGGGCATCTTGTAGATGGTACACAGTCCTGCCACTGTGCATCAGTGGTGGAGGGAGTAAATGTTCATGGGTGGGGTGCCAATTCAGCGGGCTGCTTGAATACATCTATACTAAAACAAATGTTTTTATGTCACACTTGCTGCTTTTACTCTGTCAATTTATTGCCATGAATATATTGTCATTCAGTGTGCAAGATTTTTCATGCACCCAGCATGGGTCCTGCTAAATTTCTTTTTGGAGCACGCGAGCGATTCGTTTAAATGCTTGACCCTTATCAATTCTTTTGCGTGACCGTATATGTGCAGCCAACTTGTGTGCAACCTACACAGGAACTTTCATGCTAAACAGTCATAACATAAAACAGGTTTATGAGGAGCAGATTGGTACCATGGATTGATGTTATGACATGATGTACCACACATCTCATCCAATATAGTATGGTACTTTTCTTGTGCATTTAGATGTCTCCTTTCGTGACCTCTTGACATCCTTAGGTGCTTTATAACCAATGAAGTACTTTTGGAAGTGTGGTCACTGTTGTTATGTAGGAAACACACAGCAAGGTACCAACAAACAGCAATGAGATAATGACCAGGCAATCAGCTGTTTCTATGTGATGTTGATACAGTCCTCCACTGCTCTTCTTGGAAATAGTGCCATGGGATCTTTTATGTCCACCTGCGAGGGCACTCAGAGCCTTGGTTTAGTGTCCCATCTGAGGGGTGGCATGTCCGGCAGTGCAGCACTCCCTCAGTATGATCTCAATGTGGTGAACAGAGAACAGAGTTTGAAAAAGGTGGTCACCACCTTTTGTGTTTGGTCTGCCCAATGTAGAGGAGAGTGCACCACAATCAGCTAATACAGGGATGGTAGATTCAAGTGAGTGCTGCCTCAAACACAAGAGTATTTCAGCCTCCTGGGGAACAATGTAGGAGAAGGTGAAGGGGCAGGTGTTGCATCTCCTTATGTGGGGAGATGCTGGGCAACGGCAGTGAAAACTTAGGATGGTGGAAGTTTGAACCGATGGGGAAATTTTGACCTTGGCAACAGATGCAAACTGGATGATAGTGAATCGGCTGCCCATTTTGCATCTCTCCTGTTTTTGTTTCCATGCAAACTGATCGAAATGAAAATCATGTGCGATGTATAACAAACAGCTGATTTTATAATGACCATTCTACATGATCTCCCAAAGTCATTTCCCAGGACACTGTGAAAGGAATTGGTCTCTCCGGAAAGCAGAAATGGGAGGTGAAGATGAGTTTGATGGTGGTGAATACAGAGGGCTGGTTGTGTAAAAGGTAAGGACCAGTGGATCCTGTTGAAGATGTGAGAGGAGGGGAAGAAGATGAGAGCATAGAGAGAAACAAGATCGCCAAGAGGACCAAGTGGTTCATTTAATTTTATGCCGGCAATTGTTTCACTGGCTTACCTCAAGTACTGATATTAGCTTTAAAGTTTCAATTAACAGGCACGATTCAATTGTTGCAGAGTGCACATTTAGAATTCAAGGTATTGGACTTGCAAGAGTTAAGATTTCTATTCAGTGCAGAATTTTTGCTTTATTCATTATTCTAGAATTGCTTTTCAGATCAGGGCAGTTAAACAGGATGGCCTATCCCCCTGGGTAAAGCTTGTTGTAGAACTGATGCACGTCCAAAGATGATTCAATTTCTTTTGCTCTCCCTGGAAAGCGTATTGATTTCACAATCTGATTATCTGCCATTAGGTTTTGCTGTTTCAATGGCAAATATCTGTGATAAATGAGGGCATATAGGAAAACATGGTGGCAGAATAATGTGTTAATTGAGACAACCCTCATGAATTACCACACACACAATGGAAACCCTGGCATTATTTCCCCATGTTCTAAAATAATGATAAGCAAGGACATGATAGCAAACTGCTAGCAGAAACGAGGAATGTCCTTGCCAGAAATGAATGTGAGCGAGTGATTAATAAATTGTATCAGCAAACAACAGCATCTTGCTGAGTGCTGGTCTGGAAACAGTGTGGGCTGCCTTGCAGTGTTACTACAGACAGTCCACAACACAATAAGGTTTACACAGCTTTCACCTTAAGGCTTCCATTGAAACATTTTTTGATTTCCAATTTATCTGCAGGTTGGTCTATAAGGAAAAATTATATCCTGAGGGTAATTTATGATTGGTGAAACTGTAGTGGGTTGGGAATCAAGCAGCATTCGTGTTTGCCCAACTTTCCACTGGCATCTTTACTTTTTAAGTCAGTGTCAAATGCTTTTATGCAATGAGCACAGTCTGCCCATATAGAAACATAGGAACATTGGAGCAGGAGTGGGCCATTCAGCCCTTCAAGCCTGCTCCACCATTCAACCAAATCATGGCTGATCGTCTACCTCAGTGCCATTTTCCCCATATCCTTTGATGTCATGAGCAGCTGGAAATCTACTGATTTCTGTTTTGAACAGACTCAATGACTGTGTTTCCACAACCCTTTGGTTAAAGAATTCCAAAGAATTCTTTGCTCAGCAAAGGACTCAGTTTCATACTCTTACGCCACCATCTCAATGAATTTTGAGCTTGGCATGATGCTGAGCTCTTCTTCCGCCACCTTCATCTCCGTGCTCACTTCTTTGGGCATGGGTCCTCCCCCCGAACCACAGATCCCTTCGTCCGCCTCCAGTATTCTCCCTCCACCTGGACCCCTCCCTCTGGATTCTTACCTTCTCTTGATCTTTTCATTGAGAACTGTCGGCGTGATATCAATCGTCTCCATCTCTCTGCTCCTCTCACACACTCTAACCTGTCTCTCTCTGAACTTGCTGAAATCCATTCTCTCAGGTCCAGCCCTGACATTGTCATCAAACCTGCTGACAAGGGCGGTGCTGCTGTTGTCTGGCGCACTGACCGCTACCTCGCAGAGGCTGAGCATCAACTCGCAGACACTTCCTCCTACCATCCCCTGGACCATGACCCCACCACTGAACATCAAGCCATTGTTTCCAGGACTGTTACTGACCTCATCTCCTCTGGAGATCATCCTTCCACAGCTTCCAACCTCATAGTCTCATAGTTTCTACCTCCTACCCAAAATCCACAAACAGGACTGTCCCAGCAGACCGATCGTGTCAGCCAGTTCCTGCCCCACAGAACTCATTTCTTGCTCTCTTGACTCTATTCTCTCTCCCCTTGTCCAGTCCCTTCCCACCTACACCCGTGATTTCTCTGACACCCTACATCGTATCAACAATTTCCAGTTCCCTGGCCCCAACCACCTCCTCTTCACCATGGACGTCCAATCCCTCTACACCTCCATCCCCCACCAGGATGGTCTGATGGCTCTCAGCTTCTTCCTCGAACAGATGCCCGAACAATCCCCATCCACCACCACTCCTCCGTCTGGCTGAACTTGTTCTCTCACTGAACAATTTCTCCTCAAACTCCTCTTACTTCCTCCAAATAAAAGGCGCGGCTATGGGTACCCGATTGGGCCCCAGTTATGCTTGTCTCTTTATGGGGTTTGTGGAACATTCCTTGTTCCAGTCCTACTCCGGCCCCCTCCCACAACTCTTTCTCCGGTACATCGATGATTACTTCGGTGCTGCTTCATGCTCTCGCCTGTACCTGGAAAAATTTATTAATTTTGCTTCCAATTTCCACCCCTCCATCATCTTCACATGGTCCATCTCTGACACCTCCCCTCCCTTCCTTGACCTCTCTGTCTCAATTTCTGGTAATAGACTGTCCACCAATATCCATTACAAGCCTGCCGACTCCCACAGCTACCTCGACTACAGCTCCTCACACCCCGCTTCCTGTAAGGACTCCATCCCATTCTCTCAGTTCCTTTGCCTCCATCGCATCTGTTTTGATTATGCTACTTTCAAAAACAGTTCCTCTGACATGTCCTCCTTCATCCTTAACCAAGGTTTTCCACCCACAGTGGTTGACAGGGCCCTCAGCTGTGTCCGGCCCCCATCTCCCACGCATCTGCCCTCATGCCTTCTCCTCCCTCCCAGAAACATGATAGGGTCCCCCTTGTCCTCACTTATCACCCCACCAGCCTCCGCATTCAAAGGATCATCCTCCGCCATTTCCGCCAACTCCAGCATGATGCCACCACCAAACACATCTTCCCTTCACCCCCCCGGCAGCATTCTGCAGGGATTGTTCCCTCCGGTCATCATCCCTTACACCTCAACCTCCTCTCACGGCACCTTCCCATGCAACCGCAGAAGGTGCAACACCTGCCTCTTTACTTCCCCTCTCCTCACCGTCCAAGGGCCCAAACACTCCTTTCAAGTGAAGCAGCATTTCAATTGCACTTCCCTCAATTTAGTCTACTGCATTCGTTGCTCCCAATGCGGTTTCCTCTACATTGGAGAGACCAACCGCAGACTGGGTGACCGCTTTGCAGAACACCTTCGTTCTGTCCGCAAGCATTACCCAGACCTCCCTGTCGCTTGCCATTTCAATGTTCCACCCTGCTCTCATGCCCACATGTCCGTCCTTGGCCTGCTGCATTGTTCCAGTGAAGCTCAACGCAAACTGGAGGAACAGCACCTCATCTTCCGACTAGGCACTTTACAGCCTTCCGGACTGAATATTAAGATCAACAATTTTAGATCATGAACTCTCTCCTCCATCCCCCTTTTTTCCAATAATTTATATAAATTTTTCTTTCCCCATCTATTTCCATTATTTTTAAATGTATTTCCATCCATTGTTTTATCTCTACCTTTTAGCCTTTTTCAATCCCTTCCCCCCCACCCCACCCCCACTAGGGCTATCTGTACCTTGCTCATCCTGCTTTTTACCCTTAATTAGCACATTCCTTAGATAATATCACCACCTTCAACACCTCTTTGTCCTTTTGTCTATGACATTTTTTGGCTATCTCCACCTATCACTGGCCCTCTATCCAGTTCTACTTGTCTCACTCGAAACGTTAACTGTGTCCCTCTCCGCAGATGCTGCCAGACCGGCTGAATTTTTCCAGGTATTCTTATTTTTGTTCCAAAGATTTACTACCACCTAAGTGAAGAAATTCCTCCTCAACTCAGTCCTAAATGGCTTGTCCCTTATTCTGAGACTGTGTCCCCAGGTTCTGGACCCACCCCCCCCCTTCACCCCCACCACCCCATAGCCAGGGGAAACATCCCTGCTGCATCCACCTTGTCAAGCTTGTTAAGGGTTGTGTATCTTTCAATGAGATCACCGCTCATTCTTCTAAACTTTAGAGAACACAAGGCTCAGTCTCCTCAATCTGTCACCATAAGACAAGCCTTCGCTGCACTCCCTCAATGGCAAGTAAACCCTTCCTTAGCTAAGGGGTCCAAAACTGTACACAATACCCCAGGTGCAGTCTCACCAAGATTCTATACAATTGCAGCAAGATATCTTTATTCCTGTACTCAAAACCCTTTGCGATGTAAACCAACACACCATTTGCCTTTCTAACTGCACGTTAGCTTTCAGTGACTTATGAACAAGGACACCCAGGTCTCTTTGGACATCAACACTCTCCAACTTCTCACCACTTAAGAAATATTCTGCACCTCTGTTCCTTCTACCAAAGTGGATAACCTCACACTATCCACATTATATTCCATCTGCCATGTTCTTGCCCACTCACTAATCCTGTCCAAATCCCCTTGAAGCCTCTTTGCATCATCCTCGCAACACACATACTGACCTAGTTTTGTGTCACCTGCAAACTTGGAAATATTACATTTGGTCCCCACACCCAAATCATTGATTTAGATTATGAATTGCTGGGGTCCCAAGCACTGATCCTTGCAGCACCCCACAATTCACAGCCTGCAAACCTGAGAATGACCTGTTTATTCCTATTCTTTGGTTTCTGTTAACCAATTCTAAATCCATGCCAGTATATTACCCCCAATACCATGTTCTCTAATTTTGTTTACTAACCTCCTGTGTGGGACCTTATCAAAAGCCTTTTGAAAATCCAAATACACAACATCCAGTGGTTCCCCCATATCTACTCTATAGTAACATCCTCAAAAAACCCCAACAAGTTTGTCAAACATGATTTCCCTTTCATAGAGCCATGCTGACTCTGCCCAATCAGGTAATTATTTTCTAAATATCCAATTATCACATCCTATATAATAGATTCTAGTATTTTCTCTACTAATGATGTGGAGCTCACAGGTTGTAATCCCCCTTTTTCCTCTCCCACTTTTCTTAAATAGTGGGGTTACACCCATATGGGTGGCTTTTATTCGTTCTTTCATAGGGTGATAACTTTGCTGGCAAGGCCAGCACAATTGCCCTTGAACTGAATGGATTCCTAGGCCATTTCAGAGGGTAGTTAAGAGGCAACCACACTGTGGGTCTGGAGTCACATGTAGGCCAGACCAGGTAAGGATGGCAGATTTCCTTCCCTAAAGGGACATTAGTGAACCAGATGGGTTTTTGTGACAATCAATGATAGCTTCATAGTCACCACTACTGATCCACCACCATTCAATTCCAGATTTATTAATTGATTAAATGCTACCAGCTACCATGATATGATTCGAACACATATCCTCAGGGCATTCGCTTGGGCCTCTGGATTACTAATCCAGGGAATTTCCACTTCTCCAACATCTCCTCTGGTATCCTAAAAAGAATCTGAGATAATTCAGGCTGCTGCAACACAAGTTACCGAAATGTGCTCATGTTTACTTTGGGTTTTGGTTTTGAAGGGATCCTTTCCCTGCACAAGGCGTAGTCGCTTCTTACTCACACCTACCCACGGAGCCACATTTAGAACCATAGAAAAGCAAGAGCACAGAAAGAGGCCATTCATCCCATTGTGTCTGTGCCAGCTGAAAATGAAAATATTAATAAACTAGCTGCCCATTCTAATCCCACCTTCCAGCACCTGGTCCGTAGCCTTGCAGGTTACAGCACTTTAGGTGCAGATCCAGGTGCCTTCTAAATGAAAAACTCAGCAGGTCTGGCAGCATTGGCAGAGAAGAAAAGAGTTGACGTTTCGAGTCCTCATGGCCCTTTGATCGAAGGGTCATGAGGACTCGAAACGTCAACTCTTTTCTTCTCCGCCAATGCTGCCAGACCTGCTGAGCTTTTCCAGGTAATTCTGTTTTTGCTTTGGATTTCCAGCATCCGCTGTTTTTTTGTTTTTATGCCTTTTAAATGAGTTGTGGGTTTCTGCCTCCACCACCAAACCAGGCAGCGAATTCCAGGCACTCACCACCTTCTGGGTGAAGAAGTTTTTCCTCATGTCCCCTCTAATCCTTCTACCAATCACCATAAATAATTTAAAGACTCAGACTTCAGCCTGAGTAACACTGTTTTCAGAGGTCCTGGCTTGTCTGGGAAGAAGGGTTGATTCACAGTCAGCCTTGGCAGTATTGCCAGGAGCAGTAAAGGTCACCATTCATTTCTATGACACAATAGCTTCCTAAGCTTTTGCAGGGAACGTGTGTGATACTAGTCAGTCTAGTGCACCAATACATCCAGCAGATTACTGATGCTTTGTTTAGCAGGTAATGTAGTGTTATTTTTCTGGTTGAAGCACAACAGTGAAATGGAAGGGAACATCTTCATATTAAAATCCCTCTGTGGCCTCGCCTCTCACTATCTCCATAAACTTCCCCAGCTCTACAAGACTAAGAGAACTCTGCCTTCCTCTAACTCTGACCTCTTGTACACCTCCCACTCCCTCCACCCCGCCCCCCACCCCCCGCCAACCCCCAGTGGTGGCTGCATCTTCAGCCGTCTAGGCCACAAGTTTGGGGATTGCCTCCCCAAACCTCTTCAGCCCACTCTCCTCCTTAAAACCTACCTCCACCTATCTAAACCTATCTTATCTAAATGTCTCCTTCATGGTTCAGCGACACCTTTTTGGCTAATTACACAGATGTGAAGGTTCTACTATGCTAAAGGTGCTATATAAATGCAATTTGTTGCTGTTGTTGGAGTGACTGCTTATCCCATAATTATTATGTGGCTTACTCAATAAAATCATTTCAGTGGTTAATGTTGATGCAGACATGCCTGAATTATGTGCTGAGACTGGAGAGATCAAAGGAAATTAATGCAGAAATATATCAGGGAGTCTCTTTTCACTGTTTGATGTAGTCATATCAATACTGTGGCTACAGGAGCAGGTCAGAGGCTGGGGAGAGTAACTCACCACCTGACTCCCCAAAGCCTGTCCACCATCTATAAGGCACAAATCAGCAGTGTGAAGGGATACTCCTCACTTGCCTGGATGAGTGCAGCTCCCACAACTCTGAAGAAGCTCGGCATCATCCAGGACAAAGCAGCCCGCTTGATTGGCGCATCCACAAACATTCAGACCCTCCACCACTGATGCACAGCAGCAGCAGTGTGAACCATCTACAAGATGCATTGCAGCTACTTGTCAAATTTCCTTCAATTGCACCTTCCAAACCCACGACCTCTACCAAGGGCAGTAGATAGGTGGGAACACCACCACCTGGAAGTTTCACTCCAAGTCACTCACCATCCTGACCTGGAAATATATCGGCCGTTCCTTCACCCTGTCGCTGGGTCAAAATCCTGGAACTCCCTAACAGCACTGTGGCTGTACCTACACCACAGGGACTGCAGCAATTCAAGAAGGCAGCTCACCACCACCTTCTCAAGGGCAATTAGGGATGGGCAACGAATACTGGCCAAGCCAATCACGAAAGGATATTAAAAAAAATCAGAAGATATGAAACAATAGCCATCAACGTGGAAAACCTGGGTTAAATATTTACACCTTAAACTCTGACTTCCCATCTGTAGCTGGGACTGACTGAAGCACCTGGGACTGCTGGTATTATCTTTACAGCTTTACACTGCCTTCAGCAAATTAGGTGCCAATGAGTTAAACCAAAGCGAGTCACTAGTTGTGTGTGACTTCATGTATTCTCTGTTCAGCTTCCAGAACAGGCTCTGGGGCTTTAAGAACGCTGCGTTTGGGTTTTATCATTAGCAAACCTCTTTGCAACTCGAAGTTTTTTTCCTTCTCTCTCTTTTGAATGGGCGGCAGGCTCTTTGGACCTGACAGGATAGGGGGGTGACCTGCTGTCTTCACCTCTGTAACGAGTTTAGCAAAGTTGGGCAGGGATCATTAAAGGCGCCGTCTCATTGCAACTGTCCCGGTGGCAATAGAGAGAGAGAGAGAGAGAAAAGAAAATATGAAAAACTCCGATGCCTTTAACGTTACCCCCGAAATCCTGAATCAGTTACTCGATTTTTATAACCTCTCCCGGCAGGAATTCATCCAGACATACAAACTGCAGCCGCTGGTCTACATCCCCGAGTTGCCCCTCGGCGCCAAGGTAACTTTCGTTGTGATTTACAGTGTGATCTTTCTGCTTGCGTTTTTTGGGAATATCCTGGTGGTGTTTGTTGTAAAGCGGACAAAGCGATCTCGGACTGTTACCACCGTCTTCATCTGCTCCCTGGCGATCAGCGACCTACTCATCACTTTCTTCTGCATCCCATTCACCCTCCTTCAGAATATCTCCTCACAATGGATTGGAGGTGAGTCTCACTCAAATGCAGTCATGTATGTAACCAGAAAATATAAATCCCTAACACTCAAGGACCTGGGACTAAAATATATATATATATATATACTTATAGTTATATATTAACAGTTATTACATTCTTCAAATTACTCTCTTAAACATTTCTTGGAACACACTTAATTACAATTTCTGATGAAGAGTCATACGGACTCGAAACGCTAACTCTGGCTTCCTCTCCACAGATGCTGAGCTTTTCCAGCTATTTTTGTTTTTGTTTCACATTTCCAGCATCTGCAGTATTTTGCTTTTATTTAATTTAATTACAATTTGCATTTAGTTAGCTCGTTAATGCCCCAAGAATCCCCCCCCCCCCCAAAGACTCAACTAAAAAGTTAAGGAATGAAAGCGAAATGCTGCAAATGCTGGAGACCTGAAATAAAAACAGAAAGTGCTGGAAAAAAAAACCCACAAGCCTGGCTGAATCTGTGGAGAGGGTGAATGTTTTGAGTCCAATACAGAGTCAAAGTCTGCACCTTGTTCAAAGCAAAATACTGCGGATGCTGGGAATCTGAAACATCCCCACCTTTTATCCTATTTTCGATCTTTTCTCCCCATTACTGCCACCCCTACAAGGGCCACCTGTCATTTGTTCATGTTGTCCTTTTCAGTGTGCTTACCGTTGTCGAAATATCTCCTCACAATGGATTGTGCCATTATCACATTCTGCTTTCTTACCTTAATGCTACCTCCTTTATCCTCTACCACTACTATTAACATCCCCTTTGTCCTTTCATTCATGACATCTTTCCTTTGCCCCTACCTGTCGCTAACCTGCTTCAACCCCCTTAGACAGCATGAATTTCATCACATTTCCACTTCTCTTTAGCTCTGAAGAAGAGTCGTATGGATTCAAAATGTTAACTCTGTTTCTCTCTCCACAGATGCTGTCAGGCCCGCTGAGTTTTTCCAGCATTTTCTGTTCTTGTTTCCGCATCTTGTTCTCCTACTTTTGCTTTTGGACAGAGCTGTCCCTTATTCCGCCATTAACACCTCCTCTGGACTAACGCTTTGTTTCTGTACGACTGCCATTACCACTCCTCCATAACACCATTGGTATTTAATCTCCCCTGTCCTCAAGCCTATCCCTGATCTTCCCTTTCGCTCCACCTGACCCTCCTCACTTTTCAAAAGCATAAAACCCATCACATTTCTACCTCTCTTTGGCTCTAAAGAAGAGCCCATATTGGACTTGATATGTTAACCTTGTTTCTCTTTCCACAGATGCTGCCGAGCATTTTTTTTACTGAAAAGTTAAGGGAGCTTTTTTTTTCCAGAGTCTATCAATGCCAGATCAAAGTCTCCAATCCTAACCTCCTAGACATGATGAGAATTGTAAATTTATATTCATAATTTATATTCAGAGGTGAATTTGATTTATGTTTTTAATTACCCCTTTCCTGCATTTGTATTTCTTATTTTTCTGCTTATTTTCTATTTCCCTTTACATTGTTCATGAAATATTTAAAGAGCTTTGGCCACAGCAGACATATTGAATTCATATTTTTACAGTGGTCTCAGCAGTGTCCTTTCTGGGATACATTTTTAAACTGCTTCCACTTTTCCATGATGCCTTTATTACTGACAGATCTCTGACCACAGTCACCCTTGCATTCCCACAATTCTGTCCTTGCTGCGTTAGCCCAAAAAATCCCTTTTTAAATTCCTCCACCAACTTCCCTAGAGGTTTACTTATGAGACCTTTAATCTTTTGGAGGATCATTGCCATCTTTCTGAGAAATACTTGTCCAATTTATTAATTTTTCAAATACTCAAAGGAACAATTTTAATGTTTCTACTGCCACATGTTTCTTTACAAACCTGCTGATCAGAGCTGCCCTGATTCAAACAATTACATATTACCAAAATTACCAACAATTACTTAACTTAACTGACTTGCCACTTGCCAACTAGTGGCAACTTGCCACTAGTCCAATAGTCAACCAATCAGCACTCTCATGCAGTATAAGTTGTTGTTCCCTTTGTGATTTGGTATTCTTGCGATTCTGTCCTGATGAGTGCAAGACCAAAAGCTTCAACAACATGTCTCTTTTTTCAATGATTGTCACTTCACTATCCATTAAATAGATCTGTACAACTACAGACAGAATATGTTTGATAATTCATTTCACTTATTATTGACAAACTTTAATCTTGAATATCCTAACCAAACAGAGCTGTGCGCCTCAGTCCAAAGATGTACTGTTTGTAAGTTTGAATAAGAAGTTATGAAGATGGCTTCACCAGGTCTGTTCGCATCCTAGGGCCTCGAGTACAACTTTATTCCCTTTTTAACGAAGTAAATCATGGGATCTGTCTCACACCCTTTCACTTGAATGCACCCAACCTCATGTATTACAACCACCTATTGCTAAAAGCAAATTACTGCAGATGCTGGAAATCTGAAACAAAAACAAAAACTGAAATGAAAATTCACCTTCACCTGTCCTACCCCCTTAAATAGTAAATATTTCCCAACACTTTTACTTCTCTTTAGTTCTGAAGAAGAGTCATATGGACTCAAAATGTTAACGCTGTCTTTCTCTCCACAGATGCTGTTAGACTCGCTGAGTTTTTCCAGCAATTTTTGTTTTTGAACCATTGCTGTTCAACAAACTATTTGAAACCAAAGAAAGGCCTCATACCCTTATCACATCAGATGTTACTCTCTTATTTGTTTTTCTTATTATTCTGTCATGGGGAGTGGGCATTGCTGGCTAGGCCAGGATTTATTGCCCACCCCTAATTGCCCTTGAGAACTGAGTGGCTTGCTGGGCTATTTTAGAGTCAATCTCATTGCTGCGGGTCTGGAGTCACATGTAGGCCAGACGAGATAAGGATAGCAGATTTCCATCTCTAAAGGGCATTATTGATTAATTCCAGATTTTGTATTGAATTCAAATTTCACCATCTGCCATGGTGGGATTTGAACCCCAGTTCCCAGAGCATTACCTTCAGTCTCTGGATTACTAGTCCAGTGACAACACAAATACACCACTGCCTCCCCATTGACTTACCTGACCTCTGTTGTAAAGTGGGTTTTGATACATGCTTCTGTTGCTGTTTGTTGTAATTAAAGCCTATATTTCCAAAACTTTCCTAAACAGCAGTACCTGTGTCATGAAGAGATATTAATGTATATAATGTCATTGGAAACTATTTTAAAGTGGACTTGTAGTAGGGTCTGTGTCTGTCGGTGTGTGTGTGTGGCTTAATTGGATTAAAGCCATCTAGTCTGGGTGCTTTGAGGCATAGTAGTTTTGAGATGTAAGCAGTAAATTGGAGGGTATATTTGCATTTTGTTGAATAAACCATTCAAAGATTGGGGGTGAATTGTTGCACCTAGCTAGGAGACACCAAGTAATATGTTTATATTACTAATAAAATTGGTACTATGAAAGGGGTTTTATTGTTATAAGTGGTGGAGTTCAAAGGGCCTGGTGATACAATGAGAATTTGCATTCAGAGGGAAGGCTAGCTATATACAGAAGCGCCTTGTGTGTGGAAGGCACTGATCTCCCTGCGGCTAATTGCTGCCTCAGGGTGATTGGCTCCAAATTAAAATTTGCAATTCAAATGATAGAAAACTTTCCCTGACAAGTCCTCTCATGTGACACTGTCCATAACTTTAACTGAAAGCTTTATTAAAAATTTAAATACCCTCATGAAACTTCATCCCACATTAATGATTTTAATTAGTTTCTCAATGACCTCAATAGGCTGTTGACAGGTCAGCAGACACACAGCTGACTTGGCTGCACCCCCGCAGACCTGAAAGTGGAAATGACGCGGGGTGAAAAGCTTTGCGGTCTGAAGAGGCATTGGTGAATTATGATGTGGTGAGAAAGACTCTTTTGAGTGCATATGAGTTGGTCCCTAAAGCATAAAGGCAGAAATTTAGGAATATGAGAAAACAGCCTGGGCAAATTTATATTGAGTTGAGAGAGTAATACAAAGTAATTTTGACCGGTGAACATGGGCATTAAAAATAGAGACAGCATATGCAGTTCTTAGGGAAGTAATTCTTTTGGAATAATTTAAAGACTCAATCCCTTCGGTAGTGAAAGCTCATTTGGAGGAACAGAGATAGCTGATGACTGAGTTAGTTCATGGAGCTAAACCTTTTCTTTGTCACCTTTTCAAATTGGTAAAGGATAGAAAGTGGGAAGGTGAAAGGAAGGTAGGTAGTCAGGGAAAAGAAGGAGTGGCTGTGGATTCCCAGGAAGTTTTTTCTCAGAGTAAAAAGGAAGGTACTGATGGTTAGAGTAACATTTGAAAATTGAGGTGTTTTAATTGTAATAAAGTGGGACACACAAAGTCAGTGTGTTGGAAATTGCAGGAAAAATCTGTTGGAATTATTGGGGTGCAGAAAAGTTCTGGAAGTCAAAGTACAGTGGGCTCTGAGGATCAGGCACAGGGAAAACCAAAGGTTTGTGTACAGGTAAAACGGGGAGAATCAGTGATAGGTTAAGAAGTGGGAATGTGTTCACAATTTCCCCAAGAGAATTCTGAGGAGCAGGTTGCAGAAATGTTTAAAAGACTTTGTTAAGAGAAAGTCTTTCCATGTGTACAGGGTGGAGTAAATAAAGATGTTAAAATTTTAAGAGACACAGGGGCTAGTCAATCTTTAATGTCATGGGATAGTGATATTTGTTGTCCAAGGGAGTATTGCAGGAGCAGGTGATAATAAGTGGGGTTCATGGAGATGCTAAATCTATTCCATTGTGGAAGGTAAATTTAAAGAGTAAATGGAGGACAGGTGAAATTATTGTTGGAGTAGTGGAAAAAATGCCCATTGCAGGGGTTCAGTTTATTCTGGGTAATTATATAGCTGGATCATGGGTGATGCCTAGGGTAGGTGATCAGCCTTTGGAAGTGTTTTCAGCAGAAGTGTTACAGAAGGCGCATCCCGGATTGTTTCCAGATTGTGTGATAATGAAATCAAAAGCTCATCAGGAAGAACAAGAAAAACAAGATAAGAAGGCAGATCAGAGGCAAGAAGAAGGTGTCAAAATCCAATTAGCTGCATTGTGCTTGATAACGTAGTTCAGGAGGAAAGAATACAGGATGATTCAATTGAAGCGTTTAACTCGAGGAGGTTAGTGGAGTTATAGGAAAATGATTTGCAATTAAACCATTAAATCAGAAAGCTTATTCAGAAACAGAAGCAAAATGTGTTTCAGTATGTTGTTACCTTAAGGAATATATGGCTGAAGAAATGGTGTAGAGGGGAGGGATTCAGATTCCTGGGACATTGGGACCAGTCCTGGGGAAGGTGGGACCAGTACAAACTGGATGGGTTGCATCAGGGCAGGACTGGGACCAATGTCCTCGGTGAGGGGGGTGCTTGCTAGTCCTGTCGGGGAGGGTTTAAACTAGAATGGCAGGGGGATGGGAACCTGAGCAGGGAGACAGAGGAGGGGGAAACAAGGATAGAAATGAAAGACAGAAAAGTAAGAAGCAAAAGTGGAAGGCAGAAAAGACAAGGACAAAAAAACAACTGGAGTCAAAGTGCAAAATAAAGCTAAGATGACTAACAAGGTTAAAAAGACAATCTAAAAACATTGTACCTTAATGCATGGAACATTTGCAATAAGGTAGGTGAACTAACAGCTCAAATAGATATAAGCTGTTATGATATAGTTGCAATTATGGAGTCGTGGCTGCAGGGTGACCAAGAATGGGAACTGAACATCCAGGGGTATTCAATAGTTATGAAAAGAGAAGAAAAGGGACAGGAGGTGGGGTAGCATTGTTAATAAAGGAGAAAATCAATGCAATAGTGAGGAAGGATATTGGCTTGGAAAATCATGATGTAGAATCTGTTTGGGTGGAGTTGAGAAACACCAAGGGGCATAAAACATTGGTGGAGGTTGTCTATAGGCCCCCAAACAGTAACGGAAATGTTAGGGAAGGCACTAAACAGGAAATTAGAGATGCATGCAATAAGGGTACAACCGTAATCATGAGTGACTTTAATCTACATATAGACTGGACAAACCAAACTAGCAATAATACTGCGGGGGAGGATTTCTTGGAGTGTGTTGGTTTTTTTAGACCAAACTGTTGAAGAACCAACTAGAGAGCAAGCTATCCTAGACTGGGGCCAGGGTTTTCTGGCCCTGTCATGGGTGGGACCCACCACGGATGAGGCGACACCCCAGCCAGAGGCCCATTGACTTGTGGTGTGACCGGATGATCCCAGCGGTGGGCGGATATGGAAAATCCCGTCCTGGATATTGTGCAATGAGAAAGGATTAACTAACAATCTTGTTGTCACTTAGGGAAGAGTGACCATAAAATCATAGACTTGTTCATTAAGATGAAGGGTGAAGAAGTTGAATCCGAAACTAGGGTCCCAAATCTAAATAAAGGGAACTACAAGGGTATGAGGCATGAGTTGGCAATGATGGGTTGGGGAACCTTACTAAAAGAGTTGACGGTGGATAGGCAATGGATAATATTTAAGTAACGTAATCATGAATTACAACAATTATTCACACCTGTCTAGCGCAAAAATAAAGTGGGAAAGGTAGCTCAATTATGGATTACAAAAGAAATTAGGGATAGTATTAGATCCAAAGAGAAGACATATAACATTGGCAGAAAAAGCAGCAAGTCTGAGGATTAGAGGCAGTTTAGAATTTAGCAAAAGTGGACAAAAAGATTGATCAAGAAGGGGAAAATGGAATATGAAAGTAAACTTGCAGGGAACATAAAAACTGACTGTAAAAGCTTCTATAAATATGTGAAGAGAAAAAGATTAGCAAAGACAAATGTAGGTCCCTTACAGTCAGAAATGGGGGAAATTATAATAGGGAACAAAGAAATGGCAGAAGAGTTGAACACATATTTTGGTTCTGTCTAAACAAATGAGGACACAAATAATTTCCCAGAAATGTTAGGGAACCACGGGTCTAGTGAGAGGGAGGAATTGAAGAAAGTCAGTATTAGTAAAAAAAAAATGGTGTTAGAGAAATTAATGGGGTTAAGGCAGAAAAATCCCCAGGGCCTGATAATCTACATCCCAGAATACTAAAGGAAGTGGCCCTGGAAATATTGGATGCATTGGTGGTCATCTTCCAAAATTCTATAGACTCTGGAGCAGTTCCTACAGATTAGAGGGTGGCAAATATAACCCCACTATTTAAAAAAGGAGGGAGAGAAAAAACAGAATTACAGACCGGTTAGCCTAATATCTGAGTGGGAAAATGCTAGAGTCTATTATAACAGAACGCTTGGTAACAGAACACATGGAAAGCATTAACGGGATTAGACAAAGTCAGCATGGGTTTATGAAAGGGAAATCATGCTTAACTAATCTACTGGAATTTTTTGAGGATGTAACTAGTAGAATAGATAAGGGAGAACTAGCGGATGTGGTGTATTTGGATTTAAAAAAGGCTTTTGTTAAGGTCCCGCATAAGAGGCTAGTGGGAAAAATTAAAACACATGGGATTGGGAGTAATATACTGGCATGGATTGAGAATTGATTGACAGACTGGAAACAGAGAGTGGGAATAAATGGGTCTTTTTCTGGATGGCAGGCGGTGACTAGTGGTGTACCGCAGGGATCAGTGTTTGGGCCCCAGCTATTCATGATATATATAAATGACTTGGATGAGGATACCAAATGCAATATTTCCAAGTTTGCTGATGACACAAAACTGGGCAGGGTTGTTAGTTGTGAGGAGGTAGCAAGGAGGCTTCAGGGTGATTTAGACAAGTTGTGTGTGTGGGCAAACACATGGCAGATCCAGTATAACGTGGATAACTGTGAAGTTATACGCTTCAGTGTGAAAAACAGAAAGGCAGAGTATTATTTAAATGGTGCTATATTGGGAAATGTGGATGTACAAAGGGACCTGGATGTCTTTGTGCACCTGTCAATGACAGTAAACAGGCAGGTGCAGCAAACAATTAGGAAGGCAAGTGGTATGTTGGCCTTCATTGCGAGAGGATTTGAGTTCAGAAGTAGGAATATCTTACTACAGTTATACAAGGCCTTGGTGAGACCACAGCCGGAATATTGCAGGCAGTTTTGGTCTCCCTACCTAAGAAAGGATATACTTGCCATAGAGGGAGTGCAACGAAGGTTCACTAGACTGATACTGGGGATGGCAGGATTATCGTAAGAGGAGAGATTGGTCCACCTGAGCCTGTATTCACTAGAGTTTAGAAGAATGAGAGGGGATCTGATTGAAATTTTTTAAATTCTGATCAGGCTAGACAGACTAGGTGCAGGGAAGATGTTTCCCCTGGTTGGGGAGTCTAGAACCAGGGTTCACAGTCTCAGGATATGGGACAGGCCATTCAGAACCAAGATGAGGAAGAATTTCTTCACTCAGAGGGTGGTCAACCTGTGGAATTCTATACCACAGAAGGAAGTGGGAGGCTGGGTTATTGAGTATATTCAAGAAAGAAATGAATAATTTTTTGGATATTAGGGGCATCAAGGAGTAAGTCGAGAAAGTGGGAATATGGCGTTGAGATAGAGGATCAGCTATAATCATGATTGGCGGAGCAGGCTTGAAGGGCCAAATGGCCTTCTCCTGCTCCTAGTTTCTATGTTTCTATGGGATATTTTGATGAGAAAACGGAGGCCAGATCATGTTTCAGCAAATGAAAGCTGGAGTGACGTGTATCCGATTGTTATCCAACAGGCCAAAGAAATGAGATTCTGAGGATTGCTCATGAAATTCCTATGGGGGAACATTTAGGAATTAGGAAAACACAGGAAAAGATACAGGGGTTTTTTTTTGGCCAGCATTGCAGAGGGATGTAACCAAATTCTGTAGAGCCTGCTATACATGCCAAGCAACAGGAAAACCACAAGCAGTGATTAAGCCAGCACCTTTAATACCAATACTAGCATTTGAAGAACCTTTTACTAGATTCATAATTAATTGTGAAGGACTCCTCCCTGAGGCTAAAAGTGCAAATCAGTACTTACTAACAATAATGGATGTGTCTACCAGATTTCCTGAAGTGATGCCTTTAAGAAATATTACAACTAATAAGATTGTGGAGGAGTTAATTAAATTTTTCGCAAGAAATGGTTCACCTGAGGAAATTCAATCAGATCCGGGGTCAAATTTCATGACACAGCTGTTTAAGGAAGCAATGAACAGGTTGGGGATAAAACAGTTTAAGTCAACAGCTTATCGTCAGGAGTCACAAGGAGCTTTGGAAAGATGGCACCAAACTTTAAAAACTATGATGAGAGCGTACTGTCAGGATTATCCACAGGATTAGGATAGAGGAATTCCATTCTTGTTATTTACTATTAGAGACGCTCCTCATGCATTGACTGGTTTTAGCTCTTTTGAACCATTTTATGGTCATGAGATAAGGGGACCACTGAAATTAATTCATGAGAAATTTGCAGATTTAGTGGGCCTTATAGGATTGAAAAGAAATTGAGTGAAGTAAATTATTCAATAAATACTCCAGGTAGAAGAAAGAAGCAGCAGCAGGTGTGTCATGTAAATAAGCTTAAAAAGTACTTTGACAGGGAAGAGGAGCAACAAGAGGTATTAGTGATGGTGGATGAAGAGAAAGAGGTAGAAGTGCAGGACTCTGAAATTTATTTTCCTCTAATCAAATTGGATAATGAGGGGGTGCTTGAAAATTTAAATGAGATATTGAATTAACTTCCAAGGAGGTGTCAAAGTGATTTGGAAAAGCTATTGCAGTCACACAAACCTATTTGTGAGAATAAATTGGGAAAGACCCATTTAGCTATACATGATGTCTCTGTACAGGTTTTATCTTCAACAAGGCAACATCCTTATAGATTAAATCCAGCAAAGTTATTACAAGTACAGAAATAAATTCATTTCATGTTTCAAAATGATATAATTGAGTCCAGTTGCAGTAACTGGAGTTCGCCTATTGTGTCGGTACCGAAACTGGATGGAACACAAAGACTGTGTGTGGGCTATCGAAAGGTGAATGTGGTGACAAAAGTAGATTCATATCCTATATCAAGGTTGGAAGATTGCATTGAGAAAATGGGACAACCAAAATTTATCACAAAGATTGACTTGCTAATAGGATATTGGCAAGTACTGTTGTTGGAGAGAATAAAGGAGATATCAGCTTTTGTAACGCCAGGTGGACTGTATCAGTTTAAAGTCATGCCATTTGGTATGAAGAATGCACCTGTGGTATTTCAAAGACTGACAAACGAAGTAATTGCAGGTCTAAGCAATTGTGCTGCTTATATTGATGATCTAATAGTTTTCAGTCCTACATGGGAGGAGCATTTACAGCATTTGGAAGGATTATTTTCTCGATTTACAAGAAGCTAATTTGGTGATGAACTTGATAAAAGTGAATTTTCAAAAGCGCAAGTTACGTATCTAGGCCATACCATTGGACATGGTAAAGTGGCTCCGAGAGATGGGAAAGACAAGGCTATCATGAATTTCCCAGTGTCTACAACAAAACAAGAGGTTTTGAGGTTTCTAGGCATGAGTGAGTTTTACCAGAAAGTAGTACCAAGTGTGGTTGCTCCACTGACTGAACTATTAAAAAGAACAAGACGTCTCAATGGACACTGGAGTGTGAGAAGGCATTTAATAGTTTGAAAACTGTATTAACTATAATGCCAGTTTTGGCAGTACCCAATTATGCCAAACAATTCAAGTTGGCTGGGATATAGTGATATAGGCATTGGGACCATACTGTTACAAAAAGATGACACTGGAATTGAAAAACCAATAGGATATTTTTCATGGAAGCTGAATGTACAACAGAGAAGATATTCAACGATCGAAAAAGAGAACTTGGGTTTGGTGTTAGCATTGCAGCATTTTGAAATTTATGTTGCCAACAATTCATCAGAAACAATTGTTTATACAGACTATAATGCTTTGAAGTTTTTGGACAAATTTAGAGACAAAAGTGCAAGACTTTTCAGGCGGAGTCTATTATTACAGCCATTTAATCTACAGATTATACATGTTGAAGGTAGTGAGAATCTGTTCGCAGATGCGTTATCAAGAGTTTGAAGCTTAAAGGAAAATTGGACATTTGTATATAAAAAACTTGGACACTGAACTGGAGTGATTTCTGTTGATACCAAGGAGTTGTGTATATATATATATATATTTATGTTAATGCATGCATCTGATAGTGTGAGCTGGGTTATTAAAAATGAAGCCATCTTTTAGAATTATGATGGTTCATTTTTTGTTAGGGAGGATGATGTCATGGAGAGATACTAATGTGTATCATGTTATTGGAAATTATTTTAAAGAGGACGTGTAGTCGGGTCTGTGTCGGTGAGTGTGACTGTGTGTGGCTTAATTGGATTAAAACCATTGAGTCTGGGTGCTTTGATGCATAGTAGTTTTGAGGTGTAAACAGTAAGTTAGAGGGTACATTTGCATTTTGTTGAATAAACCATTGAAAGACTGGGGGTGAATTGTTGCACCTAGCTAGGAGACACCAAGTAATGTGTTTAGATTACTAATAAAATTGGTACTATGAAAGGGGTTTTATTGTTATAAGTGGTGGAGTTCAAAGGGCCTGGTGATACACTGAGAATTTGCATTCAAAGGGAAGGCTAGCTATATACTGAAGAATTTTGTGAGTTGAAGTCAGAAGCACGTAATATCTAAGCAGCCTGTAAGCCCTACCACTGTCTGTGAAGGAACAAATTGAAAGGCACCTCATTTTGAAATCGTAAGATAAAATGTGCTTTGCCTGGTATCTGTTTAAGTCCATGGGTTATTGTTGCCTTGGGGAAGATTACCTGGGAGTGATTAATTTGGGGATTTGTTTGTGTTTAATTTCTTATTAAAATTAATAGATGTTTATTTTAATTTATGTAAAAACCTCTGAAGGCTTGGTGGTTTCATTTCTGAATTCAGAGCTGCATCTCAAATGTACCAATTGAAAATATAGGTTATGACAGTTGTTTAAAGTTTCCCTCTGGGACTTAAAATAATTCAGCCTTTACCAACTGCTGTATCATAACAATCTGATTGGGGTACAGGGAACAATTTCAAAACTTACGGATGATACAAAACTTGGAAACGTTGTAAACCGTGAGGAGGACAGCGTAAAACTTCAAAAGGGCATAGACAAGTTGGTGCGGTGAGTGGATTGGTGGCAGATGAAGCTCCATGCAGAGAAATGTGAGGTGATACATTTAGGAAGGAAGGACATGGAGAGACAATATTGTTATAACTTGCCCCCTGGTGAGGTTCCCCAAAGTTGTTGATCCATGCGAGTCCCATCAATTTGCCACTGTCTAGCTGGGATACACCCAAATTGTTATGCTTCGGGTGAGGAAGGATGAACTGGCTCCTTGTTTTTATTCAGCCGCCCCCTGTTGGTTGCAACAAGATATAATCTAAAAAGGATCCCTTTTGCAGATACCTTTTCCCAGACCCAATTGTTCTGGTTTTGAAGGAGCCAATTTGATCAGACTTTCTTGAGTTAAAAGTAGGAGTAATTTTATTTACTACTAATGAGAAGAAAGGATAGAACACATGTACATACGGTCATACAGATTAAAAGTAAGAATTTAGCTTGAAGTAAGTGAGTGTGTGTGTATATATTTATATATATATATATAGATAAACAAAAAGGTATACAGAACAGTTCTTGACTCGTGGGGAAGTTGATGATTGAGTGTTGCAATTCGAGGTTCCAGTAGAATTGACTCCAGTAGACGAATAGTTAGATTCAAGGTTCCAATAGAGTTGATTCCAGCAGATGAATAGTTGGTTTCGAGGTTCCAGCAGAGTTGACTCTGGTAGCTTAATAGTCAGTTTTGAGGGTCCAGTAGTGTTGAATTCGGTAGAGAAGAAGAGAGATTGGGATACCTGCAAAATGGTGATTTGCAGGGTTTCTGTGTGTGGCTGTTCCTTCTGAGTCAAACTTCCAACACTTGCTCTCTCTCAGAACACCCACCAACGGACAGACACTGGGGTAGCTTTTCAGCTCACTTTTAATCCCTCGTTTGTATATTCCAAGTAGGAAGCGAATTCACAAATCTGTCTGGGCATTACTCACAGGCTTTCTTGAGGACATGATATTCATTCCCCATCATGTCACATTGCCCCTACTGGAGGGAGCAATTAGCTTCTGGATGTCTTTAGAAGTACCTTGTCTGGCAACAGGGTGGGGTTCCATTATCTCTTAAGGAGTCACCCTGCAGCATTCCAGCCAGTGGCTTGTGCGTATTTTTAAAAGCTGAGGCCTTATTTTTAAAGTCCAATATTTCCGGGTGCAATTTGGTGTTTTTCTTTCATTATCATGACACTCCCCCCTCCTCCCTGGAATGAAATGAGATTCATTCTCATTTCATTACAAAAAGGGAAAAAATTATAAACAACAAAACACTCTTATACACACATTCGTTCTTTTAGCAATGGTCAATTTACCTTTTCTGGTTCTAACTTTAAGTTCAGGACAGAGCGTCCACAATCACTGTTGATTTCCCAGGAACGTGGGTGATTTTTAAGTGGTAGAGCCAGAGGAACAAACTCCAGTGGAATAACCTGGCATTCTAGGTTTTAAATTTTTCGACAAAAATTACCGGATTGTGGTTGGTATAGACTGTGATCTCTCTGTACCCATTTCAGACATGTATCTCAAAGTGTCTGGGGGCCAGTAATACACCGAGGGCCTACTTCTCTACTGTTGAGTACTGTTTCTGATGCTTGTTGAACTTGTTAGACAAGTACCTGATTTGTCTCTCTATTCCGGATTCGTCCTTCACATCAATGGCTACTTTAAATGCTTTGTTAAAGTTCGGAGCTACAAGCACAGGCCCGCCTGTTAAAATGGTCTTCAGCTTTTAGAAAGCTGTGTGGCATTTCTCAGTCCATCTTACCTTTACTTTTTTCTGTAATAGGTCTGTCAGCGGGGAGGCTACTGTGCTAAAGTTTGGGACGAACTTGCGGTAGAGTCCACACATTCCCAAGCACCTAATGATTTCCCCTTTTGTGGTGGGAATGGGGAATGAGCTACGGCATGTACCTGGGCAGCATCTGTCCTTTATCCACTACGTGTTCTAGATAGGTCACTTTAGCCTTAGCAAACACGCTCCTTGCAAGATTGACCACTAGGTCAGCTGACTGTACTCTCTGGAAGAGGGCTTCCAATTGCTCTACGTAGCTTTCCCAGGTGTCACTATACACTCGGAGATCATCCAGGTACATGACGCAATTGGACAAGCCTGCCACTACCTGGTACATTAACCTTTGGAAGATAGCCGGGGCATTTTGGAGTCTGAAGGGCATATACTAACACTGGTATAACAGGCCTGGAGTTACGAAGGCCGAAATTTCGTTTGTGCAGGCAGTCGAGGGAACCTGCCAGTGTCCCTTGAGTAAATCTATCTTTGTGATGTAGGCTGCTTTACCTACCCTTCCTATGCAGTCTTCCAGCCGGGCTGTCAAGCAGGAGTCGGCTTGGGTCACTGCATTAATTTTTCGGTAGTCAATGCAGAGTCTTGTGGAGCCGTCTGACTTGGGCACGAGCACAACTGGGGAGCTCCAGCTATTGCTGCTCGTCTCTATTAGTTGGTGCTCCAGCATGTAGTTTATCTCCTCCCGGTCCTGGGACAGCTTCTCTGGGCCTAGATGATAGGGCTGTTGTCTTATGGGACGGGCCTCTCCCACATCCACATCACCTGGGGCTAGGGTGGTGCAGCCTGGCTTGTCCCTACACAAGCCTTTAAATACAGTGAGCTGCCTCGTCAGGTCTCTCGCTGTTCTGCAATTAGGCGGGTGAATAGGGAGCCTAAGTTCTCTAGTATTTCTGTGTTGGTTAGTCGGGTAGTAGAGGGTTCAATGTGGGTCTCAGCCACGTCTCCCTCCAATCCATCCCCACTGTTACTCCCCTCTTCCAGGCTGGTGGTAATGGGACAGATGTGCTCCTTGATTGTGCCCTTCTCGGCTGCGATGTCACTTTATCACGTTGACATGACACAGCCTCTGCCCTTTCCTCCTATCTGGGGTCTCAGTTAGATAGTTCACTTCCCTGAGGTGCTTTGCTACTCCATACGGTTCACTGGACTAGGTCTGCAAGGGTTCACCTGGTATTGGTAGGAGCACTAACACGTAGTCTCCTGACTGAAAGGCTTAGGTCTTGGCATGTCCGTTGGCCTCTTTTTCATAGTCGCCTGGGAGATTTTCAGGTGTCCTTGGGCCACCTGGCAGGCTCTCATTGGCCTCTCCGGGAACATGGCTATGTAACCCAACATGGAGAGCTCCCCCTCTTGCTCTGAAAACCTCTCCTTGATTAGTTTCAGAGGCCCTTGCACTTGGTGCCCGTAAACTGATTCGAATGGAGTAGACCCGGTGGACTCATTGGGCGGGTCCCTGGTAGCAAACAAGGAAACCTAGTCCTTTATCCCAGTCATGGGGGTACACGTGACAGTGTGCCCTGATTATTGTTTTCAGGGTTTGGTGGTACCGTACTAGCGCCCCCCCCCCTGGACTTCAGCTGAGTCACGCCCTGGTTACCCATGAATTCCTGGAATATCTTGGACATGAAATTTGAGCCCTGATCCGACTGGGTCTCGGTGGGCAGACCATACTTGGTAAAGAATTAGGCCAATTCCTTCACCCACTGTTTTAGCAGATATGATTCTCAGGGGAACAGCCTCTGGGAAGCGGGTAGTCATGTCCATGATGGTAAGGATATACCCCTTTTGTCTTGGGTAGGGGACCAACACAGTCCATTAACGCCTTGCTGAATGGTTCCCCATGGCATGGGAATCATAGGTGCAGTGTCGTATTGCAGGTATGGCAAGTTCTGCAAAACCTTATTACGTCTCTGTGGAGGTGAAGCCAGTAGAAATGCTGGCTGATGTGGGCTTGGGTTTTGCGTATACCGACAAGCCATTGGAATTTCATGAGCTAGCCGCAAGGGTCCCCCACAGTACCTGGGTGGCACTACCACCTGGTGGATCACTGCCCGCTCCTCATTTGTGGGTCTGTGAGTGGGGTGGCCTGGGGAGGGTGGGGGGGGGGTCTCCATTTCTTCATCAGTGCCTCATTATGAATGTAGTAGCATTCAGGGACTGCTTCTGCCTTGGCCTTATTGTGAGCAGGCTGAGCTAACGTTTTTAACTGTGGGGCATCTTGCTGGGTCGCTACCAAGGAAGATTTATTTATCACCTCCTTAGGGTCATCCAGACTCCCCGGAGAGCTTTCAGATAAGCCGAGCGGAGGGTCTTCTGTCTGCGGTGCCACTTCACCTTCCTCTGCTGGAGCTCAGGGGAAATGCCAGACGCTTTCTCCGGCAGCTATTTGTTTTTCTTGACCTCATTGGGCTCCTCTGAGACTGCTGGAGATGCTATTACCTTTGACCCCTCCAGGTCATCGCCGAGGAGCAGGTCAACCCCGCCCACAGGTAAACTGGAGACAACTCCCACGGTCACTGGCCCTGACACGAGAAGGCACTCCAGATGTACCCGGTACTGGAGAATGGGCATGTACCCTCCTTCAATCCCCTTTACCAGCACCTTGGCACTTATAGCACTCTTTGGTGGGAAGGTCATGCCTTTTCCTAGCAGTAGAGTCTGGCTGGCCCCTGGATCCCTCAGTATTACCACAGGGTTACTCACCGCAGCCTGGGGAAATGTGGACATCTTTCCTTCGGACACAAAGTCCCTGTAACTCTCAGGGATTCGTTTGACCTCATCCGCACTCTCAGGAGTGTCCCCCCAGGGATTCTCAGCTGCAGTCAAAGCCATAGCCTGGTCTGCTATGCTCTCTGACTGACTCCCATTCTCCACATGTATGTGCCCTGATAAATCCCAGTGGCTCTTCCCGTAGTTGGCCTGGACGTTTCCTACCTTCCAACAGTTCAAGCACAGGCTTCTTGGCCTCGCTTTTCATTTCAGCACCACCCTTCCTGTCCCGAGGAGGGCCCCCAGCACTTCCCTCTCTCCCATGGGTGCTCAACTTCCTATCATTACCCCCCTCCCAACGGCCTCTACTACCCCGTCCCCCTACCCATCCTTTCCAGCTGGTTGACAGTGACGAGGGGGAGAGTCTCTTCTGGAACAAGAGTTTGTGGATTGTCTCATTATTGTCGGCCAGTGTGGCTGCTTGCCTGGCCTCTGTGACCCCCTTACTCCTCTAGGCGGGTTCTTATTGGAAAGGATAGGGAGTTTTTAAACTCCTCCATGAGAGTTATTTCACTGAGGTTTTTATAAGTAGCTTTTGTTTTAAGTGCCTGCTGGTCAAAGGCAAGTTGCTTAAGCCTTTCAAATTCCAGGTATGTCTGATCAGGTCCTTTCCTGAGGGTACGGAATTTCTGACGGTACACCTCCGGCACTAACTGATGCACGCTTAATATAGCCCTTTTTGCTGCTTCATAGTCAGTGACACTTTCCCCAGGCAGGAGGGAATGAACCTCATGAGCTTTCCCTGAAAGCGTACTCTGCAGTATTGGCGACCACTGTTGGACTGACCACTTTAATTGCTGTGCTAACCGCTTGAAAGATATAAAGAAAGCTTCCACCTCTGCTTCACCAAACTTGGGGAGTAGATGAGCAAACCAGGTTGCCTCATCTTCAAGGGACCCAGGGGGATGCCTGCTCCTCAGTTCAAGATCTCTTAGTCGAAACTCCCTTTTCTCTCTCCCGAAATTCTCTCTCTTCTCTTCGTGCCCTTTCCTGCAATTCCCTTTCATTTTCTCTCTCCTGTAATTCTAATTTCCACTTCTCCAAATGTAATCTGTAAACTGCAATGCTATCCATTTCCTCATCCTTAATTTCCACCTGTGGACTGCTGGCCGCACCCTTCTTAAAATTTCAGGTTTCCTGATTTTCAGCCAAAATTCTAACCCTAATCGCCTCGCTAACTCTTTTAACTGTTTGAGAGACAGAACTTTTAGCTCGTCAACAGTAGCTGCTTCTGGTTCTGCTAGAAAGGTACTGACATCGAAAGTGGACATTTTAACACTTCAATAGTATAGGACTCAAGAAAATCATTTTGCAGTTTCTTTAAAAAAAAATGATTTCAAAAGGACAATTTACTTTCCCCACTCTAATTCACTCATTTCATCTGTGGGGAAAAAATATTCCAGACTCTGAGCCCCCAATTTGTTCAAATTCAGGACAAGCGCTCCAACTTGCTACGACCCATCCCCAGGTGAGGTTCCCCAAAGTTGTTGACCCAGGTGAGACCCCTCAATTTGTCACCCAATGGTTGGGACAACCCCAAATTGTTATGGACCATGTGAAGAGGGATGAACTGGCTTCCTCCTTACTCAGCACCGACCCCTCTGATGGTCGCAACAAGATTTAATCTAAAAAGGATCCTTTTCGCAGATACCTTTTCCCAGACCCCATTGTTCTGGTTTTGAAGGAGCCCATTTGATCAGACTTTCTTGAGTTGAAGGTAAGAGTAGGTTTATTAACCACTAAAGGCAAGAAAGGATAAAGCACATGCATGTACGGTCATACAGGTTATAATTAAGTATTTAGCTTGAAGTAGGTTCATGTATATACGTATATAAATGAAAGGGTATACGGAACAGTTCTTGACTCGTGGGGAGTAGGTGGTTGAGCACTGTGGCCATTGAGATTCGAGATTCCAGTAGAGTTGACTCCGGCAGATGAATAGTTAACTTGAGGGTCCAGTAATGTTGAATTCGGTAGAGACGGAGAGAGATTGGGATACCTGCAAAATGGCGAGTTGCAGTGTTACTGTGTGCAGCTGTTACTTCTGAGTCAAACTTCTAGCACTTGCTCTCTTTCTCAGAACACCCACCAATGGACAGACACCAAGGCAGCTTTTCAGCTCACTTTTAACCCCTTCTTTGTATATTCCAAGTGGGAAGTGAAATCATAAATCTATCTGGGCATTGCTCACAGGATTTCTTGGTGAGACGATACTCATCCCTCATTTTGTCCCATTGTCTCTACTGGAGGGAGCAATTAGCTTCTGGATATCTTTAGAAGTACCTTGTCTGGCAACAGGGTGGGGTTCCATTATCTCTTAGGGAGTCACCCTGCAGCATTCCAGCCAGTGCTTGGGTGTATTTTTAAATCTCAGGTCTTACTTTTAAAGTCCAATTCAGTGTTTTTCTTTCATTATCATGACAATATAAAATAAAGGGTACCACTCTAAAGGGCAGTGCAGGACCAGAGGGATCTAGGTGTTTATGTGCATAAATCATTAGAGCTCGCAGGTCAGTTTGAGAGAGAACCTTTTTTAAATTCTTTCACGCGACATGGTCAGGCTGGCATTTCTTTTTAAATTGCCCATCCCTAATTGCCCTTGAGATGGTGCTGGTGAGCTGCCTTCTCGAGCCACTGCAGTCCATGTGGTGCGGGTACACCCGTAGGGTGTGGCTTTAAGGGAAGGAGCGGGTAGGAAGGAAGTGGGGAGGGGATTCAACCTGAGGGTGGGAGGGGGGGGGGGTTGGGGGAGGAAGCTGTCCCGTGATTGGCAAAGGGTAGGTCCCAAAGAGTGGCTGCCAACCACCCCCCTCCATCTCGCCCTTTAAATACTTCTGTTTAACAGCCTTCCCCCTCCACCCCTGCTGCCCACACTTGGGCAAGCCTAATTGATAAGCCTAATTGACCCTTAATTGTTTATTTAAATATGGCGAGCAGGCCTGCCAATTTTGGTGCCCATCTGCTCCCCTTATTATGGGGTGAGCTCAGGGGTGGGCAGGATAGGTGCCCACCCCAATTTAGGTGTTCTGAGAGAGAGAGCAAGTGCTGGAAGTTTGACTCAGAAGTAACAGATGCACACAGTAGCACTGCAACTCGCCATTTTGCAGGTATCCCAATCTCTCTCCCTCTCTACTGAATTCAACACTACTGGATCCTCGAACTAACTATTCATCTGCCGGAGTCAACTCTGAATCTCGAATCTCAAAGTCCGCAACGCTCAATCACCTACTCCCTGCGAGTCAAGAACTGTTCCATATACCATTTCATTTATATACATATATACATGAACTTACTTCAAGCTAAATACTTACTTATAAACTGTATGACAGTACATGCATGTGCTTTATCCTTCCTTGCCTTTAGTAGTTAATAATAAGCAAAGGGAACATAAAATTCAGCCCACGATTTGTCACAGAAGGAGACACAACCTGCACCTCAGTGAAAGAGGTGCTTTTTAATGAGGATTTCAAAGATGAAGAGGTGGAGGGGTCAGAGAAGAAATCCCAGGGCCCGCATGGCTGAAGGCAATCTCCAACACTATGGATTACTATTAAAATGAACTCCAAAGCACAGCCAAAGGCACTTGAATCCCAGCAATGAGCTGCTCCAGGGAACAGCAGCCAAAGGCATTTGAATCCCAGCAGTGAGCTGCTCCAGAGAACAGCAGCAACCTTAGCCCCAGGCTTCAAACGTTTCAAGCAGCTTCGTCCCTACACATTTCAATCTCTAGTCCAATCAGGTAGCTAGCGGCTCAAGGCTCGAACCATATGGTACCCCATGGCTGATCAGTCGTTCAATGCGATCATGGCTGATCATCTGCCTCAACTCCGCTTTCCCACCTCTCCCTCATATCCCTCAATTCCCTGAGGGACCAAAAACCTATCTATCTCAACCTTCAGTATATCATTTGTCATTTTTTTTTGTTCCTTCATGGGATGTGGGTGTTGCTGGCATTTTGACCACCTACCCTAATATCACCTTGTGTGGCTCATCTGGTTTGATAATGCTCCTGTGAAGTGCTTTGGGACATTTTATCCTGGTAAAGGTTGTTGTTGTTGGATGCAGAGTTCTTGCAGACAGCTCCTGTTCCTTGGATTCCCCCTCTCCCCCCACCACCTCCACCCCTTAAAAAATTACCATCGTCACCCACCTCCTGAAAAACTCCACCCTCAGCAGCTCTGTCCTCACAAACCAGCATTCCATCTCCACTCGCCTTTCCTCCCCAGGGTTGCTCAGCAATATATTACCTCCAAAATTTGAGCTAATTTTCCCATAACCCCAACCAGGGCTTCCTTCCTGCCACAGGACTGAAATAGTTTGACAGCGATACAAGGTCATCCTTGTCTTCCCAGATAGTTTATAGCTTTTGATACGGTTAACCACACCATCCCCACCCAATGTCTTTCCTCTGTCGTCCATCTCAGTCTTGCTTGGTCTCACCCTTACCTGTCAAGTTGTAACCAGAACATCTCCAGCAATGGCTTCCTTCCCCCAAATATTCTAGAGTTCCACAGCATCCACTCTGGGCCCCCTCCACTTCCACATCTTCAACCTTCCTCTTGGTAACATTATGCACAGACATGGAGCAAGTTTTCACACATATACTGACCGCACCGGCCTCTATCCCTCACCTTCTCTCTCCACCTCTCTGTGCAACCAGGCTGCTAGTCCAAATATCGTATTTTGATGAGCCACAATCTCCTCTAGTTGCACACCAGGAAAACCAAAACCATTGTCTTTACCCTTACTGCAAACTTTGCATCCTCCACCGCAGATTCTGTGTCCCTCCAGATATTACCCCAGTTTGAACTGTTTACAAGTCTTAGAGCTTTATTTAGCTTTGAGCTGGGTTATCAATTCCAAATATTCTCCATTATAACAAACACTTACTTCAATCTCCATAACCTCATCCGCCTCTATCTCTGCTTCAGAACATCTGTCATTAAAACCCTCATCTGCTTCCTTGTCAACAACAACCTCGATGATGCCAATATTGTCATGGCTAGCCTCTCATCCTCCATGTAAAACACACCCATAACTCTGTCCTGCACCAAGTCCCACTCACCTATCACCCTGGTCCTTGCTGACCTACACCAGCTCCTAGTCCCCCAGTGCCTCCAAAATTCTCATCCTTGCTTTTAAATCCCTTATGGTCTCTCCCTTCACTACCTCTGTAGCCTCCTCCAGCCCCACAACCCTTTCCCAGACCTCTCTGTTCCAGAGATGCTAGTCTTTTAGAAACACGGGAATGGGATGAGGCCATTCAGCCCCTTGAGACAGCTTCACCATTCAATCAGATCATTGTTGATCTGTGCCTCAACTAAATTTACTTGCCTTAACTCCATATCCTCAATTTACTTTTGTTCATTCCCACCCCTCCTTTTACTCCACCACTCACTAGGTGCATTCAGTCATCCAAGCTCCATCTCTGGAATTCCCTTCCTAAACTATTCCCACTATCTACTTCCCACTCCTCCTGAGAACCAATAAGAATCACTTATTTGATAAGGATTTTGGTCCTCCTCCTTCTTTGGCTGGCATCCATGTATTATCAGATGTTGTCTCTAAGGAGTGCCTGAGTGTTCACAATTGCCTTTTGAGTTTGGCTTAAGGACAGAGTTGACAATTAACATTTTAACATTCTGAGCTACAGCTAATTGTGGAATCATTGGACTTTGAAAACACTGAAGCTTTTTAGAAGGGGAAGAGTGCTGTTGCCTTGGAACAAATGATTGATTTTATATAAAATATCAAACTGCCTACCTGACAATGCCATGTTTTATTTCACCTCATTTTAAACCTTTGACAGCAAGGCAAAGGTTGACCAATCAATAGCACATGACCCCAGAGAGACCCTGTCAAATTTCCTTCTCGTTATTTGTCTCCACTCCAATGCTATCGAACTTCCTGATTTAATTAAAGTGGGATTTGATATACACTAGCCCTTCTGCTGTTGAAAGACAGCTGGATATCTCCTTGGAAATTGGCATGAGAATTGGGGATTCATTACCAGTGTTCCTTGATTCGTAGGGAGCCAGACTGAATGAAGCAATACAACGACACAGAGCCAACAGGAATAGAATGAATTTCTTTTTATTCATTCTTGGGAAGTGGGTGCCGATGGCAGGACCAGCATTTATTGCCCATCCCTAACTGCTCTTCGAGAGGTGGCAGTGAACAGCACAAACTCCAGCACAGTGTTGTTTTCTGTGGCAGCTTTGACAAACTAAGTGACTTCCTGGGCCATTTCAGAGGACAGTTAAGAGTCAACCACATTGCTGGCGGTGTAGTGTCACATGTGGGCCAGACTGGCTAAGGATGGCAGGTTTCCTCCCTTGAAAGGCATTAATGAACCAGATGGGTTTTTACAATAATCTGGTAGCCTCATGACAATTACTAATGAAACTAATGTTTTATTCCAGGTTTATTAATTAATTGAATTGAAATTCTTCCAGCTGTGGGATTTGAACTCATAGCTCTGGATGATTAGTTTGGGCGACTGCATGACTAATCCAGTAACATTATTACTATGCTACTGCCCTAATTATGTAGGAGAAAGAAGTTAATTACGCTGCAGCTAACTGAACCGAAAAGACAATGTGGGGTGGAATTTCCTATGGATGTGTAATTGCAAACGTTGCACCTGAAATTACTTCCATTCATGTGCCAATTTTGAGAATTTCTGCTTAGTCCCAATTTTCCTGCCTAACTCACTGACATATGTTGGAACATAAAAATAGGGCTAAACAATTCAGGTGTGAAAGTGAAAGTTTCAAGCCATCCAAGTGTTACTTATGCACATAAGACCTTCAGAGGCTATTAGCGCTAGCACTTGTGGAGCCTGGGGACTCAAAAAATGTTGGGTGTGCAGCTTCTTCCCACTCCTGCTGTGGCCATACTTGCAAGGGTGCCTGCATAGGTGTGCCATGCGTGCTTGGGAACGAGGCAGAGTGGGCAGATCGTGACATCGATCAGCACCTTCATTCTGGCGTCCAACCCGCCATTTTGGACCTTGCCGGTCCTGATTAGGCCAGCAGTTAAACACTCCCAGCTGCATATCTGCTCAGCTGCACCAGGGACAGCTTCCCATCACCGCCCTGCCCTGCCCCCCACCCCCATCCCCAACCCCCCAGCAACCCTGACCCACAGACAATACTTAAAGTTTCACCATGGGGCTTGCAGGGTGAGATGCTTTTGACTCCCTTTTGCTGCTGCTGAGTTAGTGCAGGTACACACACAGTGCCGTTGGAGGAGCTGACACAAGCTATTGGAGCCGGAAGGGGGTGGCGCTGGACTTCACTGAGAAGTTGAGTGGATTTTGAAGCCTTGAAATAAAAGGGACAGTAGCAACCTGGATACAAAATTAACTGAGTATTGGGAAACAGAGGGTAATGGTCAATGGATAGTTTTTGGGCTGGAGGAAGGTTAGTCGTGGAGTTCCCCAGGGGTCAGTATTGGGACCCTTGCTTTTTCTGATATATATTAATGATCTGGGTCTTGGTATGCAGGGGACAATTTCAAAGTTTGTGGATGATATGAAACTTGGAAGCATTGTAAACTGCAGAGGACAGTGTAGAACTTCAAGAGGACATAGACAAGTTGGTGGGGTGGGCAGATAGGTGGCAGATGAAGTTCAATGCGGAAAAGTGTGAGGTGATATAATTTGGTAGGAAGAGCAAGGACAGACAATATAAAATAAGGGGTACAGTTCTTCAGGTGGTCCAGAAGCAGAGAGATCTGGGTGTATATGTTCATAGGTCATTGAAGGTGGCAGGACAGGTTGAGAGAGCAGTTCACAAAGCATACAGTATCTTAGGCTTTATTAATAGGGGCATAGAGTACATGAGCAGGGAGGTTATGATGAGCTTATATAAGATACTAGTTAAACCTCAACTGGAATATTGTGAATAGTTCTGGGCGCCACACTATAGGAAAGATGTGAACGCATTGGAGAGAGTGCAGAAGAGGTTCACAAGAATGATTCCAGGGATGAGAAACTTCAGTTATGAATTTAGATTGGAGAGGTTGGGACTGTTCTCCTTGGAGAGGAGAAGGCTAAGAGGAAATTTGATAGAGATGTTCAAACCATGAGGGGGCTGGACGGATTAGATAGAGGGAAGATGTTCCTGCTCATAAAAGCAACAAGAACGACAGGGCACAGATTTAAAGTGACTTGCAAAAGAAGCAGATAATATGTGGGAAAGCACTTTTTCACACAATGAACGGTTTGGGTCTGGAATGCACTGCCTGGAAGTGTGATGGAGGCAGGTTCAACCGAGGCATTCAGGAGGGCATTAGATGATTATTTGAATAGAATCAATGTGCAGCGGTATGAGGAAAAGGCAGGAGAATGGCACTATGTCATAATGCTCATCTGGAGAACCAATGAAGACACAATGGGTCAAATGGCCTCCTTCTGCACGGTAACAATTCTGTGATTCTGACTGTAATTCCAGTCTCTCATGGGCTACAGCAGGCCAGGGAGATGGGCACAAGTAATAGAGTGGGAAAGATAAAAGAGAGAAGTCGTGTGCAAAGGGAGGAGGAAGATGAGGAACAGATAAAGAGCAGGAGGAAGGGAGGAGGAGGAGAATGGGCTGTTAGCGACTAATCAGACGCTGGTCCCCCTGAAAATATCCGCACATCACTGTTACTCGACACTTCTCCACCTTTCCATCCCTCTGCCACTGACCATCATGGCCTCCTCTTGGCTAATATTTTGCAAAAAGGACACCACATAAAATATTCTGTAACAGCATTATCTGACAACGCTTCCAAAAGTACATACAAAACTGAGCTATTCACCTTTGTGCATCCCCTTAGTGTCTGCCTTGTGAGTGCCATTGCCTGTGTGGCTGCTCCTATGTGGTGCTACTCCTGTGACCACAGCATGATTGGTAAAAGACTGCTGACTTTTACTCCCAATAGCCTCACACTTCTGGGCCTTGAGGGTCTGGCTTCCGACTTCATCACCCCGGTGTGGGCAGCGACAGCCTGGGCTGGTTGGCTAAGAGGCAACAGCAAGGGCACTGTCTGAGTGCCACCAACCTGACAGTGGGCAGCTGGTTTGTGTTCCACGGAGGCTTGGGATGAAGGAAGAGAGTGGGCAGGTGAATTGGTTTGGAAAACAAGAAGTCCATGGTCACACTATCTGGAGCTTGCATCTCCTGCCATTTGACAGGATGGAGGTGAAGTGGGATTTGTGAAGGCGTGCAATGCAGGGAGGTACATCACCTTGGACTTTCCCGGTAACCCCGGACACAACAGCCTGTGTGACTGCCAGCCCTACAAAGCCTCGAAGGGACTCACATGATACAGGCATGCTGTTCCCTGCCAGTTCTCTGCCACTGCCTGAGGTTATGGGTGACCTGACCTGCAAGAGAGAGGGGAGAATGTCAGTGAGTGCATTGCAATGTGTTTGGAAAATGTGTGGGCAATAGCTGAATTGCTGGAGGCATGAGGGAGCTGCATGAGGTGGGTGTGAAGCTGGCAGTATTGGTAAGTGTGTGGTCACCGAGGTAGACCACCTGGATGTTAAACATGCGTCCTAATCACTGGCAGGTGAGGAATGGGAGTGCAGTACATTGAGCAGCATGAGATTTTGGTGGTGGGGTGGATAGAAGATTTCATTTGAAAATGCATTCACTGAACTCGATCACTCACATGAGGCCATTGAACTTTTTCTGACACTGCAGCTAGGTCCTTGTGGACAGACCCCTGGAATTGACTTCCACATGGCCACCAATTCCGTTTCCTTTGGAGGTCCTCCTGGTCCCCTGTGGAAACATCATCTCTCTCCTCCTCTCGACCTCCATCACTAAGCCTTCCAGTGCCACATCCGAGAACCTGGAACCCCTCTTTCTCTGACCTGCTGCTCCATTTGCACTCTTCTTCCTGCTATTGTACATTTTCCAAGGCACTTCCAGGAGCTGCTGTAGCGTGAGTGCGCCTCCCCTTTAAGAGGGAGAGGCTGCCTTTAAGAAGTGCAGGCTCGCTGTGGATCGTGTTAGTCATGCACACACCTGGGCCCCCTGCTGAATGTACAGCCAGTCAGCAGTATGTTGAGTGGTAGGCTGCAGACTGCAGTCATGTTGATGAACTAGCAGCAAGAAATGGGCCCAGCATGTTTAAACACCTGTGATTATGGAAGTTTTTCAACATTTAATGTCACACATTACAAAGACATTAAAATATATTGAAAGAAATGGAAAATACAGAGCACGTCACAAGTGAGGATAAATGAAGAAAATTGCTCCAAAAAATTGCAATAAGACACTAGAAATGATTTTGCTTCCTGCTATTCCTAAAATTCTGGGATTAATTTCACATTCAGTTTGAGTGAATTATTTACAGGAACTTTATATATAAAGGCTTGGGGTTGGATCCCTGATAATGAGTTGCTTGGGACTGATGACTATAATAGCTCGATGACTTGCATAACACACATGCACCTGGTTTTCCTCAATCTCCTACTCCAGGTATTTGTTTAAAGTCACAATTATTTGTATCTCTAAGGGTATATACACAGGAATTTTTGACTCATGTTATATTTATTGTTCAATTAAATGGATTTTCCTGCAGTCTTTACATTTTAGGGAAAGGCTGCAGGTGCAATGATTAAGTAGAATGAATAAATGATTACACATTGAAGCCTGAAAATTACTGCCTGGGGTTGCATTAATGCTTTGTGTGCTCCATGTAAGTTCATGAACATCTGATAGTGCGAGTTTTACTGATTCCTACCACACACTAGAAAGTTATTCTGTCCAGTGGCTGATTGCCCTTGCACCATTGAATCATTTCGCAGGAGTACAGTTGAGCTTGTTAATCGGTTAGGCTAATGTTCTGATTTCCTATGAGGAGACAGATGATTTCTAACCGAGGTTGCAGCAATGGGACTGTGGTTACTTGGTTTATAGCTGATGCTATAAGAGTTGAGGCACTATTGAGGACTGCAGCAACTGGATTTACTGTGCCATTTGCACTTTGCTGAGAAAGATCTTGAAGGAGGGCAGAGGACAGCACATGAGAACCATAGACTAAGAGAATGGCTATGGCACACAAGGAGACCATTCAGCCCATCGAGTCTGTTCCAGCTCTACGACAGCAATTAATCTTGTCCCACTCCCCATCTCTTTTGCTGTAGCCCTGCAGGTTTTTTCCCCTTCAGGTGTTTATCCAATTTTCTCTTGAAAGCCATGATTGAATCTGCCTCTACCACACTTTCAAACACTGCATTCCAGATCGTAACAACTCACTGTGAGAGAGAAGTCCTTCCTCATGTTGGATTTACTTCTTTTGCCAATCGCTTTATATCTGTGTCCTCCTGTTCTCAACCCTCTGCCAATGCGAACAGTTTCTCTCTATTTAGTCCTCCAACTCTGCTGAGCACTTCTTTGGCTCTAAATTGTCAGGTTACTCACCTGACATCCAGTACTGGATGAGGAGAAATATCCAGTATTCAGATATTGTAAACAAACATACAAATATAAGGGGGGGAAAAAAATGAGGAAAGGCTACCTGACCTAATTTATTTTCCTATCCATATAACGCTATAGACTTGTGAATCTTCCCAACTACAGTTAATGTAAAATGAACCAAGCCCTGAATTCATCAAGGACACAGCTATAAGGGACTGCAGAAGACCAATTCCCTCACTGGTTGAGTCTCAAAGATCACACACTTTATACCTTTGACACTCCCGACTGTCAAAGATGTATCCATTGCCTGCTCAGGATTTCCAAATTACCCTGTTTCATTTGCTTCCCTGAGTTGGCTATTCTACCTGCTAACCATCACAACAATGATCGGGTTTTCTGTGCTCTGAAAGTAGTGATGTCACAGGCGGTTGGAGCTTACTTCGACCACCGACATGCCAATGTTGCTTATGCTCACCAGGAGAACATGGATGGCATTGAAGAGTCAACTGTTGATCCAACAATGCAGCTGGGAGGTCCAGTTTGCCTATCACTAATACGTGATAGCTCAGGATTTCCTCAAAGTGAGTTATGTTCCTGTTAAAAAATGTTGTGCTCTTTAGTGACATTTTTAAATTGTCCTTGGTATGTGTAAGGTCAGCATTTATTGTCTGACTTTAGTTGCCCCTGAGAAGTGGTGCTGGTCTTTGCTTTGCAGCACTTCAATCCTTGTGGTGGTGGTGGTGGTTGAGGTGCCAGACAGGGAAACCCAGCATTCTGACACAATGACAAGATTGTGATGTATGTGCAGATGAGGACGGTATGGGACTTACAGTGCACTGCAGAACCCTTCCCAACCTATCCAAGTAGACAGGATGTGCTTTCACTGCCCTGGCAGACCTCTTGGTGACCCATCTGGTGGATGCAGGTGCTTCCTTTTGCCACTTCCCTGCTGCTGTTCAGGTCACCCTGACCGAAGCCATTTACCCTGGGAGTAATGGGTTGACTTTCCAGGAACCATCCTTTGACTTGATTTCTTTCTATGGCGAGTCAGGGAAGGCTAGGGTCAAGTCATCATAGCAACCTTGTGTATATTGGATACTGACATGGGTTACCGTCACAGGTTATCTGCACATTAAATACAAGAATTGGGAGCAGGAGTAGGCCATTTGGCTCTCGAGCCTGCTTTGCCATTCAATAAGATCATGGCTGATGTGATTGTGGCCTCAACTCCACTTTCTTGCCCATCCCCCATAACCCTTGACTCCCTTGTCAATCAAAAATGTCTAACTTGGCCTTGAATATATATTCAATGACCCAACCTCCGTTGCTTTCAGGGGAAGAGAATTCCACAGACAAGCGACCTCCTGAGAGAAAAAGATTCTCCTCATCTCGGTGTTAAATGTGAGGCCAGTTATTTTTAAACTCTGTCCCCTAGTTTTAGATTCTCCTGTAAGGGAAGGCATCATCTCAGCATCCGTCCTGTCAAGTCTGCTCAGTTTCAATAAGATCACCTCTCATCCTTCTAAACTCCAAACCCCAGTATAGGCCCAATCTGTTCAACCTTTCTTCATAAAATAACCTATTCATCCCTGCAATCAGTCGAGTGAACCTTCGTTGAACTGCTTCCAATGTAATTAGGTGGCTTAATGATAATATCACTAGACTAGTAATCCAGAGGCCTAGGCTAATGCACTGGTGACATGGGCTCAAATCACACCACGGCAGCTGGTGGAATTTAAATTCAGTTCATATATCTGGAATTGAAAGCTAGTCTTAGTAATGGTGACCATTGCTTAAAAGAAGCCCATCCTTGTCAGGCCTGGTCTGCATGTGGCTCCAGACCCACAGATATGTAGTTGACTCTTAACTGCCCTCTGAAGTGGCCCAACAAGCCACTCATTTGAAGGGCAGTTTGGGATGGACAACAAATGCCGGCCTTGCCGGTGCTGCCAAGTCCCATGAAAAGAAGAAAGTACAAAAGTCCTTTGTTAAGTGAGATCAAAACTACACTCAGTAAGATATGGCCTAACTGAGGCCTTGAACAGCTGCAGCAACATTCCCCCACCTTCATACTTGATGCCCTTGCAATAAACTCCAACTTTCCATTTGGCTTCCTAACCACTTGCTGCACCTGCATACTAGCTTCTTGTGATTCATGTACCAGGAGCCCTCTGTATCTTAGAGTTCTGCAGTCTCTCTCGATTTAAATAATTTGCTGCTTTTCTATGCTTCCAGCCAAAGTGGACAAGTTCACATTTTCCCACAATCTGCAACATCTGCCAAATCTTAGCCTACTCACTTGCCGATCTAAATCCCTTTGTAGACTTTTTATGTCCTCCTGACAACTTATTTTCCTACCAATCTTTGTGTCATCAGCAAGTTTAGCAATCATTCATTTGGTTCCTTCATCCTAAGTCATTGATGTAGATTATAAATAGTTGAAGGAGTGGAATCTCTGATCGTGTAGCTGAGTGGGTATTCTGTGCGGGTGACCCTGATTGCATCTGTGACCTCCATGGCCACTGAGAGTACATTTTTTAAAAATTCATTCATGTATCATGGGCTTCACTGGCTCAGCCAGCATTTATTGCCCATCCCTAATTGCCCTTGAGAAGGTGGTGGTGAGCTGCCTTCTTGAACCACTGCAGTCCATGTGGTGTAGGTGCACCCACAGTGCTGTTAGGGAGGGAGTTCCAGGATTTTGATCCAGCGACAGTGAAGGGATGGCGATATATTTCCAAGTCAGGGTGGTGAGTGACTTGGAGGGGAACTTCCAGGTGGTTGTGTTCCCATGTGTCTGCTGCCCTTGTCCTTCTAGATGGTAGTGGTCGTGGGTTTGGAAGGTGCTGTTTAAGGAACCTTGGTGAATTCCTGTAGTGCATCTTGTAGATGGTACACACTGCTGCTACTGTGCGTCGGTGGTGGAGGGAGTGAATGTTTGTGGATGAGGTGCCAATCAAGTGGGCTGCTTTGTCCTGGATGGTGTCGAGCTTCTTGAGTGTTGTTGGAGCTGCACTCATCCAGGCAAGTGGAGAGTATTCCACCACACTCCTGACTTGTGCCTTGTAGGTGGTGGACAGGCTTTGGGGAGTCAGGAGGTGAGTAATTCGCCACAGGATTCCTAGCCTCTGACCTGCTCTTGTAGCCACAGTATTTATAAGGCTAGTCCAGTGATCAGTTTTTGGTCAATAGTAACCCCAGGATGTTTATACTGGGGGATTCAGTGATGGTAATGCCATTGAATGTCAAGGGGTAAGGGCTAGATTCTCTCTTGTTGGAGATAGTCTTGCCTGGCGTGAATGTTACTTGCCACTTGTCAGCCCAAGCCTGAATATTGTCTAGGTCTTGCTGCATTTGGACATAGACTGCTTCAGTATCTGAGGAGTCACGAATGGTGCTGAACGTTGTCTAATCATTAGTGAACATCTCCACTTCGGACCTTATGATGGAAGGAAGATCATTTATGAAGCAGCTGAAGATGGTTGGGCTGAGGACACTATCGTGAGGAACTCCTGCAGTGATGTCTTGGAGCTGAGATGACTGATCTCCAACAACCACAACCATCTTCCTTTGTGCTAGGTATGACTCCAACCAGTGGAGAGTTTCCCCCCTGATTCCCATTGACTCCAGTTTTGCTAAAGCTGCTTGATGCCACACTCGGTCAAATGCTGCCTTAATGTCAAGTGCCGTCACTCTCACCTCACCTCACGAGTTCAGCTCTTTTGTCCATATTTGAACCAAGGCTGCAATGAGGTCAGGAGCTGAGTGGCCCTGGCAGAACCCAAACTGAGCTTCAATGAGCAGGTTATTGCTAAGCAAGTGCTGCTTGATAGCACTGTTAATGACCCATTCCATTACTTTACTGATAATTGAGAGTAGACTGTTGGGGCGGTAATTGGCCGGGTTGGGTTTGTCCTGCTTTTTGTGTACAGGGACATACCTGGGCGATTTTCCACATAGTTGGGTAGATGCCAGTATTGTAGCTGTACTGGAACAGCTTGGCTAGGGGCACGGCAAGTTCTGGAGCACAAGCCTTCAGTACTATTGCTGGAATATTGTCAAGCCCCATAGCCTTTACACATGTGGGCAAATGAATCATGGAATCTTGTGTTCTCACTGGTGGCTGGCTTGGAGCTGGGAAGGGCATTTACTTAGGTGGGTGATGGTGTACTTGAACTCTGCCACCTTCCCCTCTCCACCAGAAGTAAGTTCTGGGCAGGAAGACCCATGGTTGACCTTCCTGCCCCATTGCCAATTAAGGCCCTTAAGTGGCCAATTAATTACCACTTAAGGGCCTCATCCTGATGCCACTGGTATTACCCCAGTGGCGGATAGACCTGTCGCTATGTAGCAGACGGGACAGGTGATCTGTGCGGGCTATTTTTCACCTTGTTGGGGGGTCCCTTGACCATAGGCAATCGGTGTCTGATCGAGGGACTGGACATTGGGTAGGAGAGGCCCATTGAGGGCCCCCCCTTCCCTTGCTTCTGACACCCCTGCCTCCCCGCCTCCCCCCTCCGCACAAGGACTACAGGTGAGGAGTTGTCCAACATTGTAAACCCGGGAAAAACAGCCAAGTGGAATTGTCCCAGCAACATTCGCACAGTGGGGCAAAAGCAATGATGTTGGAGAGTTAAGGGTTAATAATTGAATTGACCTCTCCAAGTTGACTAGCTATAGGCCAACAGGATTTGTAAGGAAAACAGGAAAATAGTGAGATGCCTGTGTAAGGAAATAGGTGACTGAGACAACATCGACTATAAGTAATTCATGTATAACTTTCAGTGACTAATGTAATGGTCACAGGCGGAAAGATTAGGTGTAGAGTGGATCCATAGGTAGGTAAGCTATTAATAAACTGTGTTTGAGGGATCTGGGAATGGATTAATCAGGAGGTTTAACCAGTGGAATGCACCTTTGAAGGAGACAAAAGATGGATGGAGTTTTCCAGGGTTTTGGAAAACTGGGAAGAGGGAGAAGCTCAAAGCTGCTCCTTTGTACTGAATAGGTTGATCACCTATACAGATGGAGTGAAGTCTGTTGTGTATCTTCCACCATCAGGTGTTTCATGCTGACTCTAAATCTGTCATCATAAACCAGAGAAGGGAGGAGACTGAATAATAGTTGACTTAACACATGACTGGACACCATGAAGGACTTGCTCTTTGGGGTGACAGTGGTTTTTTTTTATTCGTTCATGGGATGTGCGCATCACTGCCTAGGCCAGCATTTATTGCCCATCCCCAATTAAGAGTCAACCACATTGGTGTGGATTTAGAGTCACATGTAGGGCAGACCTGGTAAGGATGGGAGATTCCCTTCCCTAAAGAGCATTAGTGAACCAGATGGAGTTTTGTAACAATCAGCAATGGCTTCATGGTCATCATCAGACTTTTAATTCCAGATTTTTATTGAATTCAAATTGGCGGGATTCAAATCCAGGTCTCCAGAGCATTACCCTGGGTCTCTGGAATCCTAGTCCAGTGACAATACCACTATGCCACCCGCTCCCTTTAATGGTGCAATGTATGGTGCAACTGTTGGATATGCAAGACTACAGTTGTCAAGGTAGTGTACTTCCTAAAACCTCACCCACTGAGCTCACACCACTTTTTGATGCCATGTAAAGAGATGGGATCTTTGTACCAGCAACTCCTGCTAATTATTGTGGCTTAGAAAGCACCTTCAGATTTGGAGTGGACTGCTGCGTATTTTTGATCCACTCTGATTCACCACTTCACCATCATATCCTCTGCCTGTGCTTTCATGTTTAATTAGGCTAAATCATGTTTAATTATTTTGATAACCTATTTGATAACTCAATGAATTTAATCTTTTCTCAACAATTCCACAAATTGCACATATATCCTACCCATCGAAATAGGGATGGATCGTTAAATGTTATTTTATTTTGACCTACACTCAGTAGTAGAATACTGGTATTGCTTTCTAACGTAATCACTGTTACACAGACCAATCACTGTTACAAGGACCAAATAAAAGGCTCTTGTTCCATGAGAAGATATAAGGCCACGCTTTGCTAAAACAGAATGGCATCTGAACAACTCATGCTGTTATCAAAGCACAAATTGCCAGCAACATGTAGAAAATAAAAGATATCCATTGATTCATGAATCATCATAGGTTACTGGCTATTTTGTCACTCTCCCCTGTTAGCTTTGCTAAAACAGCACCTCTAGCTAAATCCCGCATTTACACATTAATCACCTGTAAAAATTGTCAGAAAAAGTTAAACCTAGTAATTGACAGTGTAAGTGTCCTTTCAATTACATAATTGCTAATAACTGTCAATCAATCTCTCTCACCCAATAAGTGAACATTTGTAAGTGTGGACTCTCATTCCTTCAGGTTGTGAATTGTTTTAAGAGATGTTAAGAACATCAAATATTACATTGTATTTCTTATCCTTTTTGTCTCTCTATTCTCTCTTTATCTAATCCTTCTATCCCTCTCTTTATTTCTCTTTCAGTACCTGCTTTGACATTTCATTCACTCCCTCTAATTTACTCTCCTCCTCAGTCCTTCTTCTGAATCTTTAAATTTCATTGGTTAAGCAGATAGCATTGATCTCGCTGTTCACTGAGGTCTGAAATGCCCTGTCTCTCCCACCATGTCATTATCTGCTTGAACTTCCAGCAACTTTTATGGACAGAGGTGCCCCACTCCAGCAGTATCTGGTCCGCTATTTCTTAGGAAGAGGGGAAAACCCAAGGTTGTGAATCTCTGAAGATGGGAAAGGGATGTGGTACTCTACAAGAAAAGTTTGGGAATTCCTACTTTATTAGATTTGCCACCGAGGTAACTCAGAAAGACCGCTTTAACTAAGATGGGGATAATATTCATCATCGCCATCAATGGTAACTGAGTGGTGCGGAATGTCTGACTGTAGATCCATGTGATAGTCATTCCGTTGGCCGTGTTTGCCACAGAACACAGAATGGATCCAGCCCAACATGGGATGTTATTTAGTCAACTATGTGGGTTTAGTGAGACACTATGAGCCAAACATGCACTATGCTTTAGGACAGATATGGAACTAACAGCCAGAGACATGCAGTGATGAGCTCTGAAGTGCTCATCGCAGTGACCTGTGTAACACTGTTGGGATGTTTACAATATAGCTGCAGGTTTTGTTTTGCATTTAATAAAATGTGTGGCATAGTTTTCGATTTTTGTTTTTAACACAGCAATCGTGCCTCCATATTAATGTCTAGAATAGTTACAAAAATCAAAAGCATCCATGAGAAAAGAATCTTGGCTCAGTTCTACATGGAGAATTAGGACATATAATGTATTTTTTCTTCTATAAACAAGCTCCTTCAGCTATGATGGAATACTCAAAAAGCAGTCTAAATGAAACTATTGATTCTTAGTTTATTTGGAGGGGGAGCAGATCCTTGTGTCAGCCTCATCCTTATTATGTGCTGTTACATCAATGTGTACATTAAGGCACCTTCCTGATTTAACACTTCCGACTCTTGGTTTCTTATTCATCTGCCAACTGTGGTTTATATTTTGATTTAATTAAAATATCGCACCAAAATATTAATTATAAAATTGTAATGATCTCTGCATCAGTGTGATAAGCAAAGAAATAAAGAACTTTCATTTAGATAGCACCTTTCATGACCCCAGGATGTCTCAAGGTGCATTACAGTGAATGAATTGCGTTGGTAGTGTGGTCACTGTTGTAATTAGGAAACAAAATGATCAATTTGCAGAGGAAGCTCCTACAAACAGCAGCATGATAAATGACCAGATAGTCTACTTTAGTGGTTTTGATTGAGGGATAAATATTGGCCAGGAAAGCAGGGAGAACTCCCCAGCTCTTCTTCAAAATGGGACCGTGGCATCTTTAACATCTGGCTAAAAGGGCAGACAGGATCTTGGCGTAATGGCTCACCTGAAAGTTCTTTGGGCCAGGTGAGGTAATGGAAGGTAGGTGAGGAGAGTTACAACTCAAAAGTCAGATCCTGTCATCACCTGATGTCCCCATACATACGCTTGCTAGGAGGGAATGCTGCATAATGAGCGGGAACACCTTGTGTCACCTTTCCTTACCTCTGGGGCATTCATCTGGAGATGTTTCAGACTTTTTTATTGACTGTATTATGTGGGTATTTGAAGACGTTTATTGCAATGTCGTTAAAAACCAGATCTATTTTGATTGCCCGCGGTAAGATCTTATTGTGATGGAGAACATAGGAAATAGGAGCAGGAGTAAGCAATTGTCATGAAGGAACCCTATTAAAATAGCCATTTTGACACTGAAAAGGTAAAGGCCAGCAGCTATCTTAAATTACCAGGGACAATGCAAAGCCCATTGTCAAAGTCTTTCAGCAGAATACTGAGAATGTTGGAAATCTGAAATAAAACCAAAAAATGGCCTGACCTGCTGAGTAGTTTGTTTTTATTTCTGAAAGACTTTAAATTCGACAGTCTTAGGAGCAGGATTTTAATCCTAATGCATAGCAGTAAACCATCCCCTGCAGTCTGCCTCAGAAGGAGTTGGTAAAAGGGCATTACCATGGTACCGAGCAGCAGGACTAGGAACAGTATCTGAGGATTGATGGTGTGGGAATAGGGGGATCTTCCAGGTAGCATAGCGTCAAGGCAGGAAAGACTCCAGTTGGGTCAAGTTTAACATAAGGTCATGGTATGAAATAGGAAATGTTGGATTGGCTACCCTTCATACACCTTTCCCTTTTTTTTCTGTAGTAATTAGGGGAGAAGGAAAT